>NC_139944.1:55119326-55131826 GCF_963454915.1 Gymnoscopelus microlampas | reverse complement strand
TTGAGAAATAGCTATTGCACCATAATACAAGAAAAAAATAAACGTGAGTAAAAAATAGGCTACGATATGCCACGATTATCAATGGTTTTCATTACAAATATGATCACAACAGGTACGCCTGGCTATTGCAGATACACATTATTCATTCTCAAAGAAGCACACACAGTAGGTTTAACAGAATACAGGCAGATAGATGTGAACATGACGTCCTTGTGATTACAACAGAGCAAATAAAGCTAACGACTCAAATAATGTTCAAACATGTGCAACCAAAAGCACATGTCGTCCTCCTCTGTCCATTATAGTCGACTACAGCATGAGACAATGGGGCTTGCAGTTGAAAATGTAATATAGTAGTAGTTCAAACATTAAGTTTAATCTCTTTCAAATGCTAGGAGACACAGAACTTTTTTGGTGACTCATTTTGTGTGCGTTTCCTACTGAGGTGTTGTTGAGGGTGTGAATTGCCCACTCAGTCATCTTTTGTTGAGCGATTAATCACCGTGGCTCTAAACAGAAGCGAGCAGAGGTGGAAAAAGTTCTCAAATTTTTTACTTAAGTAAAAGTATCAATACTGCAATGTGGAAATACTCTGTACCAAGTAAAAGTCTAGAATTCAAAATTAAAGAAAAAGTACAAAAGTATTGGTATAAAAATATGCGTAAAGTACCAAAAGTAGAACGCACTCATTATGCAGAATATCACATTTCACAAGTGCTAAAATGTATAAACATCTTTTGAAAATAGCAGATCTACAAGCTCACAATGCGTTCAAATGGCCGAAATGTATATAGGGCTGAAGTGGGGAATGTCTTGTAATAATAATCCAAATCTACAAAGTAACTAAAGTTCTCAATTAATTGGTGTATATTAAAAGTATAGTATTTGCCTCTGAGATGTAGTGGAGTATAAGTAAAGTACAGAAAATCGTAAATACTCCAGTAAAGTACAGTACTTGAGTAAATGTACTTATAGTTACTTTACACCACTGTAAATGTGCATGTGGTTTGTGATGCTCTAACAGTGGACATGTTTGTGTTGTGTTGTTAGGGGAAGTTGACTTGCTGCCTGACGCGCAGTAATGTTTGGGTCCTTCTTTTAGCAGTGGGGAAAGCTAAAGCTTGGGCTCAAGTGGGTGGGCAGCTGCCCGCATTGCCCCATGCAGCGCTGGCTACGCTTCTCCTTCTGATACAGGTATATGAGTAGGGTACCAAGACTCAGAAAATACGAACAGAAGACTTCTAGCCAAACACATAACACACACACTACAGCGTTGGTTCTCAAAGTGGGGTCCGGGGACCCCCAGGGGTACTTGAGGGAGTTCCAGGGGGTCCCCAGCAAAATGATGGATAGTTAACCAAATGGACCCTTATAGGTCTGTAACTCAGAGAGTGTACAAATGGAACCAAATGGACCCGTTAGGGTCCATTTGGTTCCATTTGTACACTCTCAGAGTTAAATTAACATTGATTTTACTATATAAATTGGGGTCCCAGAGATAGAAATGACATTAAATGGGGGTCCGTAGCCCTAATGCATGTCAAACTGGGGGTCCTTGAAATTAAAATGGTTGAGAATCACTGCTAGAGCCATAAAAATCTTCACTTATGGGGTCATATCTAGCATATCTTTACAAATGGGGGTCCGCGGGCTAATAAGTGTCAATTTGGGGGTACTTGACGTAAAAAAAAAGTTTGAGAACCACTGTGATACAGGTATGAGTAGGGTACCAACACTCAGAAAATACAAACAGAAGACTTCTAACCAAACAAGTAACACACACTACACTGCAGACAGTGAGCCGAGGACACAGGGCAGTATAAATAGACGGGTTTCCGAGCGACGTCATCACAGAGCAGAATGCGCAATCTGCGCATGCCTGGGGGTGGAAGGCGCGTTCGAAAATACAGCCCTGAGCGGCAGTGAGCGCACTGGCCAATACAAACTAATAGGCGAGTGTGCTCCGGTGCGTAATTTCCAAACGCACCCTATAGGCTTACCCCCTCCTCTGCGCGGTCATATCCTCTCAATGTTTACAAACATGAAACCCGTCTATAGACAAGGACTAACACAGGTGAACCCAACTAGACAATCAACACTGTGATAGGCTGGAGGACTAACAGGACACAGGTGGAAAACAGGGCAAATCACTGGAACACATACACAAGACAGGAAACAGCAACGACAACAAACAGGAAGCACAGGAACAATACTACAAAATTAGAGGTGACTGTAGAGTGTATAAACACAATAAAGTACGTATGGGCTGAGGAGCGGATCCATGTTCGCTACTGAATAAAAGTCTAGTAGTATTGACAGCAGTACCAAAAATAACAGTGCTCATTATTATGCAAGATGTCCCATTTCACAGTCATATTACTAATATATAATAATGATGCATTAATGTGTTCATCACGTTCATGATTTCAATTATTGTATGTGATGTTGGGCAGCTTAATATATAATACATCATAATTCATTAGCAACTTCACTGTGTGTTTTGTATTAATAATCTAAATCTGCAAATTAACTGGCAACTACTAAAGCTGTAAAATAATTGCAGTGATGTAAAAAACTAAAAAGAACAATATTTGACTGAGATGTAGAGGAGTTGGCAAATAAACCATTAAGACCTGGAACGCATCTGTGTCACTTTAAATTTCTTTGGCTATTCAAAAATAGCAGATATACAAGCTCATAGCGCGGCACCGAGTGCCGTGCTATGAGCTTGTAGATCTGCTATTTTTGAAAAATCTTTTTTTCAAAAAACTGTTAGGATTTAGATTTTTTTTTAAAGATTCGCCTCAGGTCGTAATGGGATAAAGTGTCAGAACATGGAAATACATGAGTAAGTTATACATAGGTGCAGTTGCGGTAAATATACTTATAGTTACTTCCTATGTTCCCTCACATTTTTCATGGGCCTGAGCAAACCCTCCAACCTTCTGAGCACAACATGAGCAACTGCTGAGCAACATACCATATGATGAGTGCACTGTATATACTGCCACTGTCATGTCAAGTTATGGCTTATTCAAATCTGATTACAGAATAAGTAATAGCAGTTGGGTTACTTTTAATAAAATGTAGGCTACTAGGTCAGTTAAATAAAAAAAACGTTTATTTTTCGGCATATCCATTATTATTCAGTATTATATGTGAATATATGACAAAATGTTAATTGTACATTAGGCCTAAATATGAGTCCAATAGCTGATGTATGGCTCAAGTGGTAAAAACTGGTCTCTTGTTTTGGGCTCGTTTTCATATAGACCTGGTCACTTTCTTTTCCCCCCACTCACATCAAACCTGGCAACAACTGGTCCAAGTCCCTCAACAGAACGTGGCCTTACTCAACGAGTGCATCTCCGCGGTCAACGGCGGTGCGGAGCCGCCGCCGCCGTAGCTCGTCCTCCTCTTCCTCCCCGCCCTGACCTTGGACCCCAGCAGGTAGAACAGCTCCACCACGTTGAGGAGCAGCGAGAACGCCGACACGGCCAGCATGAACACGATGAAGACGCTCTTCTCCGTGGGCCGCGGGATGAAGCACTGGATCTTGGAGCGGCAGGGGTAGCCCTCGTACTCGATCTGGGCCGGCATGAAGACGAAGCCGTAGAGGTAGTACTGGCCCACCACGAACGCCACCTCCAGCAGGATCTTGAAGAGCAGCTGCAGCGTGTAGCTGACCAGCAGGGCGCCGCGGATCTCCACCCGCCCACGCTCGTCCGAGTACTTGGGCACCTTCACCGCTCCGTCCCTCCAGACCTTAAAACAATTTAGACATTTTTTTGAGCAAAGATGCTCTTTATCCAGAGCGACTTACAATAAAGCAAGGTCATTTACATACTGTTCATATAGGGTTGGGATCCGGAACCAACATTGAGGAACGTGAATCGGTTCCTTCACATTTCACATACCGTTTCCGGAAAATGTTTATCACACTGTCAGAACTGATATGTGGACTTCATGTCTGCTATACAATTACAAATACCGGTGTGGTTCTCAAACCTCAACCAAGGACCACCATATTTCCGAGAGTGTACAAATGGAGCCAAATGGACCTGTAAAGAGTCCATTTGGAATCCCCTATCGGAATCGTTGAAGGGAACCAATGGAATCGGACCGTTAAGAGGGAATCGTTAACCCATTCCATCCGGGAATGCATCTGTGTCATTTTAAGATTTCTTTGGCTATTGAAAAACAGCAGATCTACAAGCTCATAGTGCGGAACCGAGTGCCGCACTATGAGCTTGTAGATCTGCTATTTTTGAAAGATCTTGAAAATGTGTGCAAATCTTTGAATATATATATTTTTAAAGCAAACATTTGTAAAAGGCAGGGGTCTTCAACAGGGGGTCCTCAGAGTTACTACAGGGGGTCCGCCAAATCTTTGTGTGATATGATATTTTTTCCCATTAACCACTTGAACCCTAGCATTCCTATTCTGAGGGGAACATAGCCGAAAATAGCAGATCTAGATCTGCTATTTTTAGATCTGCTATTTTTGGCAAAGAAGTATAGGTGTAGAGGGAAAAAAGAGAAGACCAAGTGAACTTTAAAAAAAAATCTGAAACACTATTTTATACAATATAAAGGGGGTCCCTGCTTCATATCTCTCTCAGCTAGGGGGTCCTTGACCTGAAAACGTTGAAGACCCCCTGGATTAAGGAACCAGAATCGTTCCTTAACCAAAGAACCTGTAGCATCAGAGTCTAAAAACAATATAACATCAAAAATAATAATCACAATAAAGAACGACCTTCTGCTCCAGCTTCCGCCGCAGCTTGTTCTCGGCGCGGATGACGAGCAGCACGTGGCCGAGGTAGACGAGGGTGGGCAGCGAGACGAAGAGGATCTGAAGGACCCAGAAGCGGGGGTGGGACATGGGGAAGGAGCGGTCGTAGCAGGCGTGGCGGCAGCCGGGCGACAGGACGTTGCACTCCATGTTGCCCTGCTCGTCGCCCCAGATCTTGTCCAGGCCGGCGGCCAGAGCGAAGAGGCGGAAGAGGAAGAGGACGCTCATCCACACCTTCCCGACGACGGTGGAGTGGGACTGCACCTTGTCCAGCAGGGCCGACAGGAACGACCATTCACCCATGATGGTGATGATAGGACCGTCCCAACGTAGTGGCTGCAGGGAAGGAGAGGAGAAGACGTGATGGAGTTGAAGTAGTGAAGGAAGGCCACGGTTTACCCATTTTTCTGGGTTGCGAGTAAATATCCCCCCTTTTTTGTTTCTTTAAAGATTACGTTTAAAAACGGTATATTACATTTTTTTCATACATTAAAAAAAACATTTTTCAAAAATAATTTCATGAATAAAATTCATTTAAATACATACCATAAATTCCACAAATGTAGCTTTTAAGAAAAAGTGAAAATAGCCAATCTACAAGCACATTGTGAGCTTGTAGATCTGCTATTGACTGCTATCAGACAGACAGACAGACAGACTTCTATTGTTTGTATCTACTAATTACATAGCACAGAACAAATCCACAGTATTAATCTTACTCTGAAAGTGTAAAAATAAAACTGTATATTTCCCCCCTATTCCCTTATGCCGAATTAAAAAAAAACTCAAAAGTGAAAGTGTAAACATTTAGGAGCTCTAATTAGTATTTAAAGTGTAAGTAAGTACTGAGTAGAGATTTAAATTAACACTCTCTAAGTATGTGAATACATTGGTCAATGAAATACCTATGATTCACAACAAGACAGTTTCCCCATGTTATTCCTACATAGGAAACACAGTACTTTACAGCACTCGAGTCATTTCCCATCACGTGTTTGCAGGCGACAAGTGAGGTTTAAAGGCAACCAGTTCAACTGTTAAAATAGACAAAACTTAGCTCACCTTATTTATAATTAACGATCATTTCACACAGTATACATTATTACACTATACAACAGTATTGTACAGTAAGATTGTACCCTACCTCGGAGTTGGAGAGGAAAGCTGACTCCTTCTAGCAGTTCTTGTTCTTCTCTTTGTGCGCTACTTCCCTCTTTCACTCGCTCACTTATAGTTCCTCAAGTTTGCTGGATCATCATCATCACCGCCCCCCCCCCCCCAGATCTGGTTCAATCCGCCTATCTTACTCATTTACCAATATTATGCTACATCATTCGGGAAGGCACTCCTTAGTGCAGTAACTCCACATCGGTTGCGTTCTGAGATATTTCTTTTCTTGAGAAATAGTGACCTCGGTGACCAAAAGGTCAAGTTCACCGGCATGTCAGACATGGAGCACGTACCGCAGCGTGTCAGATATACCGTAGAGCTGCATAATGAGTTGGCAGGACGGGGAACAGCGTTACTACGGCTACAACAGTGGTTCTCAAACTTTTTCATGTCAAGGACCCCCAAATTGACACTTATTAGCCCACGGACCCCCATTTGAAAAGATAAGCCAGGGACCCCCATAAGAGATTGTTTTTTTTACAGCTCTAGCAGTGATTCTAAATAATTTTAATTTCAAGGACCCCCAGTCTGACATGCATTAGGCTACGGGCTCACATTTAATGGCATTTCTATCTCTGGGACCCCAATTTATATTGTAAAATCATTGTTAATTTAACTCTGAGAGTGTACAAATGGAACCAAATGGACCCTGACGGGTCCATTTGGTTCCATTTGTACACTCTCAGAGTTACAGACCCATAAGGGTCCATTTGGTTCCTAACTATTCATCATTTAGCTGCGGACCCCCTGGAACTCCCTCAAGGACCCCTGGGGGTCCACGGACCCCACTTTGAGAACCAATGCCCTACAACATGCAATTCCAATTTGGGTTCGATTGGATGTTGCGTTCATGTTATATGGTGTTTGTGTAACAAATAGGCCCAGACAACAAACCTTTGAAGGCAATTACAGTCAAACAGTATTGAATATTTAAAAAATGGCACTGTTTGTGCAACAAACAGTGGTATTTGTAGCATTTGTTATGGTGCCCCCTGATACGCCCCGGCTTAGGGGAACCTAAAGCGCAGCAAAAAAGTGGACTCCCTCCTTCCCAGTCCCCAAACACACCCAGTCAACGCCAGTTTAAAATATACAGGGATTTATTGTCTACTGTGAACAGACATAGGCAAATTACCTCAGGGTGGGCCCCTGAACATAATATACACATCAAGAAAGAAAAACCTATGCTTACCTTTGACAATACATAGATCTTACCTACTCTAAGGAAACGCATGAATAAACTACTAACAGAAAAAGAAAGGTCACCCACCCCTACATTACCAAGGCTGAACACTAAACCACATTGACACAAAGTTAAAACACTGGCAAACACAGAGACACAAATGAGATGTGTGGTTGAAGGCTGGCTAGGAGAAAGACTTCACTGGAAACAGGCACCTTTATAGTGAAGCCCAAGAAGACCTGCGAAAATCCACCTACTAATTAGCCACTCAGGTGATTCATACACTACTCAGTCTACTCACACCAGCTGGTAACCACTCACTCAATCACACACGCACGCACACGCGCACACGCACACACACACACACACACACACACACACACACACACACACACACACACACAGAGGGGAAAAAGACATTCAAATGGGCAGAACACCACACAGGGAAATACACATGTACTGTATGACCTTATAGGGTCATCATAACACCCCCTATAGGTGTAAGTGAAAGCACCTTTCGCTCTGTGTTTGTTTCGAGGCCCCTCAATACGTGCTTTTATGCTGGAGGTGAGTTGTCAACAACGAATGTTCAGCAATCCTAAACTAATTCAGTATGCCAAACAAACTACAGTGGTGGCCAGTGACTTTGGCCATTTTCCTTCCACACCTGAGCATGTGACCCGAGATGATGTTGGTTCGAATCCAGCGCACAACACTAATTGTTTTGATCATTTAACTGTGGAAGTTGGTGGATGGAAAATGGTGGATTTGTGGATAAGGACTCTATATGAACAAACTTGTTATATCAACAAAACGCATGGCATTCTGTTTGTGTGACATGCATGATGCAAGGGTTTTGAAAGTGAAACTGGCCAAATTCACTACTGCATACGACCCACCCATACGCTGTATGCGTATTTCTCCTCATTGCGTTTAGCGCAGGGGTCTTCAACAGGGGTTCCGGGACCCCTAGGGGGTCCTCAGGGTTACTACAGGGGGTCCGCTAAATCGTTGTTTGATATATATTTTTTTTACCTTATCCACTTGAACCCTAGCATCCCTTTTCTGAGGAGAACTTTAGCCAAAAAATAGCCGATCTACAAGCTCACAACGCCTCGCGCTGCGAGGCGTTGTGGGCTTGTAGATCGGCTATTTTTGGCAAAGAGGTGTTTGGTGTAGAGGGAAAAAAAGAGCAGACCAAGTAAACAAAAAAAGTTGAATCTGAAACACAATTTTATGCAATATAGAGTAGGGGGTCCCTGCTTCAACTCTCTCTCAGCTAGGGGGGGTCCTTGGCCTGAAAACGTTGAAGACCCCTGGTTTAGCGTGTTTCTTGAAACATGATGACATGTTTATGCATGCGTATTTCTCCTCATTGCGTTTAGCGTGTTGCTTGAGATATGATGACATGTTTTGACTGAAGCTGAAAACAAGTCAATTTCCGTGGAATTCCGTGAAAAAATGATGAGCGTTGCACTTCTTTGCAGTCATGAGGAACAAACCCGAGTGCTGTGAGAAAAAAAAGGAGGTCTGCTGTGACAGTAAAGTGTGTGACTCAAGCAGAGCAAAGACCGAACCCAACCCCCATATCCTCACAGAAAACCTCTTATCTCCAGATTCTAACTTTTGGCGTTTTTTGGTAAATTAACGCCCTACTCGATCACGCTACAGCATCACACACAAAGCATCAAAAGTAGCAGATCTACAAGTTCGAAGTGACGCGTTTTGAGCTTGTAGATCTGGTACTTTTGCTACGTTGACGTTTGAATCCTGTAAAGTGACAGTTTTGGTCGTATGAGGTTTCCTCCCGACAGAGACGATATAATATAAGGACGTCAGTGTTTCCTTTGTCTCTGAAGAGTTCAAGTCCTCGGACACCATTCCTGTTCTGTGGTTGAGATCGATGACAACGGTGTTCTGATCCCTGATCCATACCGGTGAGGCCTGTTTGGTTTTATATTAAGACGTCTCTAATGTTGGATGAGCTTTCTAAGAAATTTCTTTCTAAGAAAAAACACTCGCTAAGTGTTTTACTTGGATTACTTGTAAGTAGGCTACTTTAACTCAAATACAGTACAGTAATAGACTTTTGAGTATTTTTTGCTCATTTTATGTACTTTTGAATATTTTTTACTCATGTTATGCACTGTAGATTTCACTCATTCAAAACACTTTTAAGTATTTTTACTAATTTTAACAACTTTCAAGTATTCTTCACTAATTTTAACAACCTTTAAGTATTTTTACTCATTTTAACAACTTTTTTCAGTATGTATACTCATTTTAACAACTTTGAAGTATTTATACTGATTTTAACAACTTTTGAGTATTTTTACTGATTTTAACAACTTTCAAGTATTTGTTACTGGTTCAAACAACATGTACTCATTCTTTTTTGCGGGAAAAATATTATTAAATATTGTTAAGTATGGTGGATTACAATAAGTGTTTTGCCATTGGCATGGCAGCCACACATGTTTGCTTCACCACAAATGATAAGAATTTTATTTAGATATTGTGTAGTTTAGACAGATGCTATGTGTTTGATGTTTTTGCTAGTATCCTAGTTTATTTGTACAGTAGCTTTTAATTGTTTTCTTTGTAACTCTATTTACATGATTATTTACGCTGTTGTTTGTTGATGAGGGTTTATGCCATTTATTCTAATTTTGCACTTTGTCGTTCCTGATAAGAGAGCGCCTAAACTGGACATTTTAACTTGATATTACACTGTTACGGTTAAACACCAAAGGAAATTAATTGTCATTTCAAGATTTCGCCCTTATCTTGTTTTTCTGAATCCATACTTTTTTACACCAGTGGTTCTCAAAGTGGGGTCCGGGGACCCTCAGGGGTCCTTGAGGGGGCCCAACAAAGTTGGTTAATATAGCATCAACACAAGTTTAACCACGTCGTAAGCTTGTAGATCTGCTATTTTCAAAAAATCTTGAAATACTATTTTTTGAAACATTTGTGAATACTTTTGATACATTTTAACGAAAATAAAATCTTGTATGGGGGGTCCCTGGCACAACATGTTTCTGTTTAGTTATTAGTCATATTTTAGTCATCTGAAATGTTTTACGTTTAGTCTAGTTTTAGTTGACTAAATATCATAAGATTATAGTCGACTAAATGTATTTTTGGTGGGCCGTGATGGCATTGAAATGGCAAATTTTCACTTAGCTGCATGCCGAAAATAGCTGATCTACAAGCTCACAACGTGTCGCGCTGCGACGCGTTGTGAGCTTGTAGATCAGCTATTTTCGGTCTGTGACACAGACCCATGATCACTTGTCTTAGTTCTACTTGATCTCTTCTCTACTTGTCCCTCCCAAACATTTTAGTCTAGTTTTTACTTGTTGACGAAATTGTCAGTACTGTATATTTAGTTATAGTTTCAGTCATCATAGCTTAGTTTTTAT
The DNA here is from genome assembly GCF_963454915.1 of Gymnoscopelus microlampas. Taxonomy (NCBI): domain Eukaryota; kingdom Metazoa; phylum Chordata; class Actinopteri; order Myctophiformes; family Myctophidae; genus Gymnoscopelus; species Gymnoscopelus microlampas. The sequence continues at coordinate 55,121,253 of NC_139944.1, read as the reverse complement.
TTATTTTTTATTCAGTTTTTATTCAGTTTTCGTAAGTGAAAAAGGTAGTCGACAGATATTTTTCCTCATAGTTTTTAGTCGACGAAATCAACCCTGCAGACAGCAACGATATCCAGAAGCAACACTAAAGCCTCTTATTTCCCAACAGACAGACACACAGACAGACCACAGCCATCATGGGTGACTGGTCGTATCTCTCCATGCTGCTGGACAAGGTCCAGGCCCACAGCACGGTGGTGGGCAAGGTGTGGATGAGCGTCCTCTTCCTGTTCCGCATCATGGTCCTGGGCGCGGCCGCCGAGAACGTCTGGGGCGACGAGCACTCCGAGTTCAAGTGCAACACCCTGGAGCCCGGCTGCACGCTGGCCTGCTACGACTGGATGTTCCCCGTGTCCTACGTGCGCTACTGGGTCCTGCAGATCGTCGCCGTGTCCACGCCCACCCTGGTCTACCTGGCCCACGCCGTCCACGTGGTCCACAAGGAGAGGAGGCTGAGGGAGCAGCTGCAAAGCAAGAGCCAGACGGACGGAGGAGGAGGAGGAGCCGCCGCCGCCGCGTCGGCGCCGTTCCTGAAGCGGCCCAGGTACACGGACGACCGGGAGAAGGTGACCATCAAGGGCGTCCTCCTGCGCAGCTACCTGGTCCAGCTGGTCTTCAAGATCCTCCTGGAGGTCGGGTTCGCCGTGGGTCAGATCTACCTCTTCGGCGGCGGCTCGGCGAAGTTCGTCGACGCGTCGAAGATGGTCGCGACCGATCGTGCGTTCGGCGGCATCTTCACCTCCGTCTTCGTGGTCAGCCACTTCCACTGCCAGCGGGACCCCTGCCCCGTGCTGGGCGGCGCCGAGTGCTACGTGTCGCGTCCCACGGAGAAGAGCATCTTCATCGTCTTCATGCTGGTGGTGGCCGCCGTCTCGGTGCTCCTCAACGTGCTGGAGATCGTCTACCTGCTGTTCGCCCGGAGGAGAGCGGCCGAGAAGAAGGTCCGAGTCCGGTCCGAGTTCTTGGTCACCTCGCAGCAGCTGTCGTCCAGCCCCGTGTGGTCGGCCAGCGCGGTCAACCGCCATGGAGGGTCGGGGGGAGGAGGGGGAGATGGCTGGGTAGGCGGAGGGGGAGGAGCGCCGTCCCAGCGGTCGCTGCCTCAAGATCTAGTAGACATCTGCAACGACAACACCTGCATCGACTTGGTCAATAAAGAGAAACGTACGTGAGGGACTTCATGATGAGAGATGATGAGTGTCGTCTCAATTGTTCTGGACATGTTAATGCTTTACAGCCTTGTTTCCCAAACAATGGTTCGGGACCCGTTTGTGGGTCACGGAACCATTTTCTATAGGTCACGAGTAAATGTCATTTTTTCCCCGTTTCCTAAAATGTTCTAATTATTTCAAAAGATATTCTAAAACTAAAAGAATCTGGCAAAAAAACTGAAAAAAGTCAAACATGGTTCAAAGGAAATTCATAAAATCTAAGACGTTGCATATATATTTTTTTAAAGTAGTGAAAATAGCAGAGCTACAAGCTCACAACGTGTCTCGATTGCGACACGTTGTGAGCTTGTAGATCGGCTACCTTCACTAGTTTGGGTCCCGAGAAGAACCTAAAAGGATCGGGAATCAGTGCTTTACAGTCATTTAGCCGATCGACAAGCTTTACAGTAAAATATCTGATCTACAAGCTTACAGTAAAATATCCAATTTACAAGCTCACAATGCGTTGCACCGTGACACATTGTGAGCTTGTGGATTCGCTGTAAAACACTGGCGTGTAACAAAGTATAACTCAGCTTTAGTGTCATGATGTAAGATGAGGCTTTGCTCTCTGCGACCGCTTTCAAATGCCTTTTTTGGTAATTTTTGTATTTTATTGTGTCATATTGAAGTTATATTGCATTGGATATTATTCTGTAAACTGTATTTCCTTTGTGGCC
>NC_139944.1:55096826-55114326 GCF_963454915.1 Gymnoscopelus microlampas | reverse complement strand
CTGGAACAAACAAACTCAGAGACGAAAATAACCAATAAACTGGCATGGTAGCACGCTTAAACACAGGGCTTAAATAGACACAGGACTAACAAGACACAGGTGAACTCAAAGACAAATCAACACAGGGATTGGCCGGGGCACAACAGGACACAGGTGGAGAACATGACTAATCAAAGGGTATAGGTGAGACGAGACAGGAAGCGGCAACAAGGCAAAACAGGAAACACTAGGACATCACTAAATAATAAAGGTACCCAAACAGACAGTTCATGACAGAACGTGTGTGTGTGTGTGTGTGTGTGTGTGTGTGTGTGTGTGTGTGTGTGTGTGTGTGTGTGTGTGTGTGTGTGTGTGTGTGTGTGTGTGTGTGTGTGTTCTTCTTCATGTCAGGTTCGGGAGAGACTTCGGGTGGCTCTGGAGAGAGTGGCCACCTTGGAGGGACAGCTAGCAGCCACCACACAAGAGGTGAGACGCTTAAAATGTGTGTGTGTGTGTGTGTGCGCGGGTGTGTGTGAGTGTGTGAGTGTGCTTGTGCTTGTGCTTGTGCGGGTGCGTGTGCGTGTGCGAGTACGTGTGTGTGTGTGTGTGTGTGCGCGTGCGTCTGTGTATATGCGTGTCTAACAGTCTTTCAAGGCTGTATCATCGATCTGCTGAACAAGTCGGATATGTGTGCCCGAAATGTCACACATTTGTTGAGACACCCACGCACACACACACACGCACGCACACGCACGCACGCACGCACACACACACACACACACACACACACACACACACACACACACACACACACACACACACACACACACACACACACACACACACACACACACACACACACACACCTTCTTCCTCCTCTGTATATTTTTCTACTTAACAAGGAGCCAATAATAAGGATACCCTTATGAAGACAAAAATCACGTTAAATATTTAATGCTATAGGCTCTGAGAGAGAAAAGCCGCTGGGTGTATTTTTATACAAAGCCGTCAGAATGCTGATGTTACTGTATGTTACTGTACAGAGCCCAGAGTCAACGCTGGCACTGATCATTAGGGGACGATCACCTACTGTACTGTACTGTACTGTACTGTACTGTACTGTACTGTACTCCTCATTAATAATCACATCCTGGCTGTCGGGCAGAAACCTTGTATCTCCATACTTCAATTTGTAGTTTTTTCCCATATACGAATGCCCTACTTCTTGTGTCAAACAAAAAGTAGTGAAAATTGCCGATCTAGAAGCTCGTAAGTACAACGTTGCTGTCGGGCACAAACCTCTGATCTCCATATTCTAACTTTTTGTGTTTTTTTGTAAATTAACGCCCTAGATCTACAAGATTATTTTATCCCACAATTTTTGTAACCCATTTTTCCACCCAGTGCCAACCCATTTAAGGCCTGAGGCGATTCTTAAAAATGTTTTCTAAATCCTAACAGTTTTTTGATTGTATATCTGCTATTTTTGAATAGCCAAAGAAATCTAAAGTGACACAGATGCGTTCCAGGTCTTAATGGGTTAAGCTGAAATCCTGGGCGCTACTCTACCTCTGCTAGCCTGGGTAGAGCCCCGTACTGAGCTCATGCTTCCTTCAATGCATGAGGAGCTAGCAAGCCGCTTCTCATCACCAGACAGGGGGGGAGTTTCCCCCGTTAGGACGTAGCGCGTGGAAGGAACACGATATTCCAACCAGTTCCTTTCCCCTCCATCAGGCGCCCCTGGTAGAGCATAGAGACCAGGATTACTGCATGTTGTTCGTGAGGGTTCCTACCCTAGGAGACACGGGGAGAACACGCAAACTCCACACAGAAAGGCCCTTTCGCCAACCCCACCCTGGGTGTGGGCACTCCCCCAGCGCCCACAGCGTCCCCGGCGGGAATCGAACCCAGGACCTTCTAGCTGTGAGGCGACAGCGTTACCGACTACGCCACCGTGCTCCCTTTCAGATCAAGATCAATCAAAACTTTTGAGCTTGTCGATCTGCTGCTTTTGCCGTTTAAAAAAAAAAATTGAATCCTGAAAGGTGACTGTTTTCGTTTCCACCCGACAGAGAAGCTTGTAGATCTGCTATTTTTGCTATTTTTTGGGAAACATTTTTTAAAAGTGGTTAAAGCTGTCTGTCAAGTTCTTTTTTTATAGATATTTGAACCAATGAACAAGAACCTTGTTGTGACTAAAATAATAACCGCATTGGATCCATTTGGAAACACAAAGTAAAACAAAATTCCCCATCATTTTCCTGAAGATGATCAGTTTTGGACGTTACAAGGTTTCCACCCCGAAAGCCACGATATTATTATATTATCACCGCTTGTGGCTGATGATGTCCATGGCTTCTCATATCACACACAGACATGGCAACCTGTGAGAGGCGACGAGCGTGTGTGTGTGTGTGTGTGTGTGTGTGTGTGTGTGTGTGTGAGAGAGAGAGAGAGAGAGAGAGAGAGAGAGAGAGAGAGAGAGAGAGAGAGAGGTGATTTCCTCTAATGGACCCGAGGGAACAGAGAAGAGAGAGAGAGAGCATGATGCGTGTTCATTGCTGGTGTTTAACATCTTAATCTTAATCTATACGCTGCAGTTGAACATGGCCAGACAGAGGAAAGAAGGTGAAGAACGAGCAGACGGATCCAAACCCAACTGGAAGGTCTGCCTGTCTGTCTGTCTGTCTGTCTGTCTGTGTGTCTGTCTGTCTTTCTGTCTGTCTGTCTTCCCGTCCTGTCTGTCTGTCTGTCTGGCTGGTCTATAGCCGTCTCGGTCCTGACCGGTCTAAAAGCCTGATTAATATACTTGTGCACCATGGTGTCACTTGCCGAACATAGCCGATTTACAAGCTCATGGCGCATTGTGTACCCCGCAGCGTTGTGTACCCCGCAGCGTTGTGTACTTGTAGATCAGTTATTTTCGCTGTGCGACACCTAAGTGTAAATCAGTCATAACGAGAGTGCAACAAATGTAACCGAATATTCGGTTACATTTGTTGCACTCTCAGAGTTAAACAAATAGATAAAACATGCACACACAAACACACACACGCACGCACGCACGCACGCACGCACGCACGCACGCACGCGCGCAGCAGGTGAACCGGAGCTAAAAGGCAGGATTTTAAATCTCTCTTACCTCTGCTGATAATGATAATGCATTCCATTCATACTGTTATTGTCTGCCTGGGAGAGAAAAAAACACGTCCTCTTCCCTCCCAGCCTGCCTGCCTAGGAATCCAACCTTGAAAGGAGTTATGTAAGCCTGTGGTGGATGTGTGGACCCCTGGTAAACCCACAGGGAATAATAACTAACATGATTAAACAGCAGGCCCCCCCTGAATGGGGAAACGTCAGCAGAAACCAAAAGTCCAGCTCCGGTATCTCTTGTCGGGGAAAATAAATTAATAACATGTAAATTATACACAGCTATAGATAAATCAATAGATTACGGATAAACCTAGCCTGTAGCGTATCTTTATAATCTTAAAATCTTTCAACAACAACAACAACAACAAGGCAATTCAATGTGCTTCACATAAAACATGAAGCAAAAAGAAAGACGTTTGCATTGAATAAAATTGAAGGAAAGAAGTTCAAATAAAACTGAAAAAATAAGAGAATGCAATTACAGTGAAGAAGGAGTATGCAGGGCAGCGGTGGTTTAATACAATATGTAATGAGGGTCCCTGGTGGTTAGAGACCCCGGCCGCCTGGTGAGCCAGAGGCCCTGGTTGTCCCAGGTACGATTCCAGGCCATGCAGGACGGTAATGTGTCATAGTGTCCTTGACATAGGCGGCGGGTGAGCCTGACACAGCGCCAGGATGAAATTTGCAACGACAAAAAAGGATAGATAATAACAACACAACAAGGTTTCTGTTTCAAAATCAAAAGGGAGGACATGTATTAAGACCATGTTACTGCAGGATAATGAAATATGAATTATCTGTGCAATTTGCAAATCAGTAGTTGCGGCCGCGGGCGGCGCGTAGGAATATATATTTCAAGATCTTTCGCTCTTGAAATAGGCTATAATCCTTGGTTTCTGTTGTGTAAACAATAATAGCAATTCAAAGCAGTTGTCCTCCAAACCACACCTCCAGTGGCTGTCATAAGAACGGAGGGAGCGCTCTATGATCACGGCACAGAGGCTGCTCTTGCCGGCGCAGCTGCAGCCCGTCAAGCCTAATTTATGCTCCGTCCCGCGCGCAGAGAACGGCTGAGAATAGCAGACCTCCAAGCTCACAAACGTCGCATCTGCGACGCGGTTGTGAGCTTGTATGTCAGCTATTCTCAGCGCACACCTCACTAGCCAACAACACACAGAGGAAGGTTGAATGAACTGAACCCAGCGCTCCCCAAAACAACAGGTTTGGGGATCTGTGGGGAATTGATTACATGAAACAGAAACACCTGCTGTATGTCCAGTCTCAATGTTTGTAAACAAATACATGGTCTATATAATGCTGCACACATGTTATATATAATTTGCACAATCCCCAGCATAACATTTGGGAAGGTTTAGCCTATACCCTAGCCTTACATTACCCGCCGCCTATTTGGTCCTTGAGCAAGGCACTGAACCCCTCACTGCTCCTCCTCTCTCTGTGGGTCAGCCATCAGCTTGTGTGAAGCTGAAAACTGTGAATTTCCTCCCGCGGGAGCAAGTAGGTCTAATTATTATAAAAAAGACAACCTCTTTAAAAGGTAGCGGCCTGATAGTAGGTAACTAAAGTATATCATCGCTGCCGGGGCTGAAACTTTTGTATTTCCATATTCCTAATTTCTACATGTTTTTCGTCACTTAATGACCAACTACTTCACCATACAAGAGTGTCGCACAAAAAGTGACGCACGATCTACAAGCTCACAACACATCGTGACGCGTTGTGAGCTTGTAGATCTGCTATCTTCACTATTTTAAGTTCGTTTTTTTTATCATAAAAAAGGAATGATTTTGGACATACAAGGTTTCCACCCGACATAGTGACGATATTAGAAGAGGGTCAAGGAGAAAGAGGAAGAGGAAGGGGGGAGGGGGGGGTTGGAACTTTGAGCTTCAGGTAAAGAACAGTGAAGGACAGAGCGCTCTCATTCTCTTCCTCTCAGTGGAGGTTAGGTCTATGCTCCCCACAGAGATTTAACCGTTTATTGGGACAAAATGGAACGGTTATGGCTCCTCTCTTATAACCACGTAAATCCTGCTATAGGGGTGTGAGAAATGAGCCATTTCACGGCTGGAAGCAGTACAGAGGCACTTGTAAAGTGCAACCAAAAAGTGCTTTATTCACTGACACCAAAAAACACAAAAGACATAAAACAGGAGCTCCAACACAGGTGACATGGTGTTGCTTTGCTCTCATCCAACCACCAACTGAATGTGTGTGTTGCTGACAGCCTTTTATACTCAGCTGGAGCAATTAGTCTGGACTTTGGACTCCACCATGTCAAGGGGGTAGACCAATACCAATAAACAAATACATTAAGGGCAGGTACACACTGCAAGACCTTAAAGTGGTCGGGGGGTCATCTGATCGTTAAGCATAACACACTGCAGGAGTTTATTTCTTGAAATCGGCTGTCATAATATCGTTGTGGTCTTCACAACACGATTGATCCCCGACAAGGGCTGACACACTGTAGGATAGTTCACTAGGATGCTATCTCCAGAGTCAGACCCAATACATACATTTGTGTTTATTCCAATTCATTTTAATCGACGTATCCCGTGATATGCCTCTCTCACTCTCCCTCTCCCCCGGGCCCTCTCTCTCTCCCCCCTCTCTCGCTCTCTCTCTCGCTCGCTCGTCAAGAGCGCAGAAGCGGTCAGTGCCATGTCTGCTTATTATAAGCGACTTTGGGATTGTTTTTCTGTAAAGTTGCTTGAAAGTGTAGTTGTTTTTTTGGCCTTGTTTTCTAATGTTGTTTGAACCAGTTGTTCGCAAACATTTTCATGGCAAGGACCCCCAAATTAATAATAATAATTAATTTTCCACATAGCGCAGACCTCCCCCTTCTGAAAACATGTTGTGCCATAGACCCCCATTCAAGATCTGTGTGGATTTTGTAAATACCCCCCCCCCCCCCCCCCCCCAAATGTCTTCTTTAAAAATAGCCTATCTACAACGTGAGCTTGTCGATCGTCTATTTTCAAGTATCCAATGTATTTGTATATAGGCTTAAAGTGCTCATAGTCGCTCTTGTTGGGCTTGTTTTCACAAACCTGGTTGCTTATTTCTCTCGCAAAATCTGGCAACACAGACAACGACACACACACACACACACACACACACACACACACACACACACACACACACACACACACACACACACAGAGAGAGAGAGCTCTCCCTCTCGCTCTGTCTCTCTCTCGCTCTGTCTCTCTCTCTCTCTCTCTCTCTCTCTCTCTCTCTCTCTCTCTCTCTGTACAATTCCTCTAAAATAAGCAGCCCACCAGGCTCGCTCACTTTATCATTTTGTTTTATAATGTTAACTTATTACAGGATTGGACGGTAATATTGCGGTAGGGACTGTTTGTTGTGGTCAGGTCCAGCGACGCTCCCCATAGCCACTGTGGCTGTAATGTGCTTTCATTGGCTGTAGCGTGCATCTCCAGGCAAGGTGCTCGCAGCCCCGTTCATAGTGTATGATATTGTCTGTTGTCTTGTCCCAGACAGAGATGAATATCTAACAATTTAGATATCTGAAAACGGTCGGAAAGCCGTCGCAGAGCGGAGAATCGCGGCCACATCGGGTCGCAGAGCCTTTCACACACCCAGAGCATTATCTCGCCGATCAAAGGCCGATCTGCGTCAGGTCGGGAGGTTTTGTCGGCGAGCGCCAAAAAATGTCGGCGACAGCAATATCGGACCTAATGTCTTGCAGTGTGTACCTGCCCTAACTCTCACGGGGTCCCCCGTGGCTCTATACTTGGCCTGCTCTTTTTTCCCCTCTACATAAAATCTCTTCACCAACAATAGCCCACTATGGGCTTGTAGATCGGCTATTTTGGGGCGAATGTTCGCCCCAGAATAGGGACCCTAGTTATGAGGATCAATGGACCACTTTGTTGTGAGAATTGGCTGTGAATGGTGTGATTAGAATCAGGACTGTGTCGTGCATCATGAACTAACTGACACCATGCTTCATTTATTTGGCTGTTAGAGTAGAGTAGTACAGTGCCAAGTACAATACTTACTCTGGCCCTTTTCAATCCTGCACCTGACTTATTTGTTTGTTTGGTGCAGGATTGAAAAGGGCCAAAAATATAAAACTAACACTAAAACTAATAAAAACTATTAGCATTATCAAAAATCGGAACAAATAAAAACTAGCAAATCCGCTTTAGAAACTAATTCAAACTGACTGGATTAGAAAAAATAAAAATCTAAACTCAAATGAAAAATGTAAAAACTATTATAACCTTGGTGCGTGTGTGTGAAAATGAAAGCCAGAAGAAGCATGCTAACTTGGATTCCCAAAAGCATATTCAACGTCTGAATATTATGCTTCCCTGAAGATTAATTTAATGAAAACACCCCAGAATTAACTCCAACATCACAAACAAACACGGAAGTCTAAAGCCTCTCTATCCATTACTGTACAAACACAACACTCATCTCCACTTATATACAGCAGGTCAACAACTTACCCAGGTGTCAAACAACTGCGTTTAAGAATCACGCTGACGCTCCGTGGTGTATGATCTGCTGCTGCTGGGGCTTTTCAATTAACTAGGCAATTTTAATATAGGATAAGAGATACTAAAATGACCAGAAAATAGCAGATTTAGATATGGCTATTTTCGTTTTTTACACATTAACATGAATCCAACATGATAGTGCTGTCAAACTAGTCTATGAAGCTATCTATGAAACCTATGAAAAAGTTTGATCTGCAACACAATTTTGTACAATATGTAGTGGGGGGTCCCTGCTTCATCTCTCTCTCAGCTAAGGGGGTCCTTGGCCTGAAAAACGTTGAAGACCCCTGGTGGTGATATTCACACAGTTCACATGTTGCATCATATCCCTCCCTCCCATACAGAGACTGCCAAACGGCTCCATAGACGCCCACGACGACGGCGGGCGGGCGGGAGAGCTCCAGGAGCTGCTGGACCGGACCAATCAGGAGCTGGCCCAGAGCCGCGAGCGCTCCAGCGCCATGTGCGCCCGCGTGGCCGAGCTGGAGGCGGAGCTGGCCAACACCCGGCGGGAACTGAGCCGCAGCGAGGAGCTGTCCATCAAACAGCAGCGAGAACAGAGAGAGGTGAGCGTACGTACGCTGAGAGGGAGCGGAACGTAGAAACCTTTAATTCTCCATATTTCACCGTTTAAAGGGATTCTAGGCAACTTGAAGCCTAAATTGTAAAAATATTTATATATATATATTTTGCATTTTTTCCCCTCTATCAACCACTATATAATGATGTTGGGGTGTTTTCCTGCATTGAAACACAGTCCTCTTTCCTGAAATCAGTATTTTCCCTACTATTTATGTTTTGACATCCGGGTATCCGGGACGTAAATGAAACGCATGCATGTTGCGCGTCCGTGCACGTCCGTGTCCGCGTGGCGAGTTCGAGTGAAACCGAAAGGAGCCAAGTGCAGCCGACAAAAACGGAACGATCCACCATCTTGTCTCTCCGCTATTTTTACTTTTGGTTTTAAAACTTTAAAATGCTCTCAAACTTCTTTTTTGAGGCACGGAATTTACTTTTAAGATAGCGTTTGGATAGAATTTAGTTGTTTAACTTCATATATGTGGTCAATTAATCATGACAGAGCCTATTTAAAAATAAAAAATCAGAGAACCGGCAGGGGCGGGCAGTGACACGTATGTATCCGAATAAAGCAACCTATTTTCGGCACGGCCCCTTCTAAAGTCCCCTTGCGTCATATTAGCTGGTGCTGGTGAAATTGAGCTGCTGATTGGCTGAAGGGGAATGAACTGCTGATTGGCTGAAGGGGTTGTCAGTCAACGGTACTAACTGTTTGACGATAGTTTTTTTCTTTTTTTGATCTCTGAAGTTGCCTAGAGCCCCTTTAATATGTTTTTTTATATAGAGCAGTTGGTTGCATGGTTGCAAAATAGCCGATCTACAAGCTCACAACGCGTCGCAGCGCGACGCGTTGTGAGCTTGTAGATCTGCTATTTTCAAAGCGCAACACCCGAGCGCAACCGAACATAATATGACTTGTGTTTTAGTTCCACTGGATCTCTTCTCCACTAGTCCCTCACTTTTTTATATACATATATTTAGCCTTGGTTTTAGTCATCATAGCTTAGTTTTTATTACGTTTTTATTTTGTTTTCGTCAATGAAAAAAGGTAGTCGACGAACAGTTTATGACATTAACTAATTAAAGCATAACAGTATTGGTATCAAAATATGCTTAAAGCACCAAAAGTAAAAGTACTAAAATGTTTGAAAATAGCAGATCCACAAGCTCGCAACGTGTTGCGGTGCGACGCGTTGTGAGCTTGTAGATCTGCTATTTTCAAATAGCCTATGTATAGGGCTAAAGTGGTTTATGTGTGTTTTATAATAAGATAATTTATATCTGCAAAGTAACTAGTAACTAAAGTTTTCAAATAAATGTAGTGGAGTACAAGTATAATACTTGACTCTGAGATGTAGTAGAGTAAGTAAGTACAAGTGCTGAAAATGGGAAATACTCCAGTAAAGTAAAAATGTGTACTTAAGTACAGTACTCGAGTAAATATACTTAGTTACTTTACACCACTGATGGGTTGTGTAATTGATAGAAAATACGTATTTTTTTGGGGTGATACCACTGTCAATACATGTCTATACTTTGCCATATGCACATAAACAGGCAATTGTTTCTGATAATAACTTTATTTTCTTTCTTCTATTCTGCTTGTTTACATTGTATCTAGTCATTAGTCACTTCCCTGAATAATTGAGTGGATGTTGACTAAACTTCACGGTGCAGTTAGTGTAAAGTCACGGAAGTCTGAATTCCCTTTGTAAATCAATCTTTTTCCTCCGGGGGCTTTTTGGCCAGACTTTTCATATCGACCCAGGCCTTTAAAATGCATTAAAACGCAGTCATACCGTAACGTGATATATAGTGTGTTGGATTACCTTCTCTCAAGCAACTTTCAGGTCTCTGAAAGTTCCGTACGGAAATGAACGGAATGCAGAGGCTTCCTCCAACATCTAAAAAAAAACATTTAGATGGTCGGAAGTAATGTCTAGTACAGGGGTCTTCAACAGGGGTTCCGGGACCCCTAGGGGGTCTGCAGAGTTACTACAGGGGGTCCGCCAAATCTTTGTGTGATATGATTTTTTTTTTCTTTTACATTAACCACTTGAACCCTAGCATCCCTTTTCTGAGGAGAACTTTAGCCAAAAATAGCAGATCTACAAGCTCACAACGTGAGCTTGTATAGATCTGCTATTTTTGGCAAAGAGGTATAGGTGTAGAGGGAAAAAAGAGCAGACCAAGTAAACAAGAAAAAAGGTTTAATCTGAAACACAATTTTATACAGTATAGAGGGGGTCCCTGCTTCATCTCTCTCTCTCAGCTAGGGGGTCCTTGGCCTGAAAACGTTGAAGACCCCTGGTCTAGTATGTCAAGTGCATTAGTACATAAGTACAATTTATAGGGTTGTCCGATATTGGCTTTTTTACCGATAACCGATATACCGATATTGTCCAACTCTTAATTACCGATACCGATATCAACCGATACCGATATATGCGGGGATTATTGTGATTAGGGTAAGCTCAAATTTCATATCACACACACCATATACAGTAAAAACTCCTGTAACTTACTTATAAAGCAAAAAAAAAAAAAAAAAATTTTTTTTTTTTCAAAAACCGATACCGATATTTTCCCGATATCAATTTTTATGCTAATATCGGCCGATAATATCGGGAGGCCGATAAAATCGGACATCCCTAACAATTTACTTTACTTTAGTTTATACTACTTTAGTACTTTAATTTTAGAAGTATACTTCTACTCCAGTAGACGCAAATCATGTTTGTTTTTTTTCCACTACAATTATTTGACAGTTATAAATAATTAAATGTTTCTTTTTTTATTATTATTATAGCTTGTAGATAGATTATTTTTTATTCGTTTTTAGAGCGGGTTTGCTAGTTTTCATTCGTTTTTATTTGTGTGACTGTACGCTTAGTTTTAGTTTAGTTTTTATTAGTTTTAGTGTTAGTTTTATTTTTTTTCATAGTTTGGGTTATTTGTCAGGTGTAGGATTCAAAAAGGTCAGAGTAAGTATTGTGTAACAAAAACTCAACAAAAGATACAATTTAAAAAAATAAAAAAATAAAAAAAAAATAAAAATAAAAAAAATATATATATATACATATATATATATATATATATATATATTCAGTTAGTGTTGGACAATCAACGAAAATAAAATAAAACTAAGGGCATTTTATCTATAAGTTTTAGTTAGTTTTGTAAACACACAATACTGTTTCAGTTAGTTATATATTTTCTTAGTTCAGTTAAGGGTTGGATAAGTGATAATTGTTGGGGTTTTTCCTTTTTTGTTAAAAAGGTTAAAGTAGTATATTCTGATAGTAATCATTGCTACAGAGCGTTTGTTCGGTCACATGGTCTCTCCAGCTCTTTAGTAAACACAATATAGTACATTTTCAGGTAGGTGATGAAATTTAAGCCAATCAGGAGAGAGCACTGAAAATGCATTTTCTGTTTAATAAAGAGCTGGAGAGACATGGAGACTCCTTTTACTGAACAAACACTCTATAGCAATGAGCACAATATAGAGCTATTTAACACTGTTACTGAACACACACTCTATAGCAATGAGTACTATCACAATATAGAGCTATTTAACACTGTTACTGAACACACACTCTATAGCAATGAGTACTATCACAATATAGAGCTATTTAACACTGTTACTGAACAAACACTCTATAGCAATGATTACTATCACAATATAGAGCTATTTAACACATATTTTAACCAAAGTAAATCACTTACCCTACCTTTAACGCAAATGTTTTTTTTTAATTTTAGTTTTTGTTATTGTGTTAGTTTTGGTTATTTTGTTAGTGTTGGTTAACTATAACCGTGATCAGAACATACCCAGGTGTGTGTGGGCTCTTACTATGTGCCTGTGGTCAGGGTCTGGCACAGAGAGAGGACATGGAGGAGAGGATCACCACGCTGGAGAAGAGGTACCTGGCTGCCCAGAGGGAGACCACCCACATCCACGATATCAACGACAAGCTGGAGAACGAACTGGCAACCAAGGACTCCCTCCATAGACAGGTAGAACACACACACACGCACACACATGCACGCACGCACGCACACACACACACACACACGCACACACACACACACGCACGCACGCACGCACGCACACACACGACACACGCACTATGGAGCTCGTTTAGAGCCTAAACTACAGACAAACTCCTCCACTCCGTGTATAATTACACGTGATCGCGTGACCGCGTAGCCATGCACGCGCTCACGCGCGCGTGCATGACCGTGTCGTGTTCTCGCGTCACCATATTAAGTCAATGGGAAACTACACGACGCGACCATGCGCTCAGTGACGCGCGCGCAAACCAGATACGCGCGGGTGAGTGTTTTGACACTGTTGGAGCAGTGTGTGTGTGTTGTCTTTCGCATGGCCGCGTCATGTAATTTCCCATTGACTTAAAGCGGTGACACATGCGTGCGTGCTTTGCTGAGCAAAACATAGCCAGACGCTCCATCCGTGTCACCTCTCCAAAGAATGTACACGTGAACGTATAATGGCACACGAGAACATGTAAAGGTGATGCGTTCCGTGTAACATTCAGACGAAAACACGTACCTATAGACCTTCACGCGTAATTTCATTGGAGAGTTGGCATCAACGGAGCTTCTAGCCACTTTGCGTGGGTGTTTTGCACTCAGTGACGCACGCACGCTCGTGTGAAATACTTTGTGAAATGCATTTAGTCCAGGATAGCCCCCCACCCTCTCCCTCCCCCCACGGACCCCCCCCCCCCACCACCACACCCACGGACCCCCCCCACCCCACGGACCCCCATCCCCTGGTCCAAGGTGTCACTCTGAAAAATTGGTTGCGCATGAAAAACTTGAGATTTATTTTAGGCATAGTTCAATCAAATGTCCTTTTTTTAAAATAATTTGTATGTTTCTATGATCTGTCAAGTTTATATTTTCCCCTCCTGGACCCCTGTTCCAAGGGGTCACACAGAATAATTTAATTTAATAATTTTAGATGGGGCATCAGGGTAAAAGTCTGACTGTTAATTAATCCACCTGGATCCACTTGAAATTTTACTAAGGCGGAACTCTGTCTATTCTCAAACATTTCTTTTTATTTAAAGTGGTCCTTGATCTGTCAATTGTCTACTTTAATTTGGCGTATGAGTGATTCATTTATTTTCTCAATATCATGCAATATCAACTCAAGACAAAATCAAACTTTGGATTTGGAAAGCGGACATTTGCGCACGGCAGGCAGCCATGATGAATCTGTGGTCCGCAGCCAAATAGGCCTACTTATAATTTTGGGGGTCCTTGACATTAAGTTATCCCCCCCACCAGTCCACCAAAATTATCTCCATCCTTTCCTGCGCGTCATTACGCACGACTCTTTTTTTTTTCTTCCGTGGGTTGACCCGCTCCGGCCGCCCGCGATAATTGAGTCGTGCTATGCTGGGTCGGCTCCGGTGCTCTCCGGTAGCTGCTGCGGTGAGACAGGCAGCTGCCGCGGTGAGACCGGCAGCTGCCGGTAAGACCGGCAGGTGTAGGCAGCTCCGGTGCGCTCTGGCAGCTGCTGCGGCTCCAGATGGCGCTTGCCGACAACGGCAGCTACCGGTGCACCTAGTTCCAGTCTTATTGTAGGCTACAATTGGCGTTTTAGGCACGCTGTATATTTTCTTCTGCAGTCAAAATGATAACATGATAAGAGCATCAGTTAATTCATGTTGGCCGATAATAAACAAATTAACTATTAAATTAATGAATTGGACTCTGCAGTGACAATGTAGTGGTTTCGTATTGTAATGTATCCTGAATCTTGAGTTCAATTCCAGCTGTCTTTATTATTATTATCATCATTATATTATGATTATAGCCTACTGACAGACAGTGAATGATTGGACTCAGCACACACTTATTCTTATTCTTATTATTATGATTATATTATAATTTAGCGCATTGGTGTGAGTGCGCTCTGCACGGACGGCCGTCTGTCTGTCTGTCTGTCTGTCTGTCTGTCTGTCTGTGTCAAACTATCTATCTATCTATCTATCCATCAGTCATGAATTAATTTTCTCTATAATCAAGCGAAAATAAAACTTCGGATTTGGAAGCTTTTCTGCGCAGAAAGCTGCTTGGGTGCGTGCGCTCACCACCTGGGTGTGACGCATGCTGTGCTATAGTTCATGCGCTATGAATGAACCCGAGAGAGAGGGGGGGACAGAGTGAGAGAGAGAGAGAGAGAGAGAGAGAGAGAGAGAGAGAGAGAGAGGGGGGGGGGGCAGAGGGAGAGAGGGGGGAGAGAGAGAGAGAGAGAGAGAGAGAGAGAGAGAGAGAGAGAGAGAGAGAGAGAGAGAGAGGGGGGAGAGGGAGAGAGGGGGGAGAGAGAGAGAGAGAGAGAGAGAGAGAGAGAGAGAGAGAGAGAGAGAGAGAGAGAGAGAGAGAGAGAGAGAGGGGGGGGGGGGGTCGCATGTGCTAATGGTTATCAGCGGTAGGCCTGAAAGATGACGGTCATGGACATTCTTCAACCTGGTGTGATGAATTGCTCAATTTACAACTGTAACGTCTACACAAACGTTCAGATTGCAAATATGAAGTGCTTACCTAAATGCCCAGGATGCTATACATGCCGACGTTTCAGCATGAGTACCCATATCTTCCGTATTGTTGGATAAAAAGCATTTTAATCCGATCGTCGGCCATTTTCGCATAGAGTTATAATGTGCAATACACCTCCCAACCGATAGGATCGCATAGTTGAAAGCTGATGAAAAGACGGAGAAAATGGCCGTCGATCGGATTAAAAGGCTTTTTATTGAACAATACGGAAGATATGGGTACTCAAGCTGGAACGTACACAATGGTAACATCCGTGGCCTACATAGTCCCGTTTTGACTTTTTAGGGCTTTAGGGAGAAATAACCAGGACTGCAAAATCTGACTTTTAGGGGAATCAGGACTGTCATAATCGGACGTTTAGGGGCTACTGACAGTTCTTCAATAAGTGACTAGTTGGGAGTGAGAATGTGTTGTTAATGTATGTTCTATAATAATAATCCAAATCTATAAAGTAACTTGTCATTTTAACTAAAGTTTTCAAATAATTGTAGTGGAGTAAAAGTATAATATTTGCCTCTGAGATGTAGTGGAGTAGAAGTAAAAGTACTGAAAATACTCCAATAAAGTATAACAAAATACCCCCAAATTGTCCGCAGAAGACCGCATGGCTAATTTATATTCACGAGGATATGCAAATTAGCCGGTCTCAGTCCGCAGGCTAGCCACGTCTTTAGCCATGGATTACAACCGTCATGGATGAACTTCAACCTGGTGTTTGCACCTTTCTCCTTTACTGCTCCATTCATCTACATAAACGTTCATATCACAGCATGACGCGTTGTCAGCTTGTAGATCTGCTATTTTTGGCAAATGTTCCCCTCAGAAAAGGAATTCTAGGGTTCAAGTGGTTAATGTAAAAAAAAAAAAAACAAATCCTATCACACAAAGATTTGGCGGACCCCCTATAGTAGCTCTGAGGACCCCCTAGGATTCCCGGACCCCCTGTTGAAGACCCCTGGCCTACATCATTGTGAGCTTGTACATCTGCTATTTTCAAAAGATGTTTATACATTTTATACATTTGAAAAGTTGTGAAATTGGACATTCTGCATAATGAGTATAGCCTACTTTCTACTTTTGGTACTTTAAGTAGCCTACATTTTGATGCCAATACTTTTATAGCCTATATAGCCTACTTTTACTCAAAATTCCGGACTTATAGGCTACTTAGAGCCAGGCCTACTTGTAATAGAGTATTTTGCAGTATTGATACTTTTACTTAAGTAAAGCATACTTTTTCCACCACAGCAGCGGTATTGAAAAAATAACCAAATGACTGTCATTTGTAGCTACGTTATCTGACTTTATCTGAAGGACGAACATTGTTGCTTGTGCATGACAGTTCTGCCAAGCTTGTAGTTGATAATGATATGGATACGGATTTTGAGAGTTGTACTTGAATGTTGTTGACATTAAATAATAATCCTGTTTAGTGTATCTACCGCGAGCGTGAAAGACTGCAGCGCTTATTGACGGCGCTGATGATCAACACACAGCTTTCCTTCGCGTTGGCCGAATCATTTATATGCCAGTTATATCAAATGTTGCTCATTAATGTAACGTTTTGGTTAATGGTTCAAAATTGTAAAATAATCATGTGAGCTTGCCTTGTAGAAAAAAAAAACAATGAACTAATTAAACACAATGAAATAAATAACATTGCAAAATAAAATAAAAACATGTATTTATTTAATTGTGTTTTTTAATTATTTGATTCTATTTATTTCATTATGGTATTTATTTTTTATTTTTTGGACCTATGGACTTCCATACTTGTGGATTGAAACAGTCACGCATGCATGCGTGTGTGCGTCAGTAAGTAACAACGCAAGACTAGCCCCACTGCCCCAAAAGTGTCAAAACACTCGCCGACGCCTATCTGGATCGCGCGCGCGTCACTGACCGCATGGTCGCGCCGTGTAGTTTCCCATAGAGTTAATATGGTGACGCGAGAACACGAGGCGGTCATGCGCGCGCGCGTGAGCGCGTGCATGGCTACGCGGTCACGCGTTCACGTGTTAAAGTACACGGAGTCGATCAGTTTGTTTATATTAATGACCTTAATCGAGCTCCATACACGCACGCACTCGCACGCACGCACGTACACACACGCACGTACACACACACACACACACACACATGACACACGCACGCACACACGGACGCACGCACACACACACACACGTGCACACGCCACGCCACGCACACGCACACGCACACGCACACGCACACGACACACGCACGCACGCACGCACGCACGCACGCACGCACGCACGCACGCACGCACGCACGCACGCACGCACGCACGCACAGACAGACAGACAGACAGACAGACAGACAGACAGACAGACAGATAGACAGATAGATAGATAGATAGATAGATAGATACTGTGGGGTCCTTGTAGTCTTTAATACATTTCACCTTATCAAAACACATGCATACAGAGACAGAGTGTACAGTATGTATATACCAGCACATACATACTGTACTCTATGTACTGTATCTCACAGTTATATATTCTCATTGTTTGGTTGTCTTTTTATCTCTGACTGTCCGTCAGGCACCCTACACAGTGCAGTACAGTAGTACCTATATGTCTTTTTTGGTGTCTCTTGTCTGTCTGTCTAGTTATACAGACAGA
>NC_139944.1:55086826-55091826 GCF_963454915.1 Gymnoscopelus microlampas | reverse complement strand
GTAGTCATACGGTGTGCCCAGATGTCCATGTGCCCAGTCATCTCGTGTGCCCAGATGTCCGTGTGCCCAGTCATCTCGTGTGCCCATATGTCCATGTGCCCATTCATCTCGTGTGCCCAGATGTCCGTATGCCCACTTATCCGGTGTGCCCAATTGTCTAGAAACTCGTGTGCCCAGATGTCCAGTGTGCCCACCTGACCGGTATTCCACTTAACTTCTTTAAATACGTGGCCTAAAATAATAAATACTATATAATTTATACAATCTGTATGGTAGAGTATGTTAATACAATATAACTTATACAATCTGTATGGTAGAGTATGTTAATACAATATAACTTATACAATCTGTATGGTAGAGTATGTTAATACAATATAACTTATACAATCTGTATGGTAGAGTATGTTAATACAATATAACTTATACAGTCTGTATGGTAGAGTATGTTAATACAATATAACTTATATCATTGGGGTGGTTGTATTTGGTCTCCCTGCTCTTCTATTGAGACATTTGGATCGTTGACCTGATGGTCAAGTTTCAATTTATCCCCTGAGCAAGCAGGCAGGCACTATTAGCTCAATGGTAAAAATGTCAGCAATTGCGCAGGAAACCGGGTTCAAATCCGGGGTAGAAGAGGAAAGTTACATAATGCTCCTTTAAGTTATTTTAAGATATAATTTCTCTTTCTGTCTCTCTCTCTCTCTCTCTCTCTGTGTCTCTCTCTCTCTCTCTCTCTCTCTCTCTCTCTCTCTCTCCATCAGGCTCGTCAGAGGGAGAAGATGAACGAGGAACACAACAAGCGTTTATCGGACACGGTCGACAGACTTCTCACAGAGTCTAACGAGAGACTGCAGCTCCACCTGAAGGAACGCATGGCCGCCCTGGAGGACAAGGTGAGGACGAGGGGCTTGACCGCCTCTATCACCGTTAACGAGGGGGTCAATTAAAGCCTAATTGATCTCAGTTTTCCTTTTTTTCTTCTCTTTTTTTTGTTGGGGGTGTGTAGAACTCCCTGATCCAAGACCTGGAGAACAGCCAGAAACAGCTTGAAGAGTTCCATCATACACGGGTCAGTACTACCTGTCTGTCTGTCTGTCTGTCTGTCTGTCTGTCTGTCTGTCTGTCTGTCTGTCTGTCTGTCTGTCTGTCTGTCTGACTGACTCACATCCCCACAATGCACCTCTTTCTCTCTCTGTCAGTCTGTCTGTCTGTCTGTCTGTCTGTCTGTCTGTCTGTCTGTCTGTCTGTCTGTCTGTCTGTCTGTCTGTCTGTCTGTCTGTCTGTCTGTCTGTCTGTCTGACTGACTCACATCCCCACAATGCACCTCTTTCTCTCTCTGTCTGTCTCTCTATAGGAACGACTGATAGGAGAGATAGAGAAACTGAGAAACGAGATCGACCATTATAAACGCCGCAGCGGCGCCTTTGGAGACGGGGTGCATCCACGGTACAAAGGCATCACGCACACGCACGCACACACACACACACACACACACACACAAATGCACACGCACACACGCGCACACGCGCACACACATGCGCGCACTTACATCCTTTTCCACACCATTTTTTACAAGACAGTGTATATTTGAGTCAGTGGACACAGACAAAGCTGTTCTCCATGTGTCCTCAGTTCTCACCTGGGCAGCGCCAGTGACCTGCGTTACTCGGTGGTAGAAGGTCAAGATGGCCACTACAGCACAACGGTCATCAGGAGGGCGCAGAAGGGCCGACTGGCGGCGCTGCGCGACGAACCCAACAAGGTGCCCGGCGTCGACACTACAACCTCACAACCACACACGCATGCACGCACTTACACACCTGTGTTGATTTCGTAATAAAAACTAAGCTATGATGACTAAAACTAAGACTAAATATATAGACAATTTGGTCAACAAATAGAAATTAGTCTAAAATGTTAGAGAGGGACCTAGTGGAGAAGAGATCCAGTAGAATAAGACAAGTTATTTTATGTTTGGTTGTGTGCGGGTGTTCCGCTCAGAAAATAGCAGATCTACAAGCTCACAACGCGTCGCGCTGCGACGCGTTGTGAGCTTGTAGATCGGCTATTTTACAGCATGCAACCAATTGTAAAATCAAGCATTGCGACCAGGCCTGGAATTTCGTCATTTTAGGGGCAAGGCCACTTGATCCATTCAGACTGAAACAGGAACATTTTTTAAGGGCACAAAGGCCAAATGCCAGGGCAGGAAGGCCATCAAATAAAACAAGATTTTAGTCCATTGCAAAGAATTAATTGAATTTAAGGGTTAAGGATGATTTTAAATGTAATATGTAGACTATCTGCATTGAAATAAATAAATGATGGTATTTACAATCTGATCCATGCTCAGCCCTGCAGCCAATCAAAGTCACTGGACTGGTTTAAAGAGGAAGTGAAGTGAGTGAATTCCTCACTCAGGGAAGTGAAGAATTCACTGGAAAGAAGAGACACTGGTGTCTACATATTGACAAGAAAAAGACAGGAGAAAGTGATTCAGCTGGGGCATTAAGGCCACTGTGGCCTCAGGGCATGTCATGTCTTTGTGGGGTACAAGACCAAACTGTGGGGCAACGACGGCCCTGGCCTTCGTGGCCTCCCTGAAATTCCTGCCCTGATTGCGACGCCATCAAGGCACCGCCAAAATACATTTTAGTCGACTAAATCAACCGTAGATTTAGTCGACTATAATCTTATGATATAGTCCACTAAAATATGACTAAAACTAAATGGAATTTTATTTAAAAGACTATGAGTGAAACTTCATCAAAATTTGCTGTGAAAATCAACACTGTTTAATACACACCCAGCACCACAGAGCACTGAAGTCTGACATCACCGCCTCTAGAGGGATTCATTTCTAAACCATCTGACATTGCAAACTATTTCAATAATTACTTCCTCAGCAAAGTGAATGCATTAAGAAATCAAAAACGGCCTGTGAGCAGTAGGTGGTCCAAAGCTACCCTATGGGATTTTCAATAGAAAAAAAATACTTCAATAAATGGGTAGCGGGAGTGGACTTCTGTAGGCCTACTCTATTTCACCTTGTTCTATCAGACGCAAGCTTACGATGCACAAAACAAACGCTAACATTGTCTACCTTGCTGCTTATTGCGTCTTACATGTGTCCAGCTCTAGGCAAACTAATTAAGCGCCGCAGCTTTGCTAATGAGTGTTAGCGCTTTGCTAATGAGTGTATGTTGGGTATACGTTCTTACAGGCTAACATTTTCCCCCAAAAAATTAAATAATCTAATACAGGGGTCTTCAACGTTTTCAGGCCAAGGACCCCCTAGCTGAGAGAGAGATGAAGCAGGGACCCCCTCTATGTTGTATAAAGTTGCGTTTCAGATAAACCTTTGCTTGCTTTTTTCCCTCTACACCTATAACTATTTGCCAAAAATAGCCGATCTACAAGCTCACAACGCCTCGCGCTGCGAGGCGTTGTGAGCTTGTAGATCGGCTATTATTGGCTAAAGCTCTCCTCAGAAAAGGGAAGCTGGTGGTTAATGTAAAAAAAAAAGTAATCACACAAATTAACTCTGAGGACCCCCTAGGGGCCCCGGACCCCCTGTTGAAGACCCCTGCTCTAATACTCAAATACTAGCCGATCTACAAGCTCACATCACGACAGGTTGTGAGCTTGTAGATCAGCTATTTTCACTATTTTCTTTCACGACACCATTGTGCGACGATGAAGTAAAATAGGGAGTTACATCGTGGTTAAGTCGCTTCGTTGATATCATTTTTCTTTTTTATATATAATTATGTAAAACAAAAAAACAACTGTCCCAGTCGGCCTCCTGTGATAGTGATGTGTATCAACATGGTCCATTAACTCATTGGTTCTCAAAGTGGGGTCCGGGGACCCCCAAAGGTCCTTGAGGGAGTTCCAGGGGGCCCCAGCTAAATGATAGATTAGGCTCCAAATGGACCGTTATGGGTCTGTAACTCTGAGAGTGTCCAAATGGAACCAAATGGACCCTAACGGGTCCATTTGGTTCCATTTGGACACTCTCACACTCTCAGAGTTACATTGACATAGATTTTACAATATAAATTGCGGTCCAAGTGATAGAAATGCCATTAAATGGGGGTCCGTAGCCTAATGCATGTCAAACTGGGGGTCCTTGAAATTAAAATGGTTGAGAATCACTGCTAGAGCCGTAAAAAAAATCTTCTCTTATGGGGGTCCCTGGCATATCTTTTGAAACGGGGGTCCGCGGGCTAATAAGTGTCAATTTGGGGGTCCTTGACATGAAAAAGTTTGAGAACCACTGCATTAACTCATCGTTCTCTGTACTAACCTCTCTCTGTCCCCATGTCCTCTGTCCTTCTGATCACCCGCCTGGCTGCCTGCCATGGACACGCTGTCTCATGTAAGTCCTCACTTCTGTCCATTCGTTCTTATTGATGTCCATCCATGGTATCGTCTCTGTCGGGTGGAAACCTCATTATGTCCCAAAAACAACTGTTACTTCTCAGGATTCAAATCGAGCTTGTAGATCTGCTACTTCTGATGCTTTTGTGTGACGCTGTAGTATGATCAAGTATCGGGCGTTAATTTATGTTAGAATGTACTTTACTTTTACTTGTTTATTTAGACGGGACACCCGCATATTAATGAACAATACATATCAATGTAATGTAAACACAGTGGATTTAACAATGATGATGACTAAGATGACTAATTGTCATCTGCAGTGCCCACAAAAAACATAAACAACATAAAAATAGAGCACAGTCACATTACACAAGGAAAACATAGACACATATAAGGCTAAGACTAAAACTAATATTAACTTGGCTCATATGTCACTGCGCTAATAAGAATGTGGAGATCAGAGGTTTCTATCCAACAGCAACGATATGTCTCTTGATCAGTGTCGATTCCAATGGTTACAGAGAGCGGGCAGTTTTTGCACGAAACAGTGTTTTCGATCGCATTTAAACGTTTTTTTTGTGTGTGCTACGTGTGTGTGTGTGTGTGTGCGT
>NC_139944.1:55071826-55079326 GCF_963454915.1 Gymnoscopelus microlampas | reverse complement strand
TTGTCCTGCATCTCCACACGCCACACGTATGATGATGATGCTCCACTGTTCTGCCTGCTCAGTAAAATCCACAAAATCAAGTTAATGATGAAAAGGTTTGTCTCTGCTGCCCAAAAACTGCATGGGGTTCAGTGGGGGGGAACCTACACTTAAAATAGAGCCAATCGTAGCTGCTAGCTACTGGCCTGAAACACACTGCTATCCCTTGGCATCACTCAACACAACCTGTGTGTCTGCAATGTGTGCGTGCGTACGTGTGTGTTCACGCGCGCGCGTGTGTGTGTGCGTGGGAAAGAGTGAGCATGTGCACTATGGTGGGTGATTAAGGAAAGGGATTCCCTGCCGAAGGCGATGTTAAAATACAGCTACAGCTACAGCTAGCTAACCACGCTAGCTACCGCTGCAGAAGGTCAAAAATGCCGTATTTACACCTCCGGGGGCACTGTAACCTTTAAAACACACAACGGACATTGTATCCAGCTCTTATTATTTACTTTTTGCACCACGTAGAGTAATAGTGGAAAATGTAATTTGAACTGCATGACCTAGACATCCCACAATTTGACCCTGATGTACTTGATCTTCGTTGGACAAGATTGTAGTTCAGAAATAGACAGAACATTTTGTTATTAGTTAGAAAGTAAACGGAACACATTTTCACTTTTGACCGTGACTTTGTAGGTGTGTTCTTGTTGTTTGGGGGAACGGTACGTGTGCCCCTCTGTGTGTATTAAAGCAAATAGACACAAAGCAAAGCAGTCATTTTATCCCATTATAACAATAATGCTAATGACAATGAAGTTTAACTTGAACTCAAGTCAAATTCATGACTTAAATGTTAAAGACGGGGTGCCGTGATTTTCAGTGATCCCCCCCCCCCCCCCCCCCCCCAAAACATAATCATCAGGTAGGCCTCCAGGTAGAAACTCCAAATAGTCAGAGAAGACATAAAACACCATAAAAACACCACCAGGTGGCTTAATGAAGTTCTATCAACCTCATAGACACATGAAAAACAGAAAAAGTGCAAAACCATGGCACCACCTCTTTAAAGTTTCATGTTATTCTCTGCCGTCGTTTTTAGGTAAAAGCTTTTAAACAAACACAAACTGGATGAAAACAATGGTCGCCTCCAGTACTCACACACGCTCACGCACCTTTTCAGATGAAAAGCGGCCAAAATACATGCTGGACACAGCAGTAGACTTTCTGGAAGGGAATCCCCATCAGTATTAATCACCCACCAGAATCATATAGTACACATGAATGCATTCTCACGAGCACCTTATGTTGTGTGTGTGTGTGTGTGTGTGTGTGTGTGTGTGTGTGTGTGTGTGTGTGTGTGTGTGTGTGCGTGTGCGTGTGCGCGTGTGTGTGCTCTCCCTCTCTCTCTGAGCAGTCCTCCGGAAATGTGTGGGTGACTCATGAAGAGATGGAGAACCTGGCCTCCAACACTAAAGCGGTCAGTCTGTGCCATCTGGGCAACACTCCCCTCCCCCACCACTCACACACACACACACACACACACACACACACACACACACACACACACAACACCGCATGCACGCACGTGCACACACGCACACACACACACACACACACAGGTTTGTATTACTATGCTTGTAAGGACAACAATATTTTAGGCCAGCGATTTTATGAATGCCATTTTCTTTTATACATTTTGCCATTTTTAACCATAAGAACCACAGGTTTACAGGCTTATAGAGTACTGAAGTCCTGACGTCACTCGTTCATCCCCTGGGTTGCGGAAGTCATTTCTCTATGGAGAATAACATTGGGTCATCTTAGAATCGTCTCATATAAGAATTGTGGTCCAAAAATAAACAAACTGTCCCCGGCGATATTGTCAGGGAGGAGGTTCTGTATCGTTATCGTATGATAGTCACTCACTCATATTTGATAACGTCTATTTCTGGCGAAAATGTAACTAATTTGGCCGCAGTAACATTTGATGCTTCATATCCATAAGAGTCAAACCGCCAGGATCATTTGTTTATTTTTGGAACACAGTTCTTATTGACGCGATATTAAACACGTCTATGGGGATTCTGAATGGGGGGAATAAACCGCAACCCAGGTAGGATGAGTAAATTACGTCAGACTTCGGTGCTCTATAGATCAGCTATTTTGTCATCATGTACTTACTGTAATACAGTACATCATTACTTAATTCCAACCCCTAAACCTTTAACCTCTAAATGTCTAATATCCTACAGTATATAAACCTAACCCCAGCCTGAATCGTTTCCTAATTGTAAACCTATCTCCCAAATCTATTTTCAAACATAAAACAACAGTTTTTCACAGACGACTCGACGAGCCCGTCTACCTTCAACTGGCTGAAGCACGCTGTACTTTAACCAACCCGTTCTCACTCCCAACGGCGTCATATTTTGCCGCTCTGTCAGTAGCCCTGAAAGTCATGTTTTGACATGGTGACGTCACACGTTTTACAAAACTATGCCTCACCCTAACCTCACAAAAACTGTGCGGAGAGAGAGAGACAAAAAGGTCGAGAGAGAAAAGAAAATCATCCTTCCGGTGGGATTCGATCACAGCAGGTTGCAGTTACTAGCTAAGCGCTGCTACCAGGCAGTGTTGATTTCGTCGACTGAAACTATGACAAAAATGTTCGTCGACTACCTTTTTTCACTGATGAAAACTAAATAAAAACTAAATAAAAACTAAATGAAAACGAAATGAAAACTAGATAAAAACTGAATGAAAACTAAATGAAAACGAAATTAAAAACGAAATAAAAACGAAATAAAAACGAAATGAAAATGTAATAAAAACTAAATAAAAACTAAGCTACGATGACTAAAACTAAGACTAAATGTAATGACAATTTCATCAAGAAATAAAAACTAGACTATAATGTCAGTGAGGGACTAGTGGAGAAGAGATCCAGTAGAACTAAAAGTCAAGTCATTTTATGTTTGGTTGCGCTCGGGTGTTGCGCTCTGAAAATAGCAGATCTACAAGCTCACAACGCGTCGCGCTGCGACGCGTTGTGAGCTTGTAGATCTGCTATTTTCAGCATGCAACCAAGTGTAAAATCAGGCATTACGACGCCATCAAGGCACCACCACAATACATTATAGTCGACTAAATCAACTGTAGATTTAGTCGACTATAATCTTATAATATTTAGTCGACGAAATCTAGACAAAAACTAAAACATTTCAGATGACTAAAATATGACTAAAACTAAATGGAATTTTATTAAAAAGACTATGACTAAAACTAAACCAAAATTTGCTGTCAAAATCAACACTGATACCGGGTAAGCCACCGAGGCAGCTGGGCTGAAGTGTTTATAGTCCTATAGAAGTCCTTTAGTGACGCATTAGGGAGTGAACATGACAGAGCGGCAATATATGACGCCAATGTGTTGATGTTAACATACAGTCAGTGTAGCATTGCTATTGTGATCAGTGTACTGTATGTATGTATGTATGTATGTAGCACATGGTCTGGCTCTTTCTCTCTACCCCCTATGTATTGTCTTTAATGCAGGTCTCTATAGTGTGGTGTATTGTCTCTATCCTGCTGGTCTCTAATGCCGCGTATCCACCTGTTTCCTAGGCCTTGTGTTTTCCACTTCCTGTCGGATTTCATTGGATATCATTAGTCATCTGACCGGTTTCATTCGATTTCATTGGATCAAAAGACAGGAAGTGGAACACAGTGAAAAGCCTAGGAAACAGGTGGATAGAGCACCGAAGTCCTGACATCCCTGCCTCTAGAGGGCGCTATCCCCGTGGGTCACAATTTATTTTCCCAATAGTCATTCTCCATAGAGAAATCTCATATCTAACTATATAAATGGCGACCAACTTCCGCACCCTCGGTGTCCACACCCCACAGCTCTGTTATCGAATAAACAACGCACCGCCAGACCACATGTCGACAACTGACTCGCCACGGCGGCCGCGCTGAATTTACGCCTCGCGTAGGGGACATCTCACTGCTCAGTACACCTTTTCCACCGCGCAACATAATTAATTCTACTCACCAAATGTCGGACAAAACGGAAGGGGAGGCAGCTTCGTACCGTTTACCGTGCGCACGACCTCATCACCACAACAGCAGCCAGCCGCTGCGGGGGGTTTTTCCTTTTTTTCCAAACTTTTTTTTTGGTCACCATTTTCTCCAGGCACCATTTCTGGTGTAACGTGCGGCAGCATGCGCTGGGCTGCCAGGTTTGCACAGCCAGCGCCAGCAACAAGCAACCACCTTCATGAAAAAAAAAAAAACACCCAAATGGTCCGCCATGTTCCAGGGGGGTCCCCGCGCGTCCCAACACTCCACAGGGGGTCCGTCGACCAGCAGGGGGTCCGCGGGGGTCCCCCTCAAACATCAAAAATATATTTTTTTCAATTTTTTTTTTTTTTTTTTTTAACTTTTCCACAGTTTTACTCCGGCGATTTGGGTCCCCCAATATACACGCGGCCACGCTGGGCCCCGTGCGCGGCTGGGGTTGAGGGGGGCGTAGCCCCCCGAAACTCTAGTTGTTTCATATAAGAACTGTGTTAAAAAAAATGAACAAATCACACTGGAGAGTTTACTCATATGGATATGAAGCATCAACAAATTCTCCTGAACTTAGACGTTATCAAATGTAACCCACATACCTGACAAAAAAATTGGCGGGGTGATTTGTTTATTTTTGGAAAACAGTTCTTATTTGACACGATTTAAGATTTCTCTGGGGAATTTCTGTGGGGAAAATTATCCGTGACCCAGGGGTTATAGCGCTCTCTGAGGGGATACCAGGGGGTCCCCAGCTAAATGATGGGTAGTTAGGAACCAAATGGACGCTTATGGGTCTGTAACTCTGAGAGTGTGCAAATGGAACCAAATGGACCCTCACGGGTCCATTTGGTTCCATTTGTACACTCTCAGAGTTAAATTAACATAGATTTTACAATAGGAATTGGGGTCCCAGAGGTATTAATGCCATTAAATGGGGGTCCGTAGCCCTAATGCATGTTAAACTGGGGGTCCTTGAAATTAAAATGGTTGAGAATCACTGCAAGAGAGCTGTAAAAATCTTCTTTTATTGGGGTCCCTGGCATATCTTTACAAATGGGGGTCCGTGGGCTAATAAGTGTCAATTTGGGGGTCCTTGACATGAAAAAGTTTGAGAACCACTGGTCTAGAGGCAGGGATGTCAGGACTTTGGTGCGCTAATGTCTGTAAGGCTGGTCTCTCTAACACTGTGTATTGTCTCAAATGCTGGTCTCTCTAACACTGTATTGTCGCTAATGCTGGTTTTTCTAACACTGTGTATGTATTGTCTCTAACACTGTGTATTGTCTCTAAAGCTGGTGTCTCTAACACTGTGTGTGTATTGTCTCTAATGCTGGTGTCTCTAACACTGTGTATTGTCTCTAAAGCTGGTGTCTCTAACACTGTGTGTGTATTGTCTCTAAAGCTGGTGTCTCTAACACTGTGTATGTATTGTCTCTAATGCTGGCTGGACTGTCAGGACAATGAGGAAGGCAGCTGGGCTCAGGTGAGAATGCTGGTGAGAACGCTGCTCTGCTAACATTGAACGATTTGCACGGCAGCCATTTTGCTCTTACATCATCATCACACATGATGTAACAGCCTTAGATATAGAAACCTAGATACCTCATTGGCCTCTGCAGTTCGTTGGAGCAACTCGTATCGCGGCCGCCATTTTCGCGTAGGAAAACGGACACTCAAAGTGACTACTGGCCAATCACAGCGCTCACAGCGCGTTGACTACTGGCCAGAATCTAGTTGTCCCGCCCCCACTTGCCTCTGATTGGCCTACCGAACGCCCCCCTTCTGTGACACACACGGAAGCTTCATGGAAGTTTTCCTACGCTAAAATGGCCCCCGTGATACCAATGCCTCAGAGCCGAAGGAGGCGTCTACCTTTATATGTCTATGGTAACAGCCCATGCTGTGGGCGTGCGGTCAACTGGCCACACACACACACACACACACACACACACACACACACACACACACACACACACACACACACACACACACACACACACGTTTGTCCTGAAAAAAAAAAATCTTAAAAAAGTGCCAATGGATTTTTAAGCCTAAATACCTGATCCTAACCCTGACATCTGAAGCTTTTAGGAATTGTAACCTTACCAAAAAAAAAACATCTTTCGTGACCATGAGAATGACCTTCTCCCTCATGGGGACAAACAAGACCAGGAGACCTGGTTCTGCCAGACCCAGAAGGAACAAATTCCTAGTAGGCAACACACCTACAAACCACTTTATAAGTTAAAAGTATAAATCATTTTAGGCATTTTGTGTGTGTGTAGTATTTTGTGTATAGGGGTATTTGGTTGTAGATTTGTGTATAGGCTAGACCAGCAAACCTTCCAGTCTGATTACATTCACCTGTCCCTTGTCAGTCAGTGCACAGAATATGGGCAGAAGGGCTTTGAATCCAGCATTTCATAAGTTTAGGTCATTTACTATGCTGCTTGTGTAGTAATAAACCTCTGAAATAAGTTATGTAGAACAACAAAATTGCCTAGAAGTAATCCAGCGGACAACAGCAATAAGTTTTAAACGAATCAACTACAAAAAAGACATGTTACTGCTCTGTTGCCCCTGGTGGTTGAAATCTGAAGTGTTCCTGAATGGCTTGGGAGGAAAAGAGGGACCGACAGACAAAGTATCCTGTAGGCCGACCCCCTGGGTCTGGTAACAACAAAAAAAAAGTCCCCAAAAGTATCAAGGTTGACTGTTTTTTACTATCCCTGTGGGGATGTTTTTGGTCCCCACATGGGTTAGTTAAACAAAGAACACACCCACACACCCACACACACACACACACACACACACACACACACACACACCCACCCACAGTAAAATTCTTCAAATAGACGATCTACATAGTCACGTTGTCAGCTTGTAGTTCGGCTTAATTTAACTATTTTTAAATGTTTTTCAAAATAGTAAAAAAAAAAATCCAAAAATGTTTAGGCATAAGGGTTAAGGCGAGATAAGGCCCTGTACAGACGTAAACGCTCTCTCTCTCTCTCTGTAGACTCTGGCCTATGGAGACATGAACCACGAATGGATCGGCAACGAGTGGCTGCCCAGCCTGGGTCTGCCTCAGTACCGCTCCTACTTCATGGAGTGTCTGGTGGACGCCCGCATGCTGGACCACCTGACCAAGAAGGACCTGAGGAGCCACCTGAAGATGGTGGACAGCTTCCACAGGTCAGCATGATGCCACCATGGACGCTGGTCTCCTCCGTTCATCTTTTAACCACTTAACCCATTAAGACCTGGGACGCATCTGTGTCACTTGATTTGATTTGAGCTAAAAAAGCATTATTTTACACTTTGGCTATTCAAAAATAGCAGATCTATGAGCTTGTAGATCTGCTATTTTTGAAAAATCGTGAAAATGTGTGCAAATCTTTGAATATATGTTGTCTGAAGTTAACATTTTTAACTCTATTC
>NC_139944.1:55009326-55066826 GCF_963454915.1 Gymnoscopelus microlampas | reverse complement strand
AATTGGTCTAACAGTGAAAGTTTTTTAAGCGTCTGTATATAGACGTCTATATTATAGACGTCATTTCAACGGCTATAATATAGACGTCTATATACAGACGCTTAAAAAACAGCTAAAAAACTTTCTCTGTTAGACCAATTATAACCCCGTTTTAGCCTAGCCCTTAGACGTATTTTAGACGTTTAATAGCCCGAAAAATGCTCAGTGGGTAACGTCTCTAGTCTCTACCCCGTAGGGACCCAGTAGTTTCATGCCAAGGATCCCCAAATTGATATATATTTGACCACGGACCCCCGTCTAAAAATATTTTGTGCCAGGGACCCCCAGAAGAGAAGATTTGTGTCAAATATAGCAGATGTACAAGCTTGCAGTATGGCACGAAGTGACGCGCAGTGAGCTTGTAGATCTGCTGTTTTTGAATAGCCAACATGTGAATGGATAAAGTGGTTAAGATGACTATGATGCTATGTGAACTACTTTTGCTGGGGACCCCCTGGAACCTCCCCAAGGACCCTTGGGAGTTCCCGGACCCCACTTTGAGAACCAATGCTTTGATCCATTGGTTCTACAACGTGGAATCTGGGGGGGTGGGGGTGCTTGGGTGGTGCAGTGCTTAAGTTCCTGCCCACCACCGCTGAGGTTCTGAGTTCGAATCCACCGTGGTGCATCCGCCTTTATCGAGCATCTATACGAGCACAACCCAGTGGGGGGAGGAATGAGGAATTGGCATAACGACTAAATTGGGGAGAAAAAGGTGTAAAAGCTAAAAATCTATATATTTTGTGTTGTTGTGTTTTCTTCAGGCACGGCAGGTCCTGGAGAGAGAGTTCAACAACGTGCTGGCCTTGGGGACGGACCGCAGGCTGGAGGAAGTGAGATATCTTCATGAGATTAATATTGTTGTTAATTAATAACCACTTAAACCCAGTGTTTATTTTGACAGCATTTTTTTATTTAGTTTTAGTCATAGTCTTTTGAATAAAATGTTGTTTAGTTTTAGTCATATTTCAGTCATCTGAAATATTTTAGTTTTAGTCTAGTTTTAGTCGACTAATTATCATAAGATTTTAGTCGACTAAATCTACAGTTGATTTAGTTGACTAAAATGTATTTTTGCGATGCCTTGATGGCGTCGTAATGGCTGATTTTACACTTGGTTGCACACAACACCCGAGCGCAACCAAACATAAAATTACTTGTCTTTTAGTTCTACTGGAACTCTTCTCCACTCGTCCGTGATTTTAGTCTATTGTTGGCGAAATTGTCTGTTATTTAGTCTTAGTTTTTGTCATCATAACTTAGTTTTTATTTAGTCAATGTTTTTCGTCATAGTTTTAGTCAAAATTAGCACTGCTTCAACCCCAGCATCCTTATTCTCATAAAAGAAAATAGCAGATCGATTACAAGCTTGCAACGCGTTTGTGAGCTTGTCAATCTGCTATTTTCAGCGAAGACGTTTAACTTAAGTGGTTTAAAATGATGATGACGTTCCCTCCACCTTATGTTTCTCCCTCCTCTCTTATCTTTTTCACCCCGCTATAATAGAGCGACGACGACAAGACCTTCCGGCGGTCTCCGTCGTGGCGCAAGCGGTTCCGCGCGCGGGAAGGGGGCACGGGCCTGGGCATGATGGCGGGCTCCATGGAGACGCTGCCCACGGGCTTCCGCCACGGCCTGCCCTCCATGGCCATGCCGCCCTCCATGTCTCTGATGGGCAAGAAGCAGCAGATGCAACCTGAAGGTGGGTCATCAACGACCTGGTCACCTGACCTCCTCTTTGACTTGACGCACGGCTTTGTAGGATATCCATTCACATCTCTCTGTGTGTGTGTGTGTGTGTGTGTGTGTGTGTGTGTGTGTGTGTGTGTGTGTGTGTGTGTGTGTGTGTGTGTGTGTGTGTGTGTGTGTGTGTGTGCGCGTGTGCGTGTGTCAAGTCTAGTAGAATATGAGAAATAGACAAAAAAATAGACAAGGTGCCTTACCCGTTATCCCTAAACCTCTTTGCGATTTTTTAAACTATTTTTAAAAACATTTTCAAATAGTCCAACTAGCCGATCTACATCGACACATTGTGAGCTTGTAAATTGGCTATTAGAAAATGTTCAGGAATGGCCTATGGGCTGAGGTTCTGGCTGCTCTCATTGGTATTCTGGTTTACTATCTGGCTTTCACCGCAAAGAGCACCATTCAGGCATAAAGGATCCCCTAGTCATTTTTTTAACCACTGGATCTTTAAAGACTGCATTCTGGTGCAACCTATCTGCCAGTCTTATCATCTGTTATTGTGGCAGATCTATTTCATTTGGCCACCGTCTCTGTTTTCAGATGAGGAGCCAGAGCAAAACATCTTTGTATTTTTTTATTCAAGCAGACTGTGTCTGTATGCTGTCAGTCTTATCAACTGATGAAAATAGGGCTAATTGAGAGGAACCATTTTCCTGATCCTCGCGAGAGAAATAATATTTTATGGTGGAATTAGATTCAGGTTAGGCTTAGGATAAGACAATTAAAGGTTAGGTTTAGGGGTTAGAATTAGAGTTAAACATGATTTATAGTTACTGTAGTTGCGTGCCAGTGTCGTGCACCGAAAAATAGCAGATCTACAAGCTCAGTGAGCTTGTAGATCTGTCATTTTTCGGCTCTAGGCTTACAGTTCAAAATGCCCCAAAAAATAAGAATCGCATCCATAAAATCGTCATCCTCACAAGTACTGTATAGTAATACAAACGTGTGTGTGTGTGTGTGTGTGTGTGTGTGTGTGTGTGTGTGTGTGTGTGTGTGTGTGTGTGTGTGTGTGTGTGTGTGTGTGTGTGTGTGTGTGTGTGTGCGCGTGCGCGTGCGTAGCACTCTCATAGCTTGGCCTGACTAACTGCATGCTGTGTCCTCTGTCCCGCTCTGCCACGCCCCCTCTGTGCCACGCCCTCTGTGTGCCACGCCCCCCACCCCACTCTCTAGCTCCTCCTCCAGCACCGCCCAGACTTGACCCCTCGGCCGTACGGACCTATTCATGCTAACTCTTCTCCGCTTACTAACAGGAGCACTAATGCTAACAGGTAAGCTAACAGGATAGCTGATCTGTAGCTATGATAATATAAGGACGTGTGCTTTCAAATGCCACCACAACCCTGTCAGAGGCCGCGCCCCCTGGAATCCAAACACCGGCCACACCCGTTTCCATTGGCTCGTTGTCCCGCGAGTGACAGAATGTTTGACGGGGGTGTTTGCTATGAGAACACACACACTAGTTATATAAAGGCGCTGAAGCGACGTAATTGTTTATTTCGTTTATTATAAACTGCAGGTCGGCTGCCACTTTTAGTTCTTTTAAATCGCCTTTTAAAACACCCTTTAGCATGTCAATGAATTAGAAAGACTAGAGGTTTGGTCCGCTTCGCGGCCCTCACATCTAGGCCCGATCAGCTACGTCACAGCTACGTTGCACCAACGGTGATCCAACTGATATGGCCATATATGGAGATGCGCAGTAGGGTGGGGTCCTAGCAGCAAAAACAAAGGTGCTGTGGCTAAAATGTGCAATGAAGTTTTATATTAACTGCACAATATGTAAGTACATTGAAGGTGGGGAAAGAAGCCTAGGTATTAGCCAGAGCACTGATCAATAGCCTTTGGCAAGTTTGGAGGCAAATGGAGTGATCCTGTGCTGACCAACCCCGGACGTACTTTGGAGGTCATTTCAACTATAGTAGTAGGATGAGGCGCTAACATTTATATAGGCTACTCCATATTACATTATATTATTAAGTTGGGTGGCATATAGACCTACGTATTATTATCCTACAATTTAGCGTCTGCAAATAAATCACAACTAAGGTGGCACAATTACTTCAGACTAAACTTTTGGTGATGCCTCATCTTTTCATTGGAAAATCGAAAGAGAAAGGTGGGAAATAACTGTGTGAAAGGCAGCAGCAAACAGAAGGGTTTTAAAAGGCAATTTAGCTAATGTGTATGTTCTCATAGCAAACATCCTGTCAAAAATTTACTCCACTCCCGGGACGACGAGCCAATGGAAACGGGCGTAGGCGGAATTTGGATTCCAGGGGTGTGGCAGGATTGCGGTGGCATTTGAAAAGCACGCCGTAAGGACTGGCAGGCTACTGGCACACTTCTGTGAGTTAGTTAAAGGAGCACTTCACCCATTTCCAACCGTATCTTCATATACTTGGTCCTCACTAATTAATGCTCACTGTAAGACGGCACCGTTTCTGTCTACTCACTCGTCTCCTTGGTTGGCAGTTCAGAAACCTGCCAACCAATGACATCATTAATGGGAATTCCCAAGCTAATAGAAACATCCTTTCTCTCCATGGAAAGTTAGCATGCTAACCATTGTAAGCCATTGTTCTTGCATTATTTTATTTTATTTTTTAAAAGGTTTGAAATCAGCCTACCAATGATGTCACTGGTAGGCTGGTTTCTGAACTGTCCACAGTCCTCGTCTGAGACACAGAGCAAGTAGACAAGGAGCAATGATATGAATACTTTATGTAACAGTTTGCTTTTACAGTGGTAAGATTAAATGGTGCCAAGAGGGTTTCCATTGTGGTCCTGCGTATTCAATTCATCAAGACATTTAGAGATATACACAGATACATTGTGTGGGGGGGGGGTCATTTCTGGTGTCAAGCTTAGAAGACTTGTCTAGAATGTTGAAAATGGTTGAAGTGGTCCTTTTTAAAGTTCAGGAGGAGCTTCAACACCAGCTTAGCGATGCTGTAGAGTCAAATGTGCTTGTTTTACGCATGAGGGCGCAGATGGATTAACACTCTTGGGGTCCCCCCGGGGCCAATTATTGGCCCCAACTGAGCCCCCTGGGCAAACACACTTGGAAGGCATTTTGTGGATCAAGAAAGCACCATGTACTCAATTTATCAGACAGGACTTACAGTCTATAACAGGGGTCTTCAAAAACCTACAGCAGTGTATCCCTATTTTGGGGGGTCCCCAGATGAGCTTAATGTGCAACACAAGCCAAACAAAACAACATGTAACGCCTGAACTCCTACTGTTAGGATTTAAAGTTCATACTGGAGCCACAAACCACCAGGAAACAAAGGTTGCAATCAAATATTCAGTTTATTTTTAGCCGGATAATGATGAATAGGGTTGACATTGGGTTTCATGATGATGCCATGGTTCTAAACAAAGACACAAAGAAACAAATTATAATATCATGTCAGATAACGTATCAAACATAAATATGGCCTTTAAATTATATTATACATTAAGGTATGTCATCAAAATAATAGGCCAAGTATTTACTTCATAATATTAAACATCTAAATATCCATATAACTCAAGTTCATCAATTCTTAAATATAATCATACAATCCACATCACTAGAAGTAAAACACTGGAACTTACATTATACCAGGTTTAACAGACGCATGGCAAACATCAGTGGTACATCAGCAGCACACGGCACACACAGGCCGGCTGCATGTGTTTGGAAACAAAGGACAAGGGGGGAAATGGGAATCCAGTCCTGCTTTTATAGTGGGAGAAAGTGAGGTCACCACCACAGGTACCAGTCTGAATCCCATTGTGGTGTCGCCTTGTGGAGCGGAGGGGAAATGAACCTTGCAGTTTCTGACACCTACACTTCCAAGTGTTTGTCAGGGTGGGGGGGTCCCCAATTCAAAATCATTTTGGGGGGGTCACAGCCTGAAAAGTTTGGTAACCTTTGGTAAAGCCCCAATCTGCCCAGTCGATTGAGGCTTTTAAATCATTACTTAAAACTCATCTGTTCTCTCTTGCTTTTAGTTGTATTTATGGCTCTCCTGATCCGTCTTAACTCTGCATAGTTTTTTTGTTGTTCTGTGTCAACGTGTGTTATTGGTTGATGTTTCTTTATGCTTTGAATTGCTTTGTTTTTGACCATGTTCAGCACTTTGGTGAGCTTTGGCTGTTGTAAATGTGCTATACAAATCAAAGTTTGGTTTGATTTGATTTGATAATCAGACCATGCATGAAGTTAAAGCAAGCAGGTGTTAAAGTCCCCTCTCTCTCTCTGACAGCTCGTATTCCTGTCTGTCTGTCTGTGTCTGTCTGTCTGTCTGTCTGTCTGTCTGTCTGTCTGTCTGTCTGTCTGTCCCTCTCTCTCTCTCTCTCTCTCTCTCTCTCTCTCTCTCTCTCTCTCTCTCTCCCTCCCTCAGTGCAATCTCATTACCTGTACGGACACATGCTTGCGGCCTTTCGAGAGTGATATGCCAAATGTGGAGAGAGAGCGACCGACCTGGCATCCTCGAGGAGGGGGCTTCGACCTTCGACCTGGCTCCTCGAGGACGGGGCTTCGACCTGGCTCCTCGCGGAGGAGGGGGCTTAGCCCAGTCGTCATGTCGGCCCCCGTCGTCGTCCAATCCAGCCTCGCCGCCTCTCGACCTTTCACCTCTCAACCTCTCCTTCGGACAACGTGCAATACCTAAGAGGTCAACTCCTTTGACCTTTGAACTCCGAGAGCGCTCATCATCATCGGCCGCGCTCAGAGACTCGTTCCTGGTGATCTAACCCCCCCCCAACCCCCCCCCCAGTGCTCCCAGTAGCCTTGTTGTCGTGGTGTTGTACTCCCGCCCCCTCAGCTGTGGGTTCTGGTTTTTGGGGGAAAAAATGGCTCTTTTTGACTTTGACAAGAACTAAAGCAAAACCCAAAGCCATGTCGTGAGGGTTTATGTCACGTCTTCTGGAGTCGTTTGTTTCCATGCGCTAACGGGCGCTAAGTATGTTTTTTTTAATGACGTACCATCCGTATGACGTCGTCATGGAAACGTAAACAAACAAACAAACAAACAAACAAAAAAACACACCACACAACTTCACACGTTCTGGAAAGTTCCAGATTATATGGAAGGTTCTGGGGTTTAACAACTTCCTAGCCGAAAAGAGCCAAAACACTTGAGCCAAAAAAAAATAAGACATCCGGGTTCTTAAGTTCTGTTCGGAATGTCGGGAGGAGGGGAGGGGGGGAGGGGTGGGGGGGGTCTCGCAACTTGAATCAAGTCCAAGCCAAAATTCTCCCGCCGTCCGTCCAGCACCAGCGAAGCAGCACAAAAAGTTGGCTGGACTCGACTGTATAGAATATTATATAAAAACAAAAACAAAAAGGAAGGTTATTATGAATCCATGGGAATGATGAATATATACTGATGTAAAGATGATGGCAGATCCCACTGCAAACTGACCCCCGTATCGGTTATGCAAGGTATTATCTCATTTATCGTCCCTGTACATAAAATGGATGACTTATGTTTTTTATAGAAATATTATATATAAATATATATAAATATATATATATTGGAATTATATATGGAGAATAATATAATATCATTGCTGTATGAAACCCAATTCCCTGTATTCGGTAGTGACTGTTCTCTTTCTCTCTCTCTCTCTCTCCCTCTCTCTCTCTCTCTCCGTGTCTTCTACTGTTGCGCTGTCAGTGTGTGTGTGTCTGCGTGCGTGTGTGTGTGTGTGTGTGTGTGTGTGTGTGTGTGTGTGTGTGTGGGTGTGTGCGTGCATGTGCGCGTGTGTGCGCGTGCATGTGAGTGTGAATCGTTAAGTGGGAGGGGCTGACCGAGTTGGAGCGCGTTTCTGTGAAAGCGACAAAGACTTCTTCACAGGTTCATGGGTCCAATTCTACTCCATCTTCCTCCTCCTCCTCCTTCTGCCTCTCTCTCTCTCTTTTTTTCTGTTTCCTTGACCTCCTTCTTCTTCTTCTCCTTCTTCTTCTTCTTCTTCTTCTGACACTGTAGCCGTTAACCTCTTCTTCTTCTTCTCTTCTCCTCCTCTCTCGCCTTCTGTATGTAGCCTAGAATAGAGAGGATACCTTTAATACGAAGTAGTGTGTGTGTGTGTGTGTGTGTGTGTGTGTGTGTGTGTGTGTGTGTGTGTGTGTGTGTGTGTGTGTGTGTGTGTGTGTGTGTGTGTGTGTACAGCATGTATGGGTGGATGAGTGAAACCAATAACCACTTGAGCCTGATTTATATTTCGTCGTAGGGAGGTGACACACAGCAAAAGTAGCCGGTCTAATGGACGTGCTGTGAGCTTACGTATAGACTGGCTACTTTTTGAAAAAAAAAAATCCCTATGATGCCCAAACAGAGGGACGGACGCCAGGTTTGGGAGTGGTTGAGTCTAATCTTATACTCGTGTGACTTCAGTCTCTTCTACATTGAGACCTGCGTTGCGTACGAGACTAAAGAGTCCATATTCCCCCTAAATAGTTTCACATGTGGACATAAAGGTTAGTGTTGACAAACCGTAGCTCCTCCCTCTTGCTGAATCCCTCCTTACTTCCTCTCCAATCAAAACTGTAAACTGCTGCTCGGCATCAGCCAATCACATCCCACAACAAAGAGACTGCTGGAACCCGACGGAGGCGCGACGAATCGCGTCTTCCGATCGGGTTCCTCTTAATCATCATCGCCACGTTGGAGATGTTAGCCGGCTAGCGCTCGTTACGGCGCGCTGATCGGCTCTTTTGTCCAATGAGAACACGACATATCGGTGAACCAGTGAAGTATTGGATGAGTGTGTAAATTATTATGATTTTTATTTTAATTTCTACGTTTGTTTTTCAAGTTGTCTAAAAGGTGTAACGTGCTATGTGGCAGCTATGAGTACTGTATGTGTATTTATTCCAGGTGTGAAACTGATGCTGACAAATCAAGATTTTATTATTTGGCAATTTAAAAAAAGAGTACTGTATTTATGGAACTATATAGACATAAGTAAAGCTGTTTTTGTAAGATATCGGCTGGTGTTTGTGTGTTCCTTTTAATTAATGTTTGCATGGTGGTCAAAATGTCGACAGCGAGAGACGGCGTATTGAAAATCATCTTTAATTGCAAATCACCTTTTAGAAACATCTACAAATACACAACAATCTTAGTTATAAAAGTCAAAAAATAAGTTAGCAAAAAATAGAAAATAAAATAGCAAAAAAAAAACTCCACTCTGTAGAAAAAGGGAACGTATTTACATCACTAGCATTCATAACCGGTTTAAATTAAGCAGGTCTTGGTCAAAAGAAAAACTGCCATAATAAGGTATTTATTGGCCCCACAAATAAAACTCATGTTTTTAAGCATAATAATAATAATAATAACAACAACAATACACACACAAAAACAGAACACAAAATAGACCAGGGAAAGGTTGCGAATTGAGGAACATTTCTTTAAATTAAGGTAGAAAAAGGAACAGAAGTCTGCATTCAGGTCGAGCAGAGAAGCACACTGGTAACTAAAGGTCTATTTATTTGGTTTGATCATGCAGTGAAGAGTGTAGCTCTCTGGTTGGACTCTGAAGCTCTGACACATGCAGCGTGGACCACAGCGAAAGGCCAGGCTCTCTATGCTCCGTCATATGACGAAAAGCATAAATTGAGCATAAGGCAGGGAATCAACATAATAAAGCCTAGTTGTGAGCGGCATGGGAGGAATTCAGTATGGCTTCTTATAGCCGACCCTTAGACATCGACAGAGATCTTATATTTAGGATTGTGTGCTAGGGGCCCCCATACAAGATTTGTGTTGTTAAAATATTTCAAAAATATTCTAACTTTTTCAGATATTTTTGAAAGAAATAGCAGATTTAGATGGAGTCCGGCTATTTTCAAATAGCCAATGTTTAAAGGTTTAAAGCGGTTAAACTGCCTTTTTGATGCTATTCTAACTCATTTTGCTTGGGATAGACCCCCTGGAACCCCCTCGAGGACCCCACTTTGAGAACCACTGTCGCATAAGACCAAACACCCCGAATGAGGCGTGTGGTGGACCCCCCAAAAAATACATGGAATTGAGATCTTTTTGTTTTTGGTGTCTCCATGTGGAGTAAGTACTTGTCAGTTGTTGTTGTGTGTGTGTGTGTGTGTGTGTGTGTGTGTGTGTGTGTGTGTGTGTGTGTGTGTGTGTGTGTGTGTGTGTGTGTGTGTGTGTGTGTGTGTGTGTGTGTGTGTGTGTGCGTGCGTGCGTGCGCGTGCGCGTGTGCGTGTGTGTGTGCGTGCGTCTCTCTCTCTCTGCGTGTCTATGGGTCAGCTTTTTGGAGGGGTTTTTGGAAGGGTTTTTATTTGGGAATGTCCACGGGCACCACGGGATACGCCCCCACCACCTCCACCGCCGCTGAGATGCTCTCCACGATGGAGGTCAGCGAGCGCATGTTGTTCTGCTCTGGAGAGTCTGCACTCAGGAGATCTGGAGGAGGAAGAGGAGAGAGACAGAGACGTGTCATTCATGATAAAACCCCTGATTCAGTTAAACTCCGAGAGGTCAGTGGTTCTCAACGTATAAGTGGGACGGACCCCCAGCAGGGTTCCTTTGAAGGGGTTCCAGGGGGTCCGCCGCAAAAATGAGGAACTCTTATATCAGGGGTCTTCAACGTTTTCAGGCCAAGGACCCCCTAGCTGAGAGAGAGATGAAGCAGGGACCCCCTACTCTATATTGTATAAAATTGTGTTCCAGATTCAACATTTTTTGTTTACGTGGTCTGCTCTTTTTTTCCCTCTACACCTATGCCTCTTTGCCAAAAATAGCCGATCTAAAAAAAATATCTGCTATTTTTGGCTAAAGTTCTCCTCAGAAAAGTGATGCTAGGGTTCAAGAGGTCAAATAAAAGATCCTATCACACAAAGATTTGGCGGACCCCCTGTAGTAACTCTGAGGACCCCTGGCTTATATTATAATAAAGCTATTCATTTTCCTGGTCCTCACAAGATAAATGTGTGTTTTGAGATATTGATTGATTGATTAAATACTTTATAAACAGCACAGACAGACAGTTTTATACGACGATGCTAAAAGGATAAACCCCAAGAAAGGACTATGGCTGGTTTCTATTGTGGTCCTGTGCATTCAATTCATCAAGACATTCAAAGACAAACAATAACATACAAAATATGCAAAATTATCATATAAACGATTAGTAAAAAAAAAGACAACATATGTACAGCAAACAGGGGGTGGGGGGGGGGGGGGGGTATTATATGCGATAAAGTATGATCTTTAACGTTAGACTTAAGATTTGGAAATGATTGGGATTGGGTTTAAGGTTCTGATCAGACATGT
This sequence comes from Gymnoscopelus microlampas, assembly GCF_963454915.1. Taxonomy (NCBI): domain Eukaryota; kingdom Metazoa; phylum Chordata; class Actinopteri; order Myctophiformes; family Myctophidae; genus Gymnoscopelus; species Gymnoscopelus microlampas. The sequence goes on along the minus strand of NC_139944.1, from coordinate 55,055,748 downwards.
AGAGGTTGGGTTTTGGGGTTAGAGTTAGAGATAGGCTTGATTTACTTAGTTGCGCACTGGTGACGTAGGCCGAAAATGTACGATCTACAAGCTCACACACGGTAAGAAATGGCAAAGAATTGTGTGTGTTAGTGGTTACACTGCTCTGGCGTGTGTTTGTGTGTGTGTGTGTGTGTGTGTGTGTGTGTGTGTGTGTGTGTGTGTGTGTGCGTGTGCGTGTGTGTGTGTGTGTGTTTGTGCGCGTGTGTGCGTACCATCGTTGTTGTAACCCTGGTTACACTGCTCTGGCGTGCTGCTCCACTCAGGGCTGCTGCAGCAGGTGCTGCCAGAACTGGGCTCGCTTGACGACGACACCTGTTACCATGGAGACAAGAAACCACATGCAGGAGGTGCTGTCAGTCACGATGGTAATGTTATGACACGACCCCGCCCCCAACCCAACCCCACACACACACACACACACACACACACACACACGCACACGCACACGCACACGCACACGCACACACACTCTGTGTATATGTCTAGTACATATATACAGTAGCTAGACATATTTAAATGTAGTGACACACAAGACAATTGTCCTAGCGGATGACCAATACATGTTATTCTATGGGTTAGGTATGATAAGTAATAACGTCATTGTGTCGTACACTTTTACTCTTACTTTTTATTTTGTATCGTTATTCTTATTTCTCATTCTATCCTCTTCTCTCTCTCTCTCCTCATCCCACGTTTGACCTTCAATCCTTTCTTTAAAACGTGTTCCTCCAGTAATCCCTCCATCTCTCCAACTGACTCATCATCATCATCATCATCATCATCCTCACCCTGCCTGCATCACAGTCAAATCCGGAGTTAAAGGAATAGTTCACCCAAAAATCAATTATTTTCTATCAATTACACACCCCATGAAACATTGAATTCATAGAGTTTTTTGTTTTGTTTTTGACGCATTCCTGAGACAATAACTTGATGACCGTCTGTGTTTCCGGTAGGAGACTCAAACCCGAAACACAACTAGTCCTTTAAACGGCCACTCTTTTTTTTACCATGCACAGCAACATCCGGAATGATCCAGAGTATAAAAATTAACCTTCATGGGTCCATGTATCCATTAGTAACTCAGTGACAGTGTACAAATGTAACCAAATGGACCCGTTCACTGTCAAGAGTTAAACACTCAGGATTGTACTGTGACGTCCTGTGATTTAGCATTCCTTTTAAACCAATTAAATTACGGTCCCTGGCACAAAACATTTTCTGATGGGGGTCCGTGGCCATACATACAAATATCAATTTGGGGGTCCTCCTTGTCACAAAAAGAGAACTACTGATTTAGAAGGCCTCATAATGGGTTAACACTCTCATCCTCTCCATCCTTCCTATAAAATCCTTTCCTCCTGCCGGTTTGGTTCGGTCCTAGTACTCACTCTGGGCTGACCGGTACCGCCGGGTCCGGCCCGGTGGTAGTGCTGCCCCACGCCGCCGCCCGTCTCGCCGCCCCCGCCAACGCCGTCCTGCTGGTTGAGCGAGGACACCAGCGCCTGCAGCCTCTCGATGTACTGGATGGCGCTGCGCAGGATCTCCACCTTGGGCAGCCTCTGGTTGGGGTTCATCAGCGTGCTGCGCTTCAGCGCCTCGAACGCCTCGTTCACCTTCTTCAGCCGCCGCTTCTCCCGCAGCGTGGCCGCTTTCCGCCGGTCCATGGTGACCGTCTTGCGCTTGCACAGCTTGCACGCCCACGGCAGGCACTGCCCGGGGCAGTGGGGCTGGTGGTCCCCCACGCCCGACTGGGGCGAGAGGCCCGACAGCGGCGAGGCCTTGTCCTCCATCCCCAGCATCCCGCCTCCGACGCCTCCTCCCACCGCGGACAGACCCCCGCACAGGCCCATCATGGAGCTCCTGTCCTGGTATACGCCCCCGCCCCCTCCACCCTGGTCGTAGCCCCCCGGCAGGCGAGAGCCGGGGAAGTAGCCGCCGCCGTCCCCTCCCTCGTAAAAGCGCTGGTCGGGGAAGAAGTACGGGTTGGTCTCGAAAAGCTCCATCGCTTCGGACGGACGGTCTGGATGAGAACGTTAGAGGATGGGGATGAAGGTTCTCCTGCTTTTTACTCCCCCAGATCTCCTCCGTTATAGATGTAGATCTTTTAGTGTCCCGTTGCCTGGAAGAGTGTGCAGCGGGCGGTGTGTACGTGTGTGTGTGTGTGTGTGTTGTGTGTGCGCTTGTGTGTGTGTGTCTCTCCCAGCACTATGGGTTTGTGATGAGAGGAAGATGTGTGGAGAACAACTGCTGCTGGAGAGCAACTGTAGGCTGGCATTTAAACCCCTCAGCCTGCTGCTGCCTGCCTGAGGAGGATCACAGGGTTAAATTTAGCACGAGCCCCCGGAAACCCGACACCACGTTTAGCTGTTGCTGCACATCTAGCCCCCTCTTCCTCACATCTCTCTGTCGGGACCCCTTAGCTCTCTGTCGGGACCCCCCCCTACTCTCTGGGGGTCTTCACGTTGTCCGCTGAGTGCAGAAGTGTGCGACGTGTATCCGTGGTGGAAAGTATAGCGGAGTAACTGTACATTTACTTAATGTGTCATTTTGAACTACTTTTGAACTACTTTAAAATACTTTAAAACTTCTGCTATAAATCTCAGAGGCAAAATATTGTACGTATATTGTAAACCTTAGCTTCGTAAATTAACGCCCTACTTGATCATACTACAGCGTCACACAAAAGCATCAAAATATATGCTATATTTTGTTTTGGACATAGAGGTTTCCACCTGACAGAAACGATTTATAAGTCCTATTTATGCTTCGGGCCGTTCGGAAAAAAAAGCTCATGTGACGCATTGTGAGCTTGTAGATCTGCTACTTGCCTACTTTTTCATCAAAGTACATTTTTTTGATAAAGGACGGAAGTAAAAAAAAAAAAGTAACTGTGAGTATGTGTGTGTGTGTGTGTGTGTGTGTGTGTGTGTGTGTGTGTGTGTGTGTGTGTGTGAATATTTGTGTTTCTGTCTATGAATGTGTGTGTACATGCCCTTGTGTGCATGTGTGAGTGACTGTGTGTGTGCGTGTGCGCGCGTGCGCGCATGTACAGTGTGTGTGTGTGTGTGTGTGTGTGTGTGTGTGTGTGTGTGTGTGTGTGTGTGTGTGGAGAGGCTGGAATATGATCAGGTTGCAGTGGAAATGGGACAGATTACCTCAGATCAAAGACGTGTGTCTTAATGAGCTAATCCCAGACTCACGCGTCCCCTCTCCATGACACCATCCACGAAGTCCCCCTGCCAAGGGGGGGGGGGGGTCTAGAGACAGCTGTCACTTCCACTTGGAGCCAATGAGATGCAATGACAAGAAGTTGTTTGTCTCCTATAGTTACTTAAGAGGAAGGAGAAGCAGGAGAGAGATTGTTGACACAGATGCATTATGGGTCATAGATGGATGGATGGGTACTTTCCCCATGTTTCCACCCAATCAATGTCAAGTTTAGAATAATCAAGAGCAGTGGTTCTCAAAGTAGGCTCCGGGGACCTCCAGGGGTCTTTGGGGGGTGTTCAGGGGGTCCCCAGCGGACATTGTTGATAGTTAGTAACCAAAGTGACCCTTACAGGTCTGTTATTGGGGTCCGTGGCCTTATAGTAGGCCAGAATTGAGGGTCTGATCAACAGACTTTGGGGGTGGATGGACGAAGGTGGTGCGTCAACAGTGTGTGTGTGTGTGTGTGTGTGTGTGTGTGTGTGTGTGTGTGTGTGTGTGTGTGTGTGTGTGTGTGTGTGTGTGTGTGTGTGTGTGTGTGTGTGCGTGTGTGTGTGTGTGTGTGTGAAGGGGGGGGGGGGGGGGGGGGGCACTGCGTCCCCGGTTGGATTCCAGATGAGGACCTGTGTTGTGTTGTGTTGCTTGATTCATGTCTCTCTGCTATCCTATGAGCAAAAAGAAGAATCTATTGAGTTCTCAAGGTCTCCCTGAAGAAGACCTTGCCAGGTCAAAACGTTGTTTTTTTCATTCAAATAAATCCTGCACTGTGGCTACGAGTGTGAGGCCTTTTCTTTTCTTTACTTTTATACCAAGGTCAGCAGCACCTCACCAATACTGGTGTGGGCCCTCCTCCCTTTTGTTTTCAATTAATAACATAGCATTAAAAAATTAAATACAAACACTATATGTACAAAGGAGAAAAGGGGAAAACGGTGGCTGTGAATGACACCTCCTTTTTATGAGACTTTACATTTATCTACCCTTGTGATCTCCTGATAGATGGTTTTTCAAGACAATTTTGAAAGTAACCAGTGATTCACACTAGTGTTGCTAGGTGTTGACTCAACGCAAGCCGTAGATCTGCTATTTTTGGCTAAAGTTCTCCTCAGAATAGGGATGCTAGGGTTCGAGTGGTTAATGTAAAAAACAAAAGGTCCTATCACATAAAGATTTGGCGGCCCCCCATAGTAACTATGAAAACCCCCTAGGGGGTCCTGGACCACCTGTTGAAGACCCCTGAATTAGGGGCTTTTATTTTGCTGAGGGAAACAATGACGAGTCTTTCTGGACCCACGTTCAGGCTTGTTTATCCTCCACAACATGTCAGGAGTGTTTATAAGTGTACAGTGACTCAGTGAGAAGTTGACATTGATGGGTGTTTGTGTCAGAGAGACAGAGGGATAATACCTTAACACCGAGCTGACATCCGCCGGAACGGCCTTGATTGTCCTGACCCTGTTACAACTAGCATTAGTGTTAGCTTAGCCACCGGGTGCTAATCCCCTCCAGGAGATGTATCGCCTCATAGCTCCGCTATCTCTAATCTAATTCCGTGACATGCTTCCGCTAGGCGTTAGCTAGCTAGCGAGTCTAAACAACCAAATGGACATTTCTTGAATCACAGACGTGTCCCACATGACACGCATATAGAGTTAAATAAGTGTAGAGCCCCTCCGACCAATGCCAGGTTTTTGGGGCCGATGCCAATTTCTGAGAGCCCTAAACCAAAAATAGCCCAACAAACAAAACAAAAAGACTGATCTACAAGTTCACAACGCGAGCATGTGGATGGCTATTTTTTGAACATTTGTTTTAAATATTTGCCAATAATGTCCAAAATAGGGACACCAAGTTGAAAGTAAATAAAAAATGGTAGATGGTGCATTTATATAGCGCTTTTATCCAAAGCGCTTTACATAGATTGTGCATTACATTCACCCATTCACACACACACATTCACACACACATTCACACACACACATTCACACACCGATGGTAGAGGAAACCATGCAAGGCACCAACCTGCTCATCGGGAGCAATTAGGGGTTCAGTGTCTTGCTCAAGGACACTTCGGTACTAACTCTGGGGGAGCCCGGGATCGAACTGGGAACCCTTCCGGCCACTCTACCGGCCACTCTAACCCTGAGCCACTGCTGCCCCAAGCCCCAAGTAGTTCAAAAGGGGGAACACATCGGTTGCATAAACTGCACATCGCGATGTAGTAGAAACATTTAAAAGACAAATAGGACTCCTGGCTGATATATCGGCCAAACCTACTATATATCAGTCTGGCTCCAAATAAGTACAATTCATTTCTCTGTAAATGTTACGATTATTGCATTAGTAAAACATACAGTACGATTCAATGGTGGAAAGTACTTAGTTACAATTTTGAGGTGTTTTTACTTCAATACTAATACTTCTACTCTACATCTCAAATGTAACGCAAATATAATATTGTATGTTTTACTCATACATGTTTTGGCTATTTGAAAATAGCAAATCTACAAGCTCACAAAGCGCCACAATGCCACGCGTTGTAAGCTTGTAGATCTGCTTTTTTCAAAGGATACATTTTGAAAACTTGCGAAATGGGACATTCTGCATAACGGGTACTTTTACTTTTGGTAGTACTTCTGATGCCAATACTTTAGTACTTTCCACCGCTGGTACGATTACACTGCAAAGATGGCTAATAAGGCTCTTTAATGGAGGTTGAAAGAGCAGTTTGTGTTGTAGACATAATGGTTGGTTAAGTGATTATAAAGGCTATTAGGAGGTCAGTTCTGGGCAGGAGGCAGTGGTTCGTTCGGTGGGCCGGGCAGCGTGCCCAGAGGGGGGGGGGCTAGTTGGTGAGCGGTATGGTGGTGGAGTTTCAGGTTAACCCACTGAGACCTGGAACTGTGTCATTTTTAGATTTGAGCTAAAAAGCATTATTTTACACTTTAGGCTATTAAAAAATAGCAGATCTACAAGCTCATAGCGCGGCACCGAGTGCCGCGCTACGAGCTTGTAGATCTGCTATTTTTGAAAAATCGTGAAAATGTGTGCAAATCTTGGAATATATATATTTTTAAAGCGAACATTTTAACTCAAATCTTTGCTTCTGGGGGGTCCCTGGAACAACATTTTTGATGGGGGTCTGCGGCCAAATACATATAATGTTGGGGGTCCTTGACATGAAAAAGCTTGAGCGCCACTGATATAGAAACATACGTTTTTGAGTGGTGCCAACCACTCCTATATCTGACTTTGTCCATGTGTCCGTCCGTATGTATGTATGTCCAATAAACAAACATTGATGACAACATCAATACGGGGCTCATCAAAGAGGCACCACTCTCTTCACACAGGGTGTGATTTTTCAGAATACTGTTGAGATTTAGGAGACATGTAGAATCGGCTTCAGGTCTCAATGGGTTAAGGGGGCATCTGGTGGAGCGTGGCGCCCTGGGCTCAGTGGCGGTGAGGCTGTCAGGTTAGTCTGTGATGGATCGTCACTGATGGTGGAGCCTCAGTACAAAGACGTCTGTGTCGGACTGGAGGGGGGTGGGGGGGGCACGGGGGGGGGCACGGGGAGGGAGGGGGGGAGGCGGGGGTCCGCAGTGTGTCGGAGTCACTCATAACCTCCTGTCATCTTAACCCCATTGTCAGCAATAGATGGAGAACGTGCACGTGTCACTGGGTGGCCAGGTTTTTGCGAGAGAAATAAGCAACCGGGTCTATGAAAAACAAAAAAAAGAAGACTATGACTATTATAGGCCACATGAGCACTTTAAACCTATATGGATCGGCTATTTGAAAATATCCGATCTGCAAGCTCACAGCGCGTCCACATGCGTTTTGAGCTTGTAGATCTGCAAAAAATAATGATAATCTTGAAAAAGAAAGTGAAATGTGGAATATTTTGGAATCATTTTAATAACACTAATCTTGTATGGGGGGTCCTTCGTACAAAATGTTTTCAGATGGGGGTCCGCAGACAAACATATATTAATCTGGGAGTCCTTCAGATGAAAATGTTTAAGAACCACTGGTTTAAATAACATTAGGAAACAAGCCCAAAAACTGCAACCCGCACCTACCAATAATTTACAAGCAACTTTACAGAAAACAAGCTCAAAGTCGCTTATAGTAAGTAGACATGGCAACACATGTGGAGAACATGCACATGCGTGTATCTATGTATGTGTGTGTGTGTATGCGTGTGCGTGTGCGTGTGCGTGTGCGTGTGCGTGTGTGTGTGTGTGTGTGCGTGTGTGTGTGTGTGTGTGTGTGTGTGTGTGTGTGTGTAGGGGGAAGGGGACCAGTAGTGTCAGAGGTGTCAGTCACACTCCAAGGACAAGTTCCCTCTCAGCATTTTCAAGTGAACACTTGAGCTGCCTCACAGCGGGGGGGCTCAGTGTTTACTTACTGTGTGTAAATACTAACCCCCGTCTTCAGTTTAGGAACTCTGGAGCAGCAGGGATTAAACCATGTTAAGACGTATTAACAAGATATATAAAAACACAGAGGCCAACCGGGTGCTCATACGAGATATCAAATGTCTTATAAGTGTATTGAAGATGCTTCTAGGATCAGTGGGAATATAGACTTATAAAGGAAGAGGAGATCCGAGCTTCAAAACATGTGGAGGAGAGTAAATGTAAAACTAATTTTATTCTATAAAAATTGTTTCGATCGGTTAAGGTCTTCATCAGGACGAGAACTGATGAAGACTTTAACTGGTCGAAACATGTTGGCATGTTTTTATAGAATAAAATTTGTTCCAAAGATTGTTTGAGGTCGATTATAAAAACGCCTTCTAAATCGTAGCTGTTTTCTGAAAAACTTTACAGAATTGTCAATGTTCACTAAAGACATTATTTCTCAGCCTCTATAGTAGATGGATGGAAACATGAAATGACACAGAGACACAGGTCTAAAAGTCCTGTATACATATAGTAGCCGATCTACAAGCTCACAATGTTTGTGAGCGCTGTGAGCTTGTAGATCAGGGGTCTTCAACAGTGGGTCCGGGACCCCTAGGGGGTCCTCAGAGTTACTACAGGGGGTCCGCCAAATCTTTGTGTGATAGGATTTTGTATTTTACATTAACCACTTGAACCCTAGCATCCCTTTTCTGAGGAGAAGTTTAGCCAAAAATAGCAGATCTACAAGCTCACAACGCCTCGCAGCGCGAGGCGCTGTGAGCTTGTAGATCGGCTATTTTTGGCAAAGAGGCATAGGTGTAGAGGGAAAAAAGAGCAGACCAAGTAAACGAAAAAATAATCTGAAACATAATTTTATATAAAATAGAGGGGGTCCCTGCTTCATCTCTCTCTCAGCTAGGGGGTCCATGGCCTGAAAACGTTGAGGACCCCTGTTGTAGATTGACTATCTCCGCTATTTTCATCCCAACATTTTTTTGTACATTTTCACCCATAGTGCCATATGCCCAAAATAGGGACACCATGGGTTGAAAGTGGTGAAAATGAATTATATGTATTGAAATGTACATTCACATTCAGATATATTAACTATTAACTTCTCTTCTAAACTCCTAACCTCGTCTAATTGAAGCTGTCTATTTTCAAAGGAAAAACAATATTGGGCTTTGGACTGTAAATCATCTATTCTAAAAGTATATATGTACAGTATGTACAGTATGTGTGTGTGTGTGTGTGTGTGTGTGTGTGTGTGCGTGTGCGTGTGCGTGTGCGTGTGCGTGTGGACCAGGGAGTTGCCTTGTCACAAGCAACAGTGTTCCTCTTCTCCTCAGTGACAAGCAGCAGCACATTGTGAGACAGCTGAGTTTGGAGGAGGAGGAGGAGGAGGAGGAGAGACATTTCAGCCCCTCCTTGCTTTGGGTCGGTCACAACATCATCGGCCTGTCTGTGTAGGGGGTCAGGGGTCTTCAACGTTTTTCACCCCTAGCTGAGAGAGAGAGATGAAGCAGGGACCCCCTCAACTGCATATTGTATAGAATTGTGTTGCAGATTTTCATAGACTTGTTTGACAGCAACTATCATCAGTGTACTTTCAGACATTTAACCCCTTAAACCGTCAATACTTAGTCAACTTGACCTTTCACTCAGTACTTGGTCTGCCCTTTTTTCCCTCTACACACCAACCTCTTTGCCCGAAAATAGCAGATCTACAAGCTCACACGCAAGGCGTTGTGAGCTTGTAGATCGGCTATTTTTGGCTAAAGTTCCCCTCAGAATAGGGATGCTAGGGTTCAAGTGGTTAATGTAAAATAATTGTAGTAACTCTGAGACACACACACACACACACACACACACACACACACACACACACACACACACACACACACACACACACACACACACGCGCGCCTTGCATTGTGAGCTTGTAGATCGGCTGTTCTCTGTGGAACCAAGTTATTTTGAGGGGTCCCCAGTTCAAATATGATTATTTTGGGGATTATTTTTCACGGCCTGAAAGGTTTGGGTACAGCAGTCACTGTCAAGGTGGGGTACGGGGGCTCCCAGGGGTCCTTGAGAGGGTTCCAGAGGGAATCAGTTAAAACACTCCAACGTCCTTCTATACTTGGACCGTCCTAAAATAGCTTACCTACAAGCTCACTACTTATCATGATGCGACATGTTGTGAGCTTTTAGAATTGCTAATTTAAACAATTCTAGAATAATCTTAACATTAATTTCACTAACACTGGGTCACCGGCACAAAATCTTTTCAAATGGGGTTCTGTGGCCCAAATTTGGCACAATACATATGAATTTGAGGGTCCTTGACATGAAAATGTTTGAGAACCATGTCTCATGTGAGGCAGGAGGAGGTGTAAGGCCCAAACGCAGAGACAGAGACAAAGCAGGTCGAGTACCAGAGGGTTAATGACCACACATTAACTGAGAGCCAGGAACATACACATGAGCACTAGGAAAATACACCAACTAGGAGCAAAGCATGAAACACTTCATGAAATATTGATACTACAAGCGAGAATCACTGGCTTGTAGGGGAGCCAGACACATATCTTCACACAAACAAATGTTCTCATGAGGAACAGGGGGTATAAATACACAAGGAACTAACTAGACACAGGTGAACTCAACAACAATCAACACAGGGATAGGCTACAACTAACAGCACACACAGGTGTATTACATTGGCTAATCACAGGACTGGTGAGACAAGACAGGTAACAACAACCAGGAGACACTAAAACATTACTACAAAATAAGGTACACAAGTAGGAAGGAAACAAGGAATACAACATTACTTCAAAATTAAAGGAACGCAAAGTAAAACACTAACTAAAACTAGGAAACAAGGAACACTAGAAAACACAACACAAGGGATACAGAACAAGACTCAGATCGTAACAAACTAATGCTGTTCAGTAAAAAGACAGTTATAGGGACAAGATCATATTAATTGCCACAAAAAATATTAGTCAGCATATTTTTTTTAAAGTGGGATTGTTTTCCAATTTGTATGAGTCAATTATTAAATGCCATGCTCTGAGTCTGGAGTAGGGATAGTCAATTAATTTATCAATCGCGGTCTTGGTCTTAATCAGCGTGATCTAATATGAGAGCGACGACACTAGCGTTGACTCCCATTGTAAGAATGGAATGCGGAAATGCTCATTAAAATGCTTAATCAATCACAACTTTATGACATGACTCGAGACATAACCCTTTACTTCTGCCAGTCTATAGGGCATAGCAGTGGCGGCCATTTTCTGGTTCCACTCCAAAATAGTCAATGCATTTTTCCCATTGACATTTCCAAAAATATTTATATCAATTCATTTAAGGCTAGAATCAAGCCATCCAGGGTCCTGGTGAATCATGACCATAAAAACGTTTGATTCTGTGAACAAAACTTTTTTGAAAAAGGCAAAACAAAGGGTATTTATTAAATACTAAAATGCGGTTCCGGTAAGAGCGTCATGGCTGGCTCTTGCCACGACAAATAATATGGGAGGGAGACCAACGGAAAGTGTAACAAAGGATGTTTATTAAATAATAAACTCTAACATAAGAAACTGAGGTATAACTGAAAGTAAAGGGACATCATAACGGTAAGGATCCTATGAGCTGTGGAGTCAGTTAATCAGTGATGTAAGTGTGTATGAGTGGAACATGGTGTAGTGCAGGGTGTGTGTGTGTGTGTGTGTGTGTGTGTGTGTGTGTGTGTGGATGTAAAGAATAATCAAACATAACAGCAGCATGAGGAGCAGGGTAGAGTTGACGAGGACAGCAGTCTGGGTCAACTGGGTGATGGGTGATGGTACTTAATTTGCTCCTACACCAAACCTCTTTGACGAAAATAGCCGATCTACAAGCAGCGCATTGTGAGCTTGTAGATCGGCTATTTTCAAATGGCAGAAATGTATATAGGGCTGAAGTGGGCATTGTGTGTTTTGTAATAATAATACAAATCTACAAAGTAACTAGTAGCTAAAGTTTCCAAATAATTGTAGTGGAGTAAAAGTACAATATTTGCCTCTGAGATGTATTGGAGTAGAAGTAAAAGTACTGAAAAGTGGAAATACTCAAGTAAAGTAAAAAATACCTCAAAATTGTACTTAAGTACAATACTTGAGTAAATGCACTTAGTTACTTTACACCACTGCATTTGTATGTAGGCTACCTGGAATTTGTCCTCTGCATTGAAGCCATCCTGACTATTAAGAGCGGTAGGATGCCATTAATACAGTCAGTACCCAGGGGGAGTAGTTGGGGTTTAAATATCTTGCTCATGGGACACTTAGACTGGGGTCAAACCAGCGACCTTCCAATTCCCAGACGGCCTCTCTACTACCAATATTTGTCCTGTAGAATTCAGCATATGTAATAGCCCATACCAAAATGGCCCCTGCCCCCGGGATCTAATTCAAAGAATGGACTACTGGTTGTTTGTCCCGTGGCATGTGGAGTGTCAGAGCAGGGTTGGCGGTCGGTCGGTGGCACATTATACAGTATAGAGAGGAATGGCATAACAGCCTGGTGACATGGTACCCGCCATGGCTTGGCTGGCAGCTCCAGAATGGCATGGTGGTCGAGGGAGTGGTTGGTATACTAGGAGGGGAATCTTGCATGTTTCCATGGCTACGGCGGCACCAGCCATCCCAACAATCCCAGAATAACGTTTAACACATTCTGGGGCGTTTATCCCCCCTGTGGCGCGTAGCGACACTTCCTAGAGGGAAAATAGTTAGAATATGAGCTCCGTGGCGTAATAAGCATTGCTCCGATACTTTGCGGAGAAGCATTCCTAACCCATGAATATCTTTATGATTCATCTATTCTTGGGGCAGTATACCCCTGGCCCGGCCCAATTAAGATGAGTGGAAACATGGATCAGATTCCTTTACAGAGTTTTTTGTGCCCGCTCGACGTGCCTCGCTTCATTTCATCTCACTGAAGTATCTTGAGTTATTGTTTCGTCTCTATCGTTAATTATGTCACATGAGAGGCGAGCGTGGAAGGCACAATGGATGATATCAAAGCTGTATCAGTGATATAAGGAAGGAAGGAGGGGAGACTGGGAGCCTGCAGCCATGCTCGGTATGTGTGTCACTCTCTCTCTCTCTGGTTCGTCTGCATGCCTCCTGCAGAGACTGTTTACCCTCCTGGTGTCTCTGGAAGTCTGTAACGGTATCTGTTGTCGCTAGAACCTCTGCTCTCTCACCTACACAACACACACACGCACACGCACACGCACACACACACACACACACACACACACACACACACACACACACACACACACACACACACACACACACACACACACACACACACACACACATTCCTTCTGTTGTGTCCGGCTATTTGGTCGCTCCAGAAACCATGCGGCTAAATTTGTCCTGGTGCTGACATGGGAGAAGGTCACTGGAGCCGGAGATAAACAAAGATGGGGAAAGGTGGTGGTGTGTGGTGGTGGTGGTGGGGGGGGGGGGGGGCAGCATATATTGATAGAAATAAATAAATGTTGATTAACAGAAGAACATGGACAAACCAAAGAACCTAAAGGATCACGAAAACCTGTTACTTTTGCCGAATGTCACCCCCGCCGTAAAACAGAGTATGAAATACAAAGTATTGATTCTCTGCAGAAATCAACTATGTACACAATATAAACTTTTCAGGACATTTAAAAAAAAAATGCATGTTTTTAAAACAACACAACACTGCCTCATCAAAGTTGGTATATGGTGACTTTTTATACATCGTCAGATATTTTAATGTGTCCTTATATTATCATCACTTTACCCACATACAGCTCAAGTGGAGTTAGGAGGTTTTTGACCATTAATGTGGAGATAGTTGTTTTGTCCATCATTGATTAGAATGATGAAACCTGAGTTGGAGTTAGGAGGTTTGACTGACAGTTTGAGAATCCAATGGAGTTTTTTAATACTTGATTTGTAAAACCCACACACAGACGTAAAGGGTGTTCAATAGCACTGATTTATTAAAGAAAATAAAAAAGTTGAAAAACAGAGATAGGATGTTTGGATACCGACAGTGCCCGACACATTCTGTCTTTAGTTGGGAGCGTGGGAGGGGCAGAGGAGGGGTCCAGCCATAGACAGAGAGTCCAGCCAGGTTCAGGAGGACGGAGCTTTGACTTTCCTCCGGCGGAGCCCCTTAGGGCCGGCCGGCCCGGAAGAGGAGACGGGGGTCTGGAAGCACATGTGGAAAAGCCAGTTCCTCCTCCGGACTGGGATCACTGCCATCCAGGCATAGTTTCCACCCCAAGCCATCCGCTCACGCCTCCTCAACATCACTCGACAGGGGTGTAAACTTAACACCCAGACACACACACACACACACACACACTGAGGCATCCTCCTCCATCAAGCATCACCTGGTCTATCTCTTAGAGGAGCTATGCTGAATGTAGTTTACACTATGCTAATATCCTGAGGTGTAAATTGCCCCCCGTATTAAAGCTGGAGAGCTTTTATGAGGGCCGAGCCGTGCTCTCTCTCTGCACTCCTTCTCTGTCAGATTAATATCTCTGACTAGAAGGCAGAACATTAGAGGAAGTCCAGTTCAGTTTGTAACTGGATTATGTTTGTGTTCTCTGCTCTAATAGGCTCAGGCTGTCCACACCAAACACCATAACTATAACTAGAGATATATCGTTTTTAAAATGGCTCCAACTCAAGAGGATAGCAGCCTTCCACACAACTCTAATGACAACATCAGTGTGGAAGCTCACATCATTGTTACGTTATAGTTATCGTGCTTAACCAATTAAACCCTACATATTTGTTTAACTGGAGTCTCCCCAGGCTCTATAATAGGCCCTCTACTTTCTACCCACCACACTAAATATCTTGGCGAAGTTGGGCCCGAAAATAGCCCTTCTACAAGCTTCTACAAACATGTTGAGACACGTTTGACACGAGCTTGTAGATCTGCTATTTTCACAGAATGTCGGGACTTCAGGGTCAAGTCAACAAATGGCATTTCAAGTATCAAACCGTAAATCGTTTTACTCAAATAAGCACAACTGTACCCCGACATAAAATACCAGCATTGTTGGCAGCGATGGAATATGAATTGTTTATTTTTGACAGTGAATAAGTTGAGGGCCGCCATGTGGCCTAAAGTATGTTAGTAGGAAGTGGGCGTGTGTGTGTGTGTGTGTGTGTGTGTGTGTGTGTGTGTGTGTGTGTGTGTGTGTGTGTGTGTGTGTGTGTGCGTGCGTTAGTGCCATCCAGTGAGTGGGATGCCGATGAAGGGAAGGGTAGGACTGGGGAGGGGGCTCGAGTCCATTCCTGCGATTTAACATGACACCACTTGCACTAAGACGGCGACAGCTGCGTATGCGCATGCCGGTCATTCTGTTTGTTGTAGGGGATTACACCACGATAAAAGCCCCAGTGACGAGCGGCGTGGCTGGGCCGACACAACTACTGTTTCGCCCCGACTTTACCAGGCTTTCTGCCGGGGCCCTCCGGAGCCCTGTGAAAACACAGGTGGGGACCCTTCATTCTGAAAGGGGAATGAATGGGGGGATTCTAATGATGATTATAGTGTCACGTATCGCCTTGTGCTCATCAGTCAAATGACACGACACCGCAGCTTATGTAAAGGTTTATTACTCATCGGATTTAGTCAAACACATGGGCTATAGCTACAGTAGTGGGTCTATAATCTAATGCAGGGGTTCCCGAACCTTCTAGCTCAAGGCCCAAAAGATAAATGAGATGTTTGCCCGGGACACAGACTAGTGAAAATAGCAGATCTACAAGCTCACAACGCGCCACTTTGCGCCGCGTTTATTTATTTATGGAAATTATTTGATTTGATTTATGAAATACTTTTGAAATATGTTGGAATTCATTTAATTGATGATTTTTTTTTAATATTTATTTTTACTTTTTGAAATCTTTTGAATTTATTAAAATGTTTATGGAAGACAAAAAAAGGGACATTTATACTAATCGCGACCCATAAAAATGTGTCTATGGGTCTAATAATGCATTCTGACATGCTTCCATTCTGAAGCATGTGACCCCACAGACCTGGTGTCAAACGACTGGTTTATGGATGCGAGCTGAGAGGTTGTCATGGCAACTATAACTTCCACCATGGAGACAGTAAAGTCTCCAAACCTTCAAGGTTTGGAGACTTTACTGTCATCGTGTCAGTGGAGAGACTGAGACAGAGATCGCTCAGTATTAACCACTTAAACACCTTCCCTCAGGGCTCAATACTAATGCATTTTTCTGTTTTGGCTCTACATTAAATATCTTTGCTGAAAATAGCAGATCGACAAGCTTGTTGATCTGCTATTTTCTGCCAACGTTTTCCCAGAATACGCATGCAGGGATTTAAGTGGATAATGAACAAACGGACTGTCCTCCACCAAAGAGATTCTTTTGTCGTAGACTATCTGCCAATGTATAAAGTCACCATACCAACTTTGATGAGGCAGTGTTGTGTTGAAAACCTGGTTCTTGTTTTAATTTCCTGAAAACGTTAATATTTTGGACATAGTTGGTTTCTTCCCGACAGCAGAATCATGTCACCATATGTACCTAGATAAGATAATGCATCTCTATGTATTCCCAGGATGAAGTGTAGTTCCATAGGGGACTTTCCAAAGGAAGCATGTGCTAGTGACTAAGCAGTGCTCTAATAAGTTTGGATTAATGATAGCGTTCATAATGTAGTTTGTACGTACATCAGTGGTTTTCAACCTTTTTCGCGTCAAGGAACCCCAAATTGACACATATTAGCCCACAGACCCCCATTTGAAAAGATATGCCAGGGACTCAACCATTTTGATTTCTTGGGGGTCCCAATCTACACTGTATCATCAGCATTAGTGTTCATTTAACTCTGAGAGTGTACAAATGGAACCAAATCGACCCTAACGGGTCCATTTGGTTCCATTTGTACACTCTCAGAGTTACAGACATATAAGGGTCAATTTGGTTCCTAATTATTAATTTAGCTGGGGACCCCCTGGAACCCCCTCAAGGACCACTGGTGGTCCCCGGACCACTGGTTGAAAACCACTGACGTACATGAACAGTACAATCCCCAGTTGACTTAAGCCCTCGTATACACGAATCCACAGAGTGTGCTGGAGTGTGCATTCTGACACCACAGTTATGACTGCCCCAGGGGAGCCCTCTGTGGATATAATACTGCCTATATATACTGTACTTTGCTGTGTGACAAATAGCAAAAAGAATTGCTGATCTACAAGCTCATGAATGCCTTCCCATATGCGATGCATTAGGCTTATGGCTTGAAAATATTTGCCATATTACATGGCCAAAACAGGTACGTCAGATTGCTATAGAATGTTTGTTCAGTAACAGGATGTCCCTCCAGCTCGGGATACCAATTTTATCCAATCAGGATAGAGAACTCAGTCAGGATACAGATAAAACAAGTGGAAGTGATGACACAAAGAAATGAACAGACAGAATTTGAACTGGAACACTATGAAAATGAAGCTGATAAATGGGTACACTCTCCTGATTGGCTTAAAATCACCTACCTGAAAATGTATTTTCTATTAAAGAGCTGGAGAGACTCCTGTTACTGAACAAACACTCTATAGCAATGATTACTATCAGAATATAGTGCTTTCACCTTTTAACAAAAAAAAGTTTTATTCTAACCAAAACATATCACTGACCCTACCCTTTAACTCAATTGCGTATTTATTTATTTTATTTTACTTAAATGAACACTTTACTGTGTGGTAGGTGTGTAGGGCGTGTCTGTCCCACTTCTTGTTGCAGGAACAAAACTATGGAAGACGAGAGAGAGAGAGAGAGAGAGAGAGAGAGAGAGAGAGAGAGAGAGAGAGAGAGAGAGAGAGAGAGAGAGAGAGAGAGAGAGAGAGAGAGAGAGAGAAGCAGGAGCAGAGAGAGAGAGAGAGAGAGAGAGAGAGAGAGAGAGAGAGAGAGAGAGAGAGAGAGAGAGAAGAGTAAAAAGCGAGGCAGGTGCTGAGGCCGTCCTGTCACACTAAGAGGTCACATGACAGCTGTACTGTCATACAATGACTTATTCTTCAGCCTACACACACACACACACACACACACACACACACACACACACACACACACACACACACACACATCTTTACCAGTCGACACTGCACACTCTCTGTAAGTGTATGTAATTATTGATGTGTAATGTAATAAGTAAACATTCCACAAGTGCTTCTTAAAACCTTTTCATGTCAAGGACCCCCAAAATTATATTTGGCTGTGGACCCCCCCCCCAAATGGTCTCAAATATATTTAGTTCCAGGGACCCCCAGAAGCAAAGATTGGAGTTACAAATGTTAAAAATATATAATCAAAGATTTGAACACATTTTCACTTTTTCTCAAAATCTGATATATTAATATGCATATAATAATAATTACCCTCTGTACTTGTAATAATTGAGAAACTTCCTATCTCCATATTTCAACTGAGTTTTTAGTAAATGAATGCTCTACTTGTCACACAAAAAAATCTAAAGTAGCAGATCTACAAGCTCAAAACGTGGCGCGAAGCGACACGTTTTGAGCTTGTAGATCTGCTATGCAATTTTTTAATTTTAATCCTGAGAAGTAATGGTTTTAGACATAATGAGCTTTCCCTCCGACAGAGGCGTGATGTAATAATGACAAACGACGACATGACAAAAATAATTCTTGGATGTACTGTACCTTATATTTATTGAGTTTGTTATATTCACACATCTGAAAACCTGTATCTCTCTCTGCTTGAAGATCTGAACTCCGTTAACTTCACGATAACATGACTGTGGTGAGTTATCATTACGTTCACAGACCTGTATTAAAATGGTGAAATACTTTAACTCCCCCCCATAGGTGTAAATAGTTGGAAGGGTGATTTCAATATAATACGCTATATTAATTATGTTTTCACTGTCTACTGCTAATATAGCTCTGACACCAGCACCAATACTGGATTTAGTCATGACGACAGGCATGCTCTATGTATGTACATCATATAACATGGAATACTGGTGTTTTACTATAGGCTTGGCACCAGATACAATACTGAGACTTGACTCCGCCTGCTGGCGGAACGTTAGAAGCACACGTTGTGAAGGGCTGATCACAAGAGCATCCGAGAGCCATCATCATGTCCTTTTTCCCCTACGAGCAAAACATCACCAGTCTGTGTGAAGTAGTGGAAATGTCTCAATTGCAATTTTTAAGTCGTGAGATTAAAGATTTACGTCTTTTTTGGGGGAACAGCTCGCACCTCTTCACTGAAAAGAAATAGTTTTTTTTAGGGCAGAGAACAGCAGGCACAGGAAGGAAAACCATACCACCATCATCCATTATTAAAATAAACACTCCAACACATTAATTGTCTGAAACAATTGGAACAGAAAACAAACAAGAACCCAAAAAAGGCCACAAACACAAAAACATACAAATTCAAACCAAGTCATTACGTGGCAGTGTAACGCTTCAATCAAAGCTCTCGACTCTAAATTAAGTACTAAGCACCTCCCACATCACTTTTTAACGCCAATTTGAGCCTGGCGCGCTGTCGTACGGTGAAAATACCGTTATAGCAGATCTACAAGCTCACAATGCGTCGTCGCAATGCGGGCTCGTAGATGTGATATTCTTGCGGTGCAACACCGGTGCAAGACGTGTATAAATTAAACATATTTAGGCCTACATTATGCCATTTGTGATCATTTGTAGCCTGTTAACATGCCAAAAATATATAGGGACAACATCAGGGGTTAATGTGGTTGAGGAACATTTTTGAAAACTCAGCCAAAATTCGTCCTTCCTTCTATCAGGATTATATATCATCTGTCGGGCGAAAACCTCATAAATCCAAAAACTGCTACGTTTCATGGATTCAAATTCAAAAGCATCAGTATACGCTGTAGCAGGGGTCTTCAACCTTTTCAGGCCAAGGACCCCCTAGCTGAGACAGAGATGAAGCAGGGACCCCCTCTATATTGTATAAAATTGTGTTTCAGATTAAACTTTTTTTGTTTACTTCGTCTGCTCTTTTTTCCCAAAACCTCTTTGCCAAAAATAGCAGATCTACAAGCTCACAACTTGTTGTGAGCTTGTAGATCTGCTATTTTTGGCTAAAGTTCTCCTCAGAAAAGTGATGCTAGGGTTCAAGTGGTTATGGTAAAAAAAAAAAAATCTTATCTCACAAAGATTTGGCGGAACCCCTGGAGTAACTCTGAGGACCCCCTAGGGGTCGCGGACCCCCTGTTGAAGACCCCTGCGCTGTAGTAATGATCTTCTACGAAACACAAAAAGTTAAAATATGGAGAAATTAGGTTTTCGCCGGACAGCAATCGATATTCATATTAAGACATAACGAATCTATGAATGGGAACAAGTGCAGACTGACTTTTGTCTCTTTAGCTTTTTTCTTGTTCACTACGAGATGAACATAAATAAATTAAATACAAAACAAAACAGAAATAGTTAATTCCTCTCAAAACTTCCAGAAAAGAGGTTATATAGGAACACACGCCAACAGTCATCAATTGACCATTAAACAACAGACTGCAGGGTAAAACTGTTATAGATAGCTTCATCAGCATGGCAAATGTAAAATATCCAATATACAGATACAACGAGACTATTATACTCCCTTGAAGATATAAATATAGTAAATATTTCTTCGGCTGTACATTGTTTCAAGCAGGTTATTATAATCCTACATATTTAAACACCGTGTTGACACAGAGACCAAACATAAACAAGTCGCCGCGGTTACGTTGTTACAATACATTCACCCCGTGTTGAGAGAAAAAGGCATGTTGGGAGAAAAACAAAAGACAGGCGCAAAGCTGGAATTATACTTCGGGGCGAATTAGTGCCATTTGAAATGTTTCTGTGTGGATGCGTTTTTTTTCTGTTGAAAATACAGCATTTTTAGTCTCTATAGCGGCATCAGCGTGAATTAAGGCTTTAAAGCCTTTAAGTCCAAGGGTTCCCAAACATTTGAGGCTGCGACCGCCCCAAAAATAATCATATTAGAACTGGGGACCCCTCAAAATAATCATATTAGAACTGGGGACCCCTCAAAATAATCATATTTGAACTGGGGACCCCTCAAAATAATCATATTTGAACCGGGGACCCCCCCCCCACCCCAACAAGCAACTTGGTTTGACTCAGTTCCACAGATAGGCGTTGTGAGCTTGTAGAACGTCTATTTTCACAATGTTTGCCTCTTTCTTACATAATATTTGACAATTTGGCATTAAAAAGGTCTTAAAAGTAATTAAATTGTCACTTTATAAATGTGTAGCCTGTATACACTTATACTGTATGTTGGTTTGTTTACTGTTGAGTGAGAAAACAATGTTGCACATATTAAGCTAGTCATCTGGGGACCCGCAACAAAATAATAATTTGGGGACCCACAGTTTGGGAACCACTGGCCTAAAAGGCTCTTCTAGGCAAGCGGTGATGAGAACTGTGGAGAACAGAAACGACAGCTTTCTTGTACACTTCTAACTAAATGCTCAGGAACCAGCACAGAACTGCAAGAAGGTGTAAGAAAAAAAGAGAACACTGGCTTTAAGAGACTTGAAGAGGCCCCGGGGAAACCGTTAAATTAATTGGCACGTTTCATCATCATCATCTGTCTCTCAGGAAATGAGTCACGCACACACCAAAAAAAAAAAAAAATCCAAACGAACCGATTTGTGGTTTATGTATGTATGGCACCGTTCAACCACCCTGGAAACAAATTAGCTTAAGAGGAGCAACACATAAGCTCACGGAATAATAATAATACGCTGAATAATGTTACGTGATTCGACGTTAATACAAAAAAAATAATAAAAAAGCCTTCATCATGACAAAACAAACAAAACACACACACACACACACACACACTATAGCTCCTGTATACTGTACACTTCTTAGGTGGCCCTATCAATAAATAAATAAATACCTCTGTTCTATTATGAAATGTGGTCAAACAGAAACATTGTCTCAAGCACTATAGATGTCTCAGGTTGTTGAACCCGGTTATACTTCAGAGGCAGTGTGATGCAAACCAAGAGCAAAACTCTCTCAACTTATCGATCGTGTGTTGTTGGTGCTTATTTTGAGTGCGTTTAAATGTACGATGTATGTGTTTTCTTTTAAGTGTGTTAAAGAGTGCAACTTACGTGAAGTCCAGGGCTTTTGCTTGAAATAATTGCTAATTGATCTACCTGGTAAAAAAAAAAAGGGTTCGATAAAGATTAACCCGTTTAGACCGGGAACGTGAACTCTGTGATTTTAGATTTCTTTGGACGATTCAAAAATAGCAGATCTACAAGCTCATAGCGCGCCACCGAGTGCCGCGCTATGAGCTTGTAGATCTGCTATTTTTGAAAAAAAAAACTTGCCAATGTGTGCAAATCTTTGAATTTATATTTTCAAAAGCGAACGTCTGTCACATATCTTTGTTCCAGGGACCTCCCCAGAAGCAAAGATTTGAGTTACAAGTGTTCGCTTAAAAAAATATTTGCACAAATGTTCCAAGATTTTTTGAAAATAGCAGATCTACTAGCTCATGAGAGCTTGTAGATCTGCTACTTTTGAACAGTCAAAAGAAATCAAAAAATGACACAAGATGCGTTCCCGTGTCGAATGGGTTAAAAAAAAACATAACCATATGGTTGAATAATTATTGACCGTCTGATAACATTTACCATTGGTCAGTATATGGCTGTACTATGCATGGGGTTGTTTTTGGATGTAAACGCATGTTTTTTTTTTGTTGTTTGGTTTTTTTAGAGGAAGAAAATCTTAATGACTCTCTGGATGATCTTCCCACAGCCGGGGCACGGCGCCTGGAACTTGTGCAGCCGGCGGGCGCACGGGAAGCAGGTGAGCAGGTGGGCCGTGCGGCCGTGGATGATGTTGCCGTTGCGCGGCCGTATGCGACACAGCTTGCAGGGCTCCGACAGGGCCTCGGGCCGCACCTCCCCCACCTCCATCATCCCCCCGCCCCCCAGCCCCCCCAGGCTCTCCTGGCTCTCGCCCCCCGACAGCTGCTCGTCCTTAGACAGCTCGGAGGTCAGGGAGCCGCCGCCGGCTTTGGCTTGTTTCCCCGTCCCGGTCATCATCATGGCGGCCAGCGGCCGGTCGGGGGTGGAATGGGAGGGCAGGATGATGGGGTCGGACGCCGCCCTGATGCAGTCCGGGACGTCGATGCCTTCTTCGTCACTGCTGTCATCGTCGTCATCATCGCTGTCATCGTCGTGCGTTGCGGCGGAGCTGCTGCACGCCGGGATGTCGGGGACGGACAGGGAGTGGACGAGTCGCGGGACGTCCTTGTACCAGTTCTTCTGCAGAGCCCAGCAGCGGACGCAGTACTTCTGGAGAGGCGTGTTGAACTTCCGGCATTCTGTGCACTGCCACGCGTCCTGATTGGACGACAACAACATCATGATGAGCAGAGTTGGGAGTAAATACATGACTGATGACTCATGGAATAAAGAAAAAAATGAATCTGAACTAGAGTTCTAAAATTCTGCCCGAACCCGACCCGACGTTTTCGGGCCGGGCCCAAAATCTATGCTAATTAGTCGGACCGGGCTGAAAATAAATTTCAACTGCCCCTAGCGGCCTAACGGTAAGGCTGACAAAGATGTCAGTGGATGTGTTGGACGCAGCTCAAAGTTAACTTTACTCACATATCTAGTTTGTCGCCGTCAGACCTTCCTAACCCGTGTTATTAAAGAAAAACGGGCAACAATGGCCAAAACTCAATCGAAAATCGGCGAAAGTGGCAGTTTTCAAGAGTTTTGGCCATCATCTCTGGAACGGAAGGTCCAATCTGCTCAGTTCAATGCTTGTTGGATGCGTGACTTCCATGTTCGGGTTTATGTTTTTTTGCACATTGTGAATTATTGTATGTACTACTATATGAGAAAATATACAGACTTTTTGAGACTTAACAAGATGTACCTGGTGTAGAAAAAACGAATTCATAATTCCATAGTTTTCCAGACCTACACAAGGACCCTGCACGCTGTTTTTGTTTTACCTTTATTTTGTATGCCTTTGTGCACTTTATGATTTGCAAAAATGTAAAGTGTGTTACAAATAAAATGATAAATTATTATTATTATTATTATTACTAGTTAGCCAAACTGGAATGTTTTGGGTGACCTTGGTTTTCCTCCTTACTGTGGCCTGTACGGCCAGTCATGGTGCTATATTAACTAAATTCAAATAACCTGATCTTAAGTGGGTTTTTTTGTTGATGAAATGTTCTATACAAACACACATGCCTTCCTTTTTTTTTACTAAAGAGGAAATTCACTTTTTATTTATCTGCTGCTGCAAGAGAAATTCCCTTACGATCAAATAGGGTAATATTATCGACTAACCTATTACTTTTCTCAGGGGGTAATACGTAATCCATCCATTAATGGAAGTAGTAATATGTAGCATTTTTTCATTTTTGTCTCCACCAGGAGACTATTGTTTTCGTTCGCATGATGAAATGGAGACCTATAAATAGGTGTGTCACTTCCAAAGTGAGGTAAGACACACCTATCCATCAGGCAAGCTAACATTGGTCAAGTGACACGTGACAACAAGCGACAGAAACAAGCAAACCGTGCATGAAAGAAAAAAAAAATGCCGAAGGGGTCCGCCATGTTCCAGGGGGGTCCCCGGGGGTCCCAACACTCACAGGGGTCGGCGGACCACCAGGGGGTCTGCGGACCACCAAAGTAAAAATCACTATTAACGTTTTTTCCAATTTTTTTTTTTTTTTTTTTTCCTTTTTGGACACTTTTACTCCGGCGATTTGGGTACCCCAATATACACGCACCCACGCTGGGCCCCGTGCGCGGCTGGGGTTGAGGGGGGCGTAGCCCCCCGAAACTCTAGTATGTAATATTGACAGGATTAATGGAGAGTATCTTTTCCTCTCCGTCCGTCTCTGTATATGTCCGTCTGAGAACACCCAACATTGGTCAAGCTGCATGTGACATCACAATATGTTATATAAATAGGTAAGACAGGATCAATCAGGAACAGTACTTTCCAGTACAAATTACCCGACCGTGCATGTGTGTCCGTCTGAGAACACCTAACATTGGTCAAGTTTCACGTGACATCACAATATGTAATATAAATAGCTTAGACAGGATCAATCAGGAACAGTACTTTCCAGTACAAACTGAGAGTGATTTCCTTTGGTTAAAATAGCACGGGTCCGCTGGCGGGTCCGCTGACTCAAGTCCTCCTGACACATCAGGAGGACTTGAGTACCTGCTAACTGCCACACTACGGCTCCCATGAACTCTCTAGACCTGACGGTCAATGGGCAGGCCAGCACATGCCCAACACTATTTTTTTAACTTTCCCTTTTTACTACTGGCGAGGAGCACATTTTCTAGGTTTAAAAAAAAAATTGCCCAACAATGCCTCACCCAGCATGGATGAGAAGTTGAGAACAGACCCGACCTGACAGTGTGAGTCAGAGAAGCAGATGGATGTAGATGCCTACCTGTGTACAGATCTCTGTATCGGTGTCATCACTCAGACACTGGGAATCCTCGTCTGGCTCCTCGGCCATCTGAACAAACACACACAAGCATCCATTTTGATTAATACAAAGGTTTTTATTTGTTCAGTAACAGGAGTCTCCCCGTCTCTCGAGCTCTTCAATTAACAGAAAATACATTTTCAGGTGGGCTGCTAAATGTCTGCCAATTAGGGGAGAGCACCCATTTATCAGCTTCATTTTTTATAGTGTTCCAGTTCTAATTTTGTCTACTAATTTCTCTGCGTCATCACTTCCAATTTCACTTGTTTAATATGCATCCTGTTGGATAAAATTGGTGTCCTGACCTGAACATGCATTTTCTGTTTATAAAGAACTGGACAAACATGGAGACTCCGATTACTGAACACACACTCTATTGCAATGAGCACTATCAGAATATAGAGCTATTTAACACTTATTTTAACCAAAAATCACTTAACCTACCTTGATGGCTAACAGTGGGCGAAAATATCTAGTGTACAGCAAAAATTGGGAATACGTTTGTGTGATGAAGGATGACTGATTTAAGCAGTCACACACCTGGCCTGAGTCAAACTATAAGTGGACTCAGAGCTGGGTGTGGCCACGCACCTGTTGTGCATTCTGTGTTTATTCCTACTAACAACACTACATGTTTATGGCAGTGGTGCCGACAAGATTCTGCTGTTAACTCTTTGCCTGCGGATTCTGCAGGCTACGCTGCCGTCGATGAGAAAAACAAGTATTTTTTTAAATGATAATAATTATTATTCATTTTTTACCAGCTTGCAAACTGGTCTAAGAAGAGACTGATCTACTAGTCATCCATGTGTTCGACATATTCGTGACATGTTTACAATCATTGGCTGTCTTTTACGCCAATGGGGATACTTTCCCATATCCTGAATGGGCGGTCTCGTCCTCCCAAGCTATGGTACTAGACACGCCTCTCGCCTCTATGGCCACTATACAAGTGGTTCTCAAACTTTTTCATGTCAAGGACCCCCAAATTGACACTTATTAGCCCGCGGACCCCCATTTCAAAAGATATGCCAGGGACCCCCATAAGAGAAGATTTTTTTTAGGGCTCTAGCGGTGATTCTCAACCATTTTAATTTCAAGGACCCCCAGTTTGACATGCATTAGGCTACAGACCCCCATTTAATGGCATTTCTATCACTTGGACCGCAATTTATATTGTAAAATCTAAGTCAATTTAACTCTTAGAGTTACAGACCCATAAGGGTCCATTTGGTGCCTAATCTATCATTTAGCTGGGGACCCCCTGGAACTCCCTCAAGGACCCCTGGGGGTCCCCCGACCCCACTTTGAGAACCAATGCACTATACAATAATAAATATTCTGTATCTCGGCTCCTGTGTTTTACTATGTATTTTTGGCGAGACAAGCTATTTTAAACAGCGTATAACAAGCGAACGGGAGGTCACAATGACATTTTATTTTGAAACCCTCCGTGATTAGTAACCATCAGGGGACCAATCATACTGGAGATAAATATTCTGTGGAAATCACTGGCAGTCTGGCCTTTATTTATTTGTATAATGAAACAGTTAAAGCAGAATCTGTCTTGAGAGATTTACACGGTCCTCCTAACCTCTTTATCCGTTTTCTCCTCCTTCCCTCCGGTGGCCTCGTCGTCCTCGGGCAGCGCCTCCCCTTCTCCTCCGCTCCCCGCGCCTCCTCCCTCCTCCAGCAGGGCCTCCTCCTCCTCCTTCATCTCCACGCTCACCTGCTCGCTGTCTCCCTCCGTCAGGAACCACAGGTCGTCCGTGGTGTCCGACACGATGGCCGTGTCGTCCTCCTGTGCGGGGGACAGCTGACACCTCAGTCAGATCGTCACTGTGCAACCATGACTCACCTCGGGCACCTTTTGTCACGCAATCACATGCCTATAGGGCTGTGTCTGTCCACCATTAGGACTTTTTTACTTGACTGATGAATTGTCTCTCAAATAATTGTGATTACCGATTTGACCCGTTTAGACCTGGAAAGACTACACGTTGTAATACATTTCAATCTGGGAAAGCATCTGTGATTTTAGATGTTGTCATGTACATAGCTTTTTTTTGGGGGTCGTGTTTTGGAAGGCGTTTTTAAAATCGGCCTCGGGTCTAAATGGGTTCATTGTGTTTCTGTTGTTGAACATTATTGGAACATTGTGAAGAGAAATTACATTTCTGTTTGGCTTTCAGGCTTTGTAAACAAAAGGCGCACCGGGCAGCTATGACAAATAACTTTTCTTTGATAACTTTATAAAGTACTAATATATGAATAGTGGAAATAGCTTATATCTACAAGCTCAAAACGCGTCACATGAGCTTGTAGATCTGCAGTTTCCACTCATTTTGAACATGTTTGAAAATATACAAAAAATGGAATATGGAACATGGAAACTATTATGAAAATAATTGCGATTGTGTAATTTCCCAGTGTGTTTCCCAAACATAGAGACCTGTTTTTATGCATCACGAAGAGCAGGGCAGGGGATTTCATGGAGGCCATGAAGCCCATGGTGGGCTGCCACGGTGCCCCCTCGGTTTGGCCTTATGCGCCCCTCGGATAAGTATATACCCTGTGGCCACAGTGGCCCTTATGCCGAGGCCAGAGTAGCCTTGATGCACCACCCGCCTTTCCCATTTGCCTCTTTCCTGTCACAGTTTTTAGACATTCTTTTCAGTCTTTTGTTGTTTTGTTGAGATTGTGTATCCCCATTGGCCAAATTAATAGATTTATTTCACAGACAGTTATATATGTATTCATATAAATTAATCCTTAACTTTTTAAGTTCAATACATTTTTTGTGGTGTTATTGCTTTTTTCCCATGAGGTCAGAACATAATCCAATGATTTAGCTACAATGGTCAAGCCTCCCTGAACTGGATGATTACAAAACAAGTGAAAAGGAATAGAATGTCGACCTCCACTAGAACACAGACTACCTTGAGGAATGTGTCGACAGGTTTGTGTACATTGTTGCCAAATGGAGATAGCATGTACTAGGGCAGGAATTTCATGGCCACCATCACGCCCCGACATGTTGTTTTGAGAAATAAACAGCTCTTTCTTATGTCTTTTTTTTCATAAATGTATTAACAATTAAAATCACTCTCAACCCTAACGTTCAATTCATTATGTCCATAGACTTAAATACAACTTAAAAGTTGTATTTCAGGCCTTGCTGCCCTAAAAAGAATTCACAACACCAAAAGCCAAGTGGCCTTGCGCCCTAAAATTATGAAATTCCAGGCCTGGTCACAAGTAAATATACTTTCTTTTTTAATTGTTTAACTTTCTTGTAGAGAAATTGCTTTTAAAAACAGTTTTTAAAATAGTGAAAATAGCCATTCTATAAGCTCACAGCGAGATGTGAACTTGTTGATCGGCTAATTTTGCTATTTTCGAATTATGGTCTAAGTTTTTCATTCATAATGTATATTTTTATAAGTTTGGGTCACGGGGAGACACCCAACTTCTCTTTTGAGTCTCAAACTGAGACCCAATTATAACCTCCGGGAACCCCTGGTATATAGTCTGGGAACAACCCCTGGTATATAGTCTGGGAACAACCCCTGGTATATAGTCTGGGAACCCCTGGTATATAGTCTGGGAAAACCCTGGTATAGTCTGGTGTATATAATGTGGGGTTTTGCGAGGCAGGGTTTTGGGTGAGAAAACAACGCGGCTGCTTACTTGGTTAGTGTGGATGTCCGTGGAGCCGTTGCTCCTGCGACTGTAGTTACTACGGAGATTCCCCAGAAACCACCAGGGCAGGCCGGAGAGGTCCCATTCGTCCAGCGTGACGTCCAGCTTGGCTCGTTTACAGGCTGACCGCGGCAGGCCGTCCAGAGAGTCTGAGGAAGAGGGACCATGGGGGTCAATGTGAGCTCTCTACTGCATTTCTAAATATCACCTTTTTTTAATTTCCTACAACACTACATTTCCTAATTCCCAATACATTTGAAAGTATTTCATAAATAAAATAACAAAATCTAATAAATTCTTCGAATAAAAAATATATAAATTTAAGAAATTGTGAAAATAGCAGATCTACAAGCTCACAACGTGGTGCGAAGCGACGCGTTGTGAGCTTGTAGATCTGCTGTTTTCACTAGTTTGGGTCCCGGGCAAACATCTAATTTCTCTTTTGGGTCTTGGGCTAAAAGGTTTGGGAACCACTGGTCTACAGCAAGGAGGATTCTCAACCTTCAATCATTTCATGGGACCACAATGGGAACAAACAAACCCCTGGGGGCTTTTTGTGTTATCCTTTTAGCATCACTTTGTACTGTACTACCTGTACTGTTAACAATCTTGTTAATAAAGTATCCAGTCATTCAATCAATCAATCAAGGTTCAAAGTTTGATATGCATGAGGCCACAGGCCATTTGATTCCATTTTTCCCCCTCTGGGACCCCTATCTGCACTGTAAAATCATCAGTGTTGTCGTATCACAACGATGTGTTGCGATGCGACACATTGTGAGCTTGTCGATCGGCTGTTTTCGCTTTTCGTTGTACACAGAGATTAAAGCAAAAAGAAATCTCAGGTCTCCAAGTCCTAATCTATGTGAAATGGCATGAAAAAAAAACACCACACCAACGGTCTGTTTACTAAGCAACTAGCATATGTAAAAAGATGATGTTTTTAGCCAGGTATTAACATTCTAAACTTATGCTCCTTCTGCTTTATATACAGCCAACCAGTTGATGAAATTAAAGATTGAGGCCTTAACTTTTGCCTTTACAAAATGACCCACATCATTAGGGTTTTATGGAAGATGCCTCTGTATTCTATTGCTAGTTGGAGTACTTCAAATACTCTTATTTAATCTTAAAATGATTCCACTGAACATGTGGACTTCTATAGCATCCAAATGACTGACATCAGTCGTGGCGACTGAGAACTTTAATCCATCGTGTACGTAAGTAAAGTTTAAGTGTTTCATCTAAGTGCATTGTTTTATATTGATGGTCCTGCTGAAAAATGGTTAGTGTGTTTGTTTACCCTCATCGGGGTCCCGGGGTCGTCTCTGGGAGGGGGTTTGCAGGTGGAGGAGGGGCCTATCGATGCCCACCTCCAACCCTGCTTTGGCCACACCTCCAAACACCTGCACCAAGGAAAGAACAAGCAGAGAAGAGACGATTAGAGGACAAGAGCGAGGACTGGACTCTCGGAGGACTCACAGCTCCATGCTCAAGATCACCTCTGGGGGGGCGGGGGGCAGGGGGGGGGGCATTGGTTACAGGATGGAGGGGGCACGGGGCAAACAGGGGTACGGGGCCAGAAGGGGAGGGAAGATTGGGGCATGGAGAGGTAAATGTTTCTGGATGAGAAGTGAGTGAGACGGTTTGAGAGGAAGGTTACAGAGGACAGATGAGAAACTTTTGAGTTTCAATTAAGGAGATTAAATGAAACCCAAGTGGACAGATTAGAATCCAGCTATGAAACTAAGCCATGCTTCCTACGACTACAACTATAAGATGTTCATTATAATAACATGTAAAGGAAGTATTCGCACATCCACTTCATTCGGATGCGGGTGCGTGTTTGGACAAGGAAAACTGAGCGTCTTACTTACGAAGACGCTCTCGATGAGGGTCCAGTGGGACCCGAAACGTCTGTCTGTCAATCTAAATAAAAGCAGAGGCTGCTGAGCAAGAGCAGTGTGCGGGAGTTTTTGTTCATGAAAATATTGTTTTCATGTTTGCTTCATTATAATAACAGACATGCCCACATGCATACATGAAATGATTACTGGAAAACTTTTGTTTTCACCTGAGAGGGAGGCTTGAAGCACGCAATTCTAAAGGACATGTCAGTAAGACTAGTGAGAATTCTACAATTATTAGTATATTGTGGATTCAAATTAAATATGTTAATGTTGGTCTGGTTTTTGATTTTAACTCTATTGGGCAAAGACCAAAGATCACACCAAAGCTCTAATCAAGATGTTATAGGTAGGAAAAAAAACTGCATTTATGTTATTTGACATGACCAAGAAGACAAGCATAAAACATCCAAGAATTAAGTTTCACAGAAAAGTAGAGCTGGTCGATTTAAGCAGAGGTAGACGGGGGTCCGATTATGGCTCAAAATGATGGGAGACCTACAAAAAAGGGGGGTGTTTTGGTGGTGGTGGGGAGCGGACAGAGGGTGTAGGAGTGATGGGGGGGAAAGGGGGGACAGGGAAAAGGACAGTTCAGGTAGAAGGTAGGTAGGGGTGGTTCAGTGGGTTATTTGAGATCAGGAGCTATGATCCCCCGGCTCGGCTCGGAGCAGAGAAGAGAACTCTGAGACAAGACAGAGACAGTGACTCTGCCCCCCCCAATCACCTGGCTGGAGCCGGTGGGTCAGCCCCCCCGGCCCCGGCACCAGAATGATGGGGGTTGTACAGAGACGGTGCAACTCTGTACAGATGCTGCACCCCAACGGAGACAGCAGCCCTGCACCCCACCTCACCGCACGCAAGACATAAAGGACCGTTGTGATTAGAGCCCGACCGATGACACTTTGTTTGGCTTAGAGACCACCCATTACTGATGTTTTGGCTGATATTTTGAGAAGAAAAAAAATCTTTAATTCAATAGACCACCGAAGTCCTGACGTCATTCGTTCATCCCCAGGTTCGTAAAGTCATTTCTCTATGGAGAATAACATTGGGTCATCATAGAATCGTCTCATATAAGAATTGTGGTCCAAAAATAAACAAACTGTCTTGGCATAATTGTCAGGGAGGAGGTTCTGTATCGTTTATGATAGTCAGTCACTTATATTTGAAACAGTCTGTTTCTGGCGAAAATCTAACTAATTCGGCAGAAGTAACATTATCGTTTTCTCACCGTCAGTTGCTGCTTCATATCCATAAGAATCAAACCGCCGGGGTCACTTGTTTATTTTTGGAACACAGTTCTTATTTGACGCGATATTAAACATGTCTATGGGATTCAGAAAGGGGGTGGAAAACCGCGAACCAGGTAGACAAACCAAGGATGTGTAAATTACGTCAGACTTCGGTGGTCTATTTGAAAAACACTTAACTTAAAAGCAATAAATCTATAAAAATGTATAGCTTTTTTGCTATACAAAAAAGGAACACCTAAACAGATCTTAATTAAACTTAAGCCCTATTCCAAAAATTACAACAAGCTGAATACAAGCTCACAACATTTCAGTTGTGTTGTGAGCTTGTAGACTGTGTATATATTTTTTCTTTATTATTAATTCACCTGTGATGACATGAAAAAAATAGAGACGCCAGGTGCAAAATGGTAAAAAAAATAACTGGAACACATAACTGCCGATACCGATGACATCCAAAAAAAGGTCAAATAATGGCCGATAGATCAGCCGGGCTCTACTTGTGATACAAAATATATCTTTATATACATCCAAATTGTAAAGAGACTGACAGGGTTGTCTCTATATGTATTTTGGTCCAGAGGCGGGTTGTGAGTGGCGAGGAAGGTTGAGGTAACTCTGTTTCTCCTTTAGCACCATGCTACGGCTTTACCTGACCACGTTCCTCCACTCCGCCATCTACACCCACAGAAAGAGTCTCTGCAGCGTCTGCATTTTAAAATGAGAACATAGTAACAGACAAAAGCAAAACCCCCCCCAAAGCCCTTTAATAAATGACACTCCTTTTTTTATTCTTTCAATGTAACTCTCTCAACTCCAGCTCTGGGTTTCTAAAGGCCCGAGCAGTGGTGGAAAGTAACGTACTTAAGTACAATTTTGAGGTATTTGTACATTACTGGAGTTTTTCCAATTTCCAATACTTTTACTTCTACTCCACTACATCTCCAGAGGCAAATATTGTACTTTTACTCCACTACAATTATTTGAAAACTTTAGTTACTAGTTACTTTGCAGATATAAACTATGATATTATGAAACACACATTCGCCACTTTAGCCCTATTTTATACCTAGGCTGTTTGAAAATAGCAGATCTACAAGCTCACAACAAGGCGTCGCTTCGCTTGTAGATCGGCTATTTTCAAATATTTAGTACTTTTACTTTTGGTACTTTAAGTACATTTTGATGCCAATACTTTTTAATTTTTAATTTTGGACTTTTACTTTTTATATTGCAGTATTGGTACTTGACTTAAGTAAAGAATTTGAGTACTTTTTCCACCACTGGGCCGCCCGAGTTGGGAAGATAGTGCAGAATCTTCCTCCCAGGAATAAAACCTCTTCTTGCACACATTAAATAGCTCATAAACAACACGTGATGCATTGAAAAACTTCAACTGGCCTTTAAGATATCAAAGTGGTTTGATGATGAAATGCAAGAGGCAACAGAATGAAACATTTAATCCATACCCAACAGAAAAGAGGAAACAAAAGACAAAAAAGAGGTCAATCACAGATGTACCATGTTATCATCAATGTCCGGTTATCTGGACGTCTATCTCCCATGACGACTGACTGCTTTCAACAAGATATTGCATCACATTTTCACATGAAAGCGTAATAAATGACCGCATGGCTTACCGGTACATCCAAGCACAATCAAGTACTTCTTCAGCATGTCATACACAGGGCTGGAAAAAAAGAAAAATAGAAAATAAATGGTTAGAAATGTTGATTCCTCATCGCCAATTAGCCCTGGATCAATACATTTTTCGGGGTTTCTGATCCGGTCGGAGGTGTGGCAGGTGGCCGGAACCAACGACCGGAGCCACCGGCGCCGTGCGTCTCCAAAACAATTCCCCTAGTTAAAAAACGTGCTTAGTTTGGTATAATCGTTTAGTTTCTTTTGGTATAATAATGGTATTAGAGCCATATTTACGATTTCTGTTGTTTCACTTTTTTGATGACGTCACTGCGTCTGCGGCCAAGGGTTGTCATGGTATTTAACAGGTTCTGTAATCAAGCGCAGGTGGTGCTTGTGGCAGAAGCACACAGTTTTATACTGTGCTCTAGGAGAGCCATGTTTGAGAGGACTGTTTGGCGTACAGTATATTCCCTTGCATTTAAGTTATATTTATGCTTTGTATGCTGACAGTGACGGAGAATAAAACACCCACTTTGTTAAACTCAACTTTACGGTTTGGAATTCAGTTTCTTACAGAGCACACGTCTGAACTTAATACCTGGCCACAGGCATCCATGTAGTGGCTAAAAAGTATAGGACTTACTGACGCTACAAATGGTTTGGTATGTCTATTTTCTATTCTAACTCGTGGCGCAACTAGTGAGACTAAACTAATTGATTGGCATTATGTGGGGAACAAAAATAATGCGACGCCAAGCGGAACCAACCACCAGAGCCACAATGTATTTCTTTATTTTTTCTAAACCGGATCACACGACTAGTTTTAGAACGAGCCAGGCTTTCCTCAAGGTGGAAAGTCTGGTGACACGAGGCCACTCGCCAATAGCTACTCAGCCAAGCATTGGTGTGAACGTAGTCTCGCGAGCCAGACCGTTGCCTCCCACAATGTTCAAATGCGTCCGTCATATTATAGTCAGAAGCATAATTTAGCCTGCTTGCCTATCAGTAATGGAAATTCTAAAATAAAACAAAAAATATATTTTCGTGAACAGAAATGACGAACCGATGACATCTTCCGTTTTCTAAAATCAGACTCTATTCACCTGTTTCCTAGGCTGTGTGTTTTCCACTTCCTGTCGATTTCATTGGATATCATTGGTCATCTGACCAGTTTCATTGGATTTCATTGGATCAAATCGACAGAAAGTGGAAAACACACAGCCTAGGAAACAGGTGAATATGGCATTCGGAGATTGTGGAATAGCTGTCTGGCTACGCTAAAGTGTGAGAGTGCATAGAGACCTACCTGGGGTTTTTGACGGAGAAGCTCTCCACCTCCAGCAGTTCTCCTAGAGGATCATCCTGACAGTGGACGATGTGCTGCCTGGTTTTATCGTACAGCTGCTTCCCCATGATGTACTGGCCCAGGTAATGCATCACCTACACAACAACAAGCATGTCATTTAAGACCGGTGTTTCTCAAATTACATTTTTGAGGTCACGCACCCATTGTTATGGGTCGCTACTCACAGGTAAATATCCTGTTTAACTACTTTTTTAAAGTTATTATTTCAGAAGATTTTCAAATCTTTTCCAACAAAAAAATAAAATAAAAATCTAAACATTTTCAGAAATGTTCCAACATTTTCCAAAATATTTGTAGAAATGTACCATACATTATTATAACGTTTAAAAAATAGCACATCTACAGGTCGCGATGGGGCACGCTGTGAGCTTGTGGATTTGCTATTTTCATGACAATAATAATAAAAAAGGGGCTTCATTTATTCATTCATCATGTATTTTTGTAAGTTTGGGTCTGGAGCTGACAATGTTTGGGAAGCCCTGATTCAGACACACTCAGCTTTAGGACCAGCATTCATATCTCTGCTGTCGAGCAGAAACCAACTATTATGTCCAAAATGAAAAAAATAATTTCAACACAACACTGCCTCATTAACGTTGGTATGGTGACTTTATACATTGTCAGATACTTGAATGTGTCCTTATATTATCATCACTTTACCCACATACAGCTCAAGTGGAGTTAGGAGGTTTTTGACCATTAATGTGGAGATAGTTGTTTTGTCCATCATTGATTAGAATAACCAAGTCAGACCTGAGATGGAGTTAGGAGGAGGTTTGACCGACAGTTTGAGGATCCAATGGAGTTAGGAGGTTTAGTCAGAAGAGCTTTTTAATACTTTTCATTGGTTCAGTATTTGTAAAACCCACACACAGATGTAAAGAGTGTTCAATAGCACTGATTTATTTAAGAAAAATGGTTTCTACCCCACAGCGTGTCTCCTACAACAACTCACCTCTTTGAGAGTGAACACGTCCTCCTGGGCTCCGGCTACACGCAGGATCTGCAACAGAGGAGCTCTGGGCTGGACCTGGAGACAATATATAATATGAATCACAATGTTCACTGCTTTGCAATATTGTGTAAATGTTGTGAAGATTCGGTACTCTCCTTTCTTCTTTTTTTTAAAAACACTTTTCACTTTTTCTTCTCCTTTTATTTTGTTAAATTTAACTTAAACCTATTTAAAACTGCCTCATTTATGATAACAGTGTAGACAGGGGTGCAATGCTCAGTGGACGGGGTTGCACGCCGAGCAACCACTTATTTGGCCAGGGGGACGCGCAGGCACACGCATAGATTTAAAACTACTGTAAATTCACACTTCATCAAAGTTTACAAAGGCTCCCGACTCACGCCAGGTACATTAACATAGGAATTAGCCTATATGCATATCAATTGTCCATTGTGTGACCTGTACTGTAGGTGTTAAGCGACGTGCGCGTCACGTCATTAAAATAGAGAGCAACCACTTCTGAAATGAGCATAGCATCACTGAGTGTAGACATTCCCCAGTCATGTTTATTTCTCTTTGTATTACTATACTTAGGTCTGTGAGAACCTGTATGACATACATATATATTATTTTTTCCCCTTCTTTAATTGTTTTTATAGAGAGAGAATGCAGGGTAAAAAAAGAGGGATATAATATGCACCTGTACCTTTGCAACCTTAAATTGAATTCCCTAATAAAAATATATTAAAAACACACACATAATACATAAATATATGTTGTGAAGATAAGATAACACTGCCCCACACATCTCATTAATGAATGAACTAACTGACTAACTAACTAACTACCTGACTCTCCTCTCCGGGTAATGTCCTGCATGGAGAGCTTGGTGCAGATGTCTGGGTTGATGGTGAGCTCATCTGAAACGCAGGGCGTACAACAACATTATTATTATGCATTTATGTAATAACAGGCCCACCTACCAATCAATTAATCAATACAATGTTATTATGCATTGATGTAATAACTGGCCCACTATCAATGAATATATATATAACCAATCGATGTTTAATAACAGCATACATACAGGTTTGTTTTGTTTAACAGCCTAATATGGTGACTGAACACTGCGATCATCGTGGAGCAGCAGCTGTCAATAGAGCCTTATGTCGGAAAAATAGCAGATCTACAAGCTCTCAACGCGCGTTGAGAGCTTGCAGATCTGCTATTTTCCGGCAGCTGTTGCGTGCAGGCCACTAGTAAATTGGTAGCCCTGAAACACGACTGTCGTATCATGACAGTCGTGGCGCAACTTGTTCCTGTTTTTGTCTCTTTCTCCATTTACAACCCGTACATCTACATAAACGTTCACATTTCAAACATAAAGTGCTGACCCCACGGCCATGGATGTTACAAGTTAAAACGCTCAGGTCTAAGTACCTGAATCTTCCGTATTGTTCAATAAAAAGCGTTTTAATCCGGTCGGTGGCCATTTCCTTCGTATTTCCTCCATAGGCTTTCAACTACGCAACCCTATCGGTTGGGAGGTGTACTGCACTCTGATACATTATAAATCTATGAGAAAATGGCCATTGATCAGATTAAAAATGCTTTTTTATTGAACAATACAGAAGATACGGGTACTTAGACCCAGGCGCTTTAACTTATTACATCCATGGCCGTGGAGTAAGCACTTTATATTAGAAATGTGAACGTTTATGTAGATGTACGGGTTGTAAATGGAGAAAAAACAAAAACCAGGAACAAGTTGCGCCATGACGGATGACGCTCGTGACAGACGAGCGTCATGTGAACCATGGCTATGTAAATTGCTGAAGCTAAATAAATACAAGCTGTTAATAATATAAAACGGTAACGAAACGTTACAAACGTGCCATAGTGGCTCATAACACGTGTTTATAAGGTTAATAACTGACAGGTGGCAAGAGCTCGCGCTGTAACGTCAGTTATTTATCATCACAACGAAACTGAAACGGTACAAAGTAAAAAATAAAATAAAAAAGCTCTGTTAGCTTGTAGCTAACGCTAAATAA
Source organism: Gymnoscopelus microlampas (assembly GCF_963454915.1). NCBI lineage: Eukaryota > Metazoa > Chordata > Actinopteri > Myctophiformes > Myctophidae > Gymnoscopelus > Gymnoscopelus microlampas. Next base: position 55,017,585 of record NC_139944.1, on the reverse strand, counting down.
AAGTAACAACGACCAGGAGGATAAAACTCACCTTTAATTACTAGGTTATTACTTTAAAGTCGCTACATCGTGGCGTGTCTGTTGGTGACAACCGTCCGTCCGTCCGCTCGAGCGCTAACGTGCTAATGCTAATAGTTGACTGCTCTGTTCTGTTGGTGGGTGGTGGCAACCGTCCGCTCGAGCGTGCTAACGTGCTAAGCTAACTGCTAACTGCTGCTTATTCCAGTACAATACAAAGGCTCTGTGGCCTAGTGGTTTGGTTTAGAGATTCAAAATGATGACGCTTTAGTTACACAACTTCCGGAAACATTATTTCTTCACACGCGCGTAGCTTCACAGTAGACACTAGACAGGCTGACCGCACCACAGCACCACCCACTACTGGCAGTGGTAAATAAGTAAATACAAGCACAATTTTGAGATATTTTTTTACTTTATTGAAGTATTTCCAGTGTTCTATATGACTACTACTTTTACTTCTACTCCACTACACATCAGATACAAATATTGTACTTTTACTCCACTACAATTATTTGAAAACTTACTTGTACCTTGTAAATTTTGATTATTATTACAAAACATACATTAACCACTTAGTTCAACCCTATACATTTCGGCCATTTGCATAGCAGATATAGCAGATCTACAAGCTCACAATGCAAGCTCTCCATGCATGTATATGTACTGTATGTATGTGTGTATGTATGTTTTTAACATTTTAATTTTTTTATTAGGGAATTCAATGTAAGGTTACAAAGGTACAGGTGTATGCATGAACAATTATATCCCTCTTTTTCTATCCCGCATTGTCTCTGTATATAAAAATAAAATAATAAGAGGACAAAATATATATATATATAGTCATACAGGTACTCACAGACCTAAATATAGTAATAAAAAGAGAAATACAAATTACTGGGGAATGTCTACACTGTTATCAGAAATTTGTTAAATAAGGCAGTTTTAAATAAGGATAAGTTAAATTTAACCAAAAAAAAGAAGAAAAATCTGCACAATATTCCAAAGCAGTGAACATTGTGATTCATATTATATAATGTCTCCAGGTCCAGCCCAGAGCTCCTCTGCTGCAGATCCTGCGTGTGGCCGGAGCCCAGGAGGACGTGTTCACTCACAAAGAGGTGAGTTGTTATAGACGGATTTCCGCGCGACGTCATCACAGAGCAGAATGCGCAATCTGCGCATGCCTGGGGGTCAGTGGGGGAAAGGCGCGTTCGAAAATACAGCCCTGAGCGGCAGTGAGCGCACTGGCCAATACAAACTAATAGGCGAGTGTGCTCCGGTGCGTAATTTCCAAACGCACCCATAGGCTTCCCCCCGCAGCTGCGCGGTCATATTCCTCTCATGTTTACTAACAGGAAACCTCCCTATAGGAGAATACTTTCCCCCCACTGCCTGGATAAAGAATCAGTGTTGCCACATTTTGTGAGAGAAATAAGCAACCATGCAGGTCTAGGAAAACAAGCCCAAAAGAAGCAAGTAGGGCACTTAGGGCCTAGTGCCCTACTTGCTTCTTTTGGGCTTGTTTTCCTAGACCTGGTTGCTTACTAAACTAGGCCATTTATATGAGCACTTTAAACCTATATACTGTATACAGTGAAAATATTGCCCTACTTGCTTCTTTTGGGCTTGTTTTCCTAGACCTGATTGAATACTTTATTAACAGTTTGCAAAGACAAGCACAAAACATTTTCAGATGGGGTTTAGGGACAAATACATATTAATTTGGGTGTCTATGACATAAAAATATTTGAGAACCACTGGTTAAAATAATTAAAATATTGTGAAACAAGCCAAATAGAAAATAATCATTCACAAATAATAGCTATAAACCGTGTTTTTCTACTGCAAACAATACAATTAAATGTTTAAAAAATGGGTGTGGTCTATTTAAGGAGAAATCTCATTTTCTAATCATGAATAAGTTAGAACCATCAAATAGGCTAATAATAAAAACAACAACAACAACAACAACAACAACAACAGCAATGATAATCCTATACTGATTGTGTTTATAGTGATGTGGTGAGAGAGGATTGAATATGATTTTTTATTTTGAGAATTTAAAAGTAGTTTAATGCAACTTGAATGGATTGATATACTGATTAAGTTACCTATAATCTTCAGATTTTCAAAGTGAAATACATTTACAACTGAGAACATATGGCTACTGGAGGGAGGAACTGTGTGTGTTCTGCCTGACAACATGATATAGCCTTGCTTGATTGGATAAAACATTCACAAGACAAGAAAACCTCACTTCGCCTCACCTGGCTATACTGGCGCGCATATGGGTCATGCATACCACCAACCTCTCTTCTTTAATTCTCTTAAGAAATGATATCAGTTTTACAGTATGACTCTGACTACGACCTGCCTTTTTGTGTTTCTGACACTGATGTGGTTATACCCTGCGGTGACTGGAGGTGGTGAGTTGCCTATAGCCTACATAAAGTTGTCTTTTCTAAAGTGAAAGTAAATGGGGTGTTGGTTATGCAATGGATACAATAACATCTTTTTTACGCTGTTATCGACCAATTCATTGTTTGTGTCTCGCAATACATGTTCCCTCGCCTTACGTTTGATCAAGATACATGAATAGCCTTGTTTACTTATTTAGTTGTCTTGGTGAAGTAAAAGAGAACAAGGAAATGTGGTCAACTTCCTGAATTAGGGTTAGCTAACTGTTGTTTACAGTTTTAAGGGCACGCTCCCACCGCACTTTTATTTTACCTCTGGGGCGGAATCTGCCAATGCTTTGTCAATGCAAATGCGTTGATTCTTGGAAAAAATGCGCAAGACCATGAATCCACGCATTTGCATTGACAAGTTTTGGCAGATTCTGCCCCAGAGGTAAAATAAAAGTGCGGTGGGGCTGCGCCCTTACAAGTAAAAGTCTGGAATAAAAAGTTTACTTGAGTAAAAGTACAAAAGTATTGGTATCAAAATGTACTTAAAGTACCAAAAGTAGACAGTACTCATTATGCATAATGTCCCATTTCACAAGTTTTCAAATGTATAACATGTATAAAAATCTTTTGAAAATAGCAGATCTACAAGCGCACAATGCATCGCGATTGTGAGCTTGTAGATCGGCTATTTTCATTTATTATGGGGCCAGGCTTCCAGCATGGACCCATATTGTTATTGGCATTATTCCGTTTCTTCTTCTTCTGCCACTTTTGGCAGTTCTGGCTGAACCGTGCAGTCGCTTTTTATGAAACTCGGCCATATGATAGATGGTCATGAAAAACGATCAAGAAATAATTCTCACAATCTTTCGTCAAAAGGTGGCGCTATAGCACTCAATTGAAAAATGCCAACTTTGATCAGGTACAACTCATGCCCTGTTTCACCTACAGCCATGAAACTTCGATGCACACATGCGTCTCCTCATGCTGAACAACTTTCACACTCTGACTTTTGACCTCTGACCTTTAGATCTCCCACCATTTTGAATTATATGAAAAACAGTTAAAACCTCATCTCCTCCTGGGATTTTTGAGTAATCTGCACGAAACTTTTTACACATGAACTTTGGACCTATACCAAAAAACGTTTGCAAAATATCTTCCATAAGTGAAAAAATGAAGCTTTAATGAGCCAATGAATATTGCAGTTTTATGACAATTATTCATCTGCCCCTAACTCATACATGCAGACTTACCATTCTTTGAAACTTTGCAGAAATGTAAAGGGCCATTCCAAATATCACTGAAACCAATCTTACTCCAATTGGTCAAACGGGGGCGCTATAGCAATTTTTTGAAAATTGAAACTTTAAACAGGCAAAAGTCATGCCTCGTTTGGCCGACAGCCATTAGACCTGCTTACACATGTGCCTTGACTAATGAGGAACACATCTATCACGTTGACCAGTAAGCACCGCCCTTAGGTTGTCCGCAATCTTGAGCAGTTTGAAAAACACTTAAACCCAGGATTTTTCAGCTATTTGCGTGAAACTGTATGATCAGTGTGATCTCTTTTTTCAGAGGTTTGTCTCTTGGTCCAATAGCGTCCCGCTTAAGTGTATGTCTCACAACCTCAAGGTCACAGGTTCAAGCCTCACTTGGTGCAGACTTCATCTAAGTTGCATTTCACACAACATGACTATCAATGAATACATTTGCAATTGTTAAAGATAACATGAAATACTTAATTGAGTGTTTTTTACATACTTCATTGTGAAAATAGCTGATCTACAATCTCACAACTTTTCAGATAGCAATGAGAGTATGTTTTGACATACTTTCTGACATGTTCTGACAACTTTTAATGGTTTGTGAGCTTGTAGATCGGCTACTTTCACTAGTTTTGGTTCTGAGGAGATGTACAATTTCTTCATTGGTAAATGGTTTGTGAACGAGTGATCTTTGTGTTAGTGAAACAGGGGCTTGGGTCATGACAGAAGGCAAGAGTTTGTGATCCTCAACAGACGATATCAGCCTGGACAAAGCTATAGCACTATAGGTAGTGTTGCAGCTACCTAAGAGTGCCTCATGATCGCAATGTTGCCGGTTCAAGCCTCACTTGATGCAGACTCATTTAAGTTGAATTGCAAAAAACATGACTCAATCTATTCCGTTTCCATGGCTCTCTCTCTCTCTTCAATCTATTCCGTTTCTATCTTCAATCTATTCCGTTTCCATGGCTCTCTCTCTCTCTTCAATCTATTCCGTTTCTATCTTCAATCTATTCCGTTTCAATGTCTCTGTCTCTTCAATCGATTCCGTTTCCATGTTTCTGTCTCTTCAATCTATTCTCTCTCTCTCTCTCTCTCTCTCTCTCTCTCTGAGGGTCGGCCATAGCTGAGTGGTTAGTGAGCCCGCCTAGGGAGCCAGAGGCTCTGGTTGACCCAGGTACGATTCCAGGCCAGGTCAGCAAATGTGTCGATGAAACGAAATTTGTCCCTGAGCAAGACTCTTAACCCCTACTTGCTCACAGGCCCTCATTGGAAACAAGACCGCAAGGACTTTCATGAACTGACCTGTTAAAGGAATTATCATTTCTCTTTCTCTCTCCTGGCCCCATATTATCGCTGCTTGCAGCTATATTTTCTTTTTATTTTCTAGTTTAAAAATGAGCTGTGTTGTGTTGTGAACCTTGTCTGAAACCGGGCCGTGCGCTATGGAAACAAACCCAGAACCCCAAAACTAGGTTCAGGTTCTGGTTCCACCTTCGTAGTGGAAAAGGGGCTTTAGATTCATCAAAAACACCAGTCCTTGATTCTGGTGACTCAGCCTGCCCTCCTAATACGTGAGGGGGCCGTGTTTTTTATATCACTCACTCATTTATTTAATTTATTTTATTTTATTTTTTCCCCCAAAAAAATATTAAAAAATAATTATATATATATAATATAAAGTAATTGAAAAAACACGGTCTCCTCACTTATTAGAAGGACAATATCAGTCACCAGAACCAATAACGGGTGCTTCTGATTAATCTAAAATGGTTAAAATGGAGTTTGAAGTTACAAGTATAGTATGGGTTAGTATAGGAAGGGGGCGTGTCTGATAAAATGAATATCAAATATCTAAATACTGAATCAAGCAAAACTGCCCGGGGTGCTCCCAAAAGCCAGAGTAGACGATAAAATGACCCAATTTTAAAACAAAAAGTGAAATATCCCTTTTAAGTGCTCTTTTAAAGCGGTTTTGAAGGAGAGTAAACACTTTTGTATGACTGCTGATTAGGGCATTCCACGTTTGATGACATCTAAATAGACTGTACTGTAACAGTATGCTGTAGTGCTGTTGTGACAAATAAAATAACATGTTTAGATGTGTGCAGCCTTACATATTGTTTTGGTCATGATGGCATTAGGAATGCATTCACAAACTGTCTGCTTGTTTGTGTCTGTCTGCTTGATTACATGTTAGGGAAACATCATGTTACTGTAAGAGTGCTCAGTCAAGCTAATCTGTAGAAATGGAGTTTGATAATAGTATGTGTCTTTTGTCTTCCAGAGACCCATTCACTCACCTACATCTACACGGCTCTTTCCAAGCCTGTCAACTTACCAGGGATCCATGAGTTCACGGCCATGGGTCTGCTGGACGGCAGAATGATTGACTACTATGACAGCACAAGTAAGAAAAAGGTCCCCAAGCAGCCATGGATGGAAGAGAACCTGGACAAGGACTACTGGGATAAAGGCACCCTGTCACGACAGAGCAAGGAGCAGTGGTTCAAAGTCAACCTGGGGGTCCTCAAGGATCGAAGTGGACACAATGACACCGGTTAGACATCCAAGCAGTTCTTACATAATGTACAGTTGAGTTAAGGCTTTTAATTGAGTTGACACAGTGCTAATCACTGTTAAAGTCATTTATTGCATTTATCCTGTTAACACTGCATACAACTTTTTCTGAATCGTACGCAATAGAACCAAAAAGTATAGTGTGAAACAACACTTTAATGTCTTTCATCCAGCTACTTGCCAGACCGTTCCCTGAAAAAAATATTCATTCAGATTATTCATAATTATTTATTTTTACTCCCACTGCTTTGTGTGCTGAACTTGTTTCCTCTGGTATGATGCCTCATATCTTCAGGTTTACACGTTTTTCAGTGGAGGGTCGGCTGTGAGGCTGAGAGACAAGGTGACAACTCCTTAAAGTTCATCCACGGCATTCATGAATACGGCTATGATGGCGAAAACCTGGCCTTTGATGTTGCCAATAAGCGCTGGATCACCTCAGTTGACCTTGCAAGTGCCGAAATGTTGAACGACAACATCCAAGGTTACCTGGAGAAGGAGAAGGAGTGTGTCTATTGGCTGAGTAGATTTGTTGACTACCGGCAAGCAGAATTAATTAAAAGTGGTAAGTATTCATTGTCTCGACTATGTTTCGCACCCTGTCCTTCCGTCCGTCCGTGTGTGTCCATCTGTGAACAGATAATCTCTGGCACCGTTGGCTTGATCACAGCGAAACTTTCACATGGGCCTAGCGCCACTAGGAGGTCGATCTTTGCTAAACACATTTTTGGACAGTACTCCTACAGATTTTGTCCAAACATCACACAAATCAGTACTCAGTATCTCTATAGTCATTAAACAAAACAGGTCTTTCAGATTTTTCAGATTCATCCTGATTGGCTAAGACTGGCTTCCAAAGTTTGCAGGAGTGCTGCGTTTTGAACAAAATGCCTCAAATCATGAACACAGCGTTCAATTTCCGTGAAATGTTGCACGCACATTCCCACTAGGCCGAGGTCGAAATGCCACTTGGAAATGTTCAAATCAGCCTCACGGTGGCGCTATAACAGGACGATTTGCGTTTTTACCTATAACTACACCGATCTGTGTAAAAAAAATGTATGCACACTCCCTAGAGGCCAAGAAAAAAACTTTGCCCTGCATTTTTCATATTTGCCTTTAGCGCCACCAGGAGCTTGACTTATGTAAAACAATTGTTTTGATACTCCTTCAGATTTTATCCAAATTTCATGCAAATCGCTACTGATGCTCTCTATAGCCATGTGATCAAGACGGATCTGTTCAATTTTTCATATTCCATCCTGATTGTCAAATTCCGAACATTGCTGGCCCACAATAACCTACCTGACCTGGCGGAGACCTATGCTCCGAGGAGCACTTTTTCGAGTTTAACATGTAAAGTTATTCACAATTTTTTTTAAATCCATTTCCCCAATCTGAAATGTGCACTGAAACTGCAGGCTGTGTCTGTTGCTGAACAGACACACAGCTTAAAGGAGCACTTCACCCATTTTCAACCTATCTTCATATAATTGGTCCTCACTAATAATGCTCAGTAGAATATGGTACCATTTTCTGCTACTCTGTCTGTGTTTCAGAGGAGAGCTGTGAACAGTTCAGAAACCTGCCTTGTTATAAGTTGTTATGCATAATTATAAACATTTATAACAAATATTACAATGCCTTATAAGTGCATTATAATGCATTATAAATGCCCGACTTTAATACAAAGTCTTACCGAATATTCTTAGTCAGTCGTGCAATTTTGATATATTTCTGATTTGTTCTTTACTTAGATCATCCAGATGTTTTTGTCTTCACGACGAAGGGAAATCGCGTTTGCCTGGCGACAGGATTTCATCCCCAAAAAGTCGGTGTGGTTAACATCCGGAGAAAAGGCATTGTGTTGGATGAGGGGATGTGGACATCTGGAGTCCGTCCAAATGAAGATGGCACCTTTCAGGTCAGGGTGTCAATGGAAATTCTTGAGTCTGACCGGAGTGAAGATTACGACTGCA
>NC_139944.1:54671826-55006826 GCF_963454915.1 Gymnoscopelus microlampas | reverse complement strand
TGTATCCTTCAACAACAACAACCTGTATATTGTGTATAACTTGAACTTGACTTCAACTTGAAACTTGAGACCTGACTTGAAACCAACTTGAGACCTGACTTGAGACTTGAAACTTGAGACCTGACTTGAGACCAACTTGAGACCTGACTTGAGACTTGAAACTTGAGACCTGACTTGAGACTTGAAACCTGAGACCTGACTTGAGACTTGAAACTTGAGACCTGACTTGAGACCAACTTGAGACCTGACTTGAGACCAACTTGAAACTTGAGACCTGACTTGAAACTTGACTTCAACAACAACAACCTGTATAACTTGCCAAACAGCCTGAATTGATTAAAACTTAATTCATATTTTTCCTTCAGCGCCATCAGAAGTTATGCGCCTTAACCCTATCGAAACATTTGATGGTACCCAGAATGACAATGGTGAGTTGTTGTCTTTCTAAGATAAGATGGTAAAAAGATCATAGACTCAGGGGGTCCCTGCTAGGGGCTTGACTGTATTACTATGTATAGACTCAGGGGGTTCCTGCTAGAACCCAGAGACTTACCCCGAGACTCTTGGGTATTTGGCTGCCATGTTATTTGTGTCCAAAGTGGCCACTGATACCCCAAACGACATAATGCTGCTTTGAGACCTTATTGAATGCTATTGACTTCATAGCAAAGAAAGGCTAATAAAAATGGAAAAATACAAAGATTTGTTTTTAAATTATGCTCATTTATTTTTCTTCAGATCTCGACCGTGCTAATCGATGGATGAATCTCAGAGGTGGACAAAGTACTCGACCTAAGTACTTGAGTAAGTGTACAAATACTCCTCTTACAAATTGAATCCACTAAAAGTAAAAGTAGCTCAGTCAAAATGTTACTCAAGTAAGAGTAAAAAAGTACTTTAAATTCAAGAGTACATGCTTTTAAAAATACTTAAGTACAAGTAACTGTATTAATATGTATAGACCAGGGGTCTTCAACAGGGGGTCCGGGACCCCTAGGGGGTCCTCAGAGCTACTACAGGGGGTCCGCCAAATCTTTGTGTGATATTTCTTTTTTTTTACCTTAACCACTTGAACCCTATAGCATCCCTTTTCTGAGGAGAACTTTAGCCAAAAATAACAGATCTAGCAGCTCACAACGCCTCGCGCTGCGAGGCGTTGTGAGCTGCTAGATCTGCTATTTTTTGGCAAAGAGGCTATAGGTGTAGAGGGAAAAAAGAGCAGACTAAGTAATAAAAAAATCATACCCAGTGTGAAGTCAGCGGTGTTATTTAAGGTCATCACAGTGATGGAAGCTCACTTTTAAAAAAAAAAAGAAATTTGAAGTGCATGGTGCTATTTATAGGTTATTGATTTCATCATGCGTCTCGCTAGCCAATCACAGTACTGAGCAAAGGGTGTGAATAGAGTCAGCCAATCACAGTAGAGCGAAAGACAAATATTCACGACGGTCTTTTCACGACGGTCCCAAACCCACTTATAGGAGCGGCTACACCGCTCAAAAAACGTATCTCATCTGAAACACAATTTTATACAATGTAGAGTAGTGGGTCCCTGCTTTATCTCTCTCTCAGCTAGGGGGTCCTTGGCCTGAAAAGGTTGAAGACCCCTGGTATAGACAATGAGTTTCATCCTGGCATGTCCCAAGGCACCAATGCAGAACTGACAGTCAAAGCGAAGACTGGCCAATCACAGCACGTCCTTGCCGGACATGCTTGCAGAGACTCTTGGGTATTTGGCTGCCATGTTATTTGTGTCCAAAGTGGCCACTGAGGGGGGGGGGCAGTTATATGGAAGACACATTATTTTCCACCTTCAATGATGATGTTTTTATAGGACAGAAAGACGTGTAGATGTTGATTTACGAGGTCCTGTTCATCATCATCAAACTTCAGGTGGGGTGGTATAAGAACGTACGTCCAGACGTGAAGGTTACATCGTTCAAGAGTTTTATTACAGAAAGTTCATAGCTCCAGAAAATAAGCAAGCAGCATCGTACTGTAGCAGCTATAATGCGAATTTTCCCTCTTCTCCCTCAGCTCTCCGGCCTCTCCCTCTTATACATCCTTATAACTTGCCAATTAACCTGAATTGATTAAAATTTTAACAAATCATATTTTCCTTCAGCGACGAACCCAGATGAAGATGCCCAGCATGCCATTGGTGAGTTCAGTTGTTGTCTTTCTAAGATAAGATGGTAAAAATATCATATATTTCCTATCTATCTATCTATCTATCTATCTATCTATCCATCCATCCATCCATCCATCCATCCATCCATCCATCCATCCATCCATCCATCCATCCATCCATCCATCCATCCATCCATCCATCTATCCATCTATCCATCTATCCATCTATCCATCTATCCATCTATCTATCTATATATCTATGTCTGTCGCAGGGAGATTGGCATTCGTTGGGAAATTGGAAAGGTATGCTCCTTTTTCAATTTCACTGGTTTTCCAATTTCCCTGTAACATATATATATACAAACACACACACAAATATATGCTCTGAAATAACCATGTCTAAATAACCATGTCCATATAATTACTATTGAAGTTATCATTTAAAAGATTTATTTGAAAAGAAAACAATGTATTTATTTACGCACAACTGTGAACCTAGTAATATCTTATTAGTTAAGTAGATGTGTATAGCTAAATATTGATAAAACAATTCCTGACATTGGAAGGGTAGGTCAAGGTAGGTCCAACAAAGCAACCGGATTCATTTATTTTTAACCCCTTTTTCTACCCAATTTAGTCATTATGCCAATAAATTCTTCCCCACACAGATGTACGTGTGTTGTCACTGCTGTTGGGTCCTACTGGCTCACCAGTGACATAAAATGTGATTGTTTTGATTATTCATAGGTTATGGGGAATGTGTAAATGTGTTAATTGGTTCCTAATTTCCCTCATTGTCCTGTGAGGATCCACTCCCTATAAAGGCTCATGCAAACTGGACAGTACGGTTACGGTTATTACGTCTGGGGTATTTATAGTTTCCCTCAAAACGTATATTGATTTTTCAGAATCTAGAGGCTATATAGCTATTCATCCACTAGGGTCTGGGTTGTAACATGTTCCGTGTAGACTGTATCTAGTGTGTGTGTACTGTACTCTAACTTATGGCCTTCATTTTTTATTTTCTCCAAGCAGAATAAACACCATACACTGAAAAACATAAGATAATTAAGATAGCAGCTAGAAAAAAAAAATATATATTTTTTTTTCATGGAAAGATTCAAGGGTTACATGTCGGGAAACCATGTCGTATAACCCTATACCTAACCCTAACCGCACGCGGAAGCCACATAGTCGGAGTAGTGGGATGTCGGAATTATGAGCGGTACCCGATTCAAGCTGCTATCAGTGCAAACTCACTTGGTAACAGCTAGCACTTAAGCACTTAAGACTTCTGGTGATGTAGTTTTCGTTCCCTACCTATGTTGAATGCACTTATTGTAAGTCGCTTTGGATAAAAGCGTCTGCTAAATGACTGTAATGTAATGTAATGTAATTACTACTAGCCTACTACATCTGGTCCTGCTTTCCCCACACACAATATATGAGCGAGATACTCATCAAAACATAAGCAAATATCAAGAGGGTAATTAAAAAATGACCCTCTCGATATTTAATACTAATTACCATATTGGCCTTAGGTCATTTCATGTTTACTGAAGTCCTGTCTGCATTCATCCACAGAATGCCAGGGGCCAAGGCCATAGTGTAACAGGCATTAATTCACTAAATAGTGCTTTATTTTTTACAATTTGATAATTAGCCAGCTAACTTACATTCTGTGTTCTAGGCAAAGGAGACAATGAGTCTCCTACGGATTCTGATGGTAAGTAAACCGTTCAATTCTTATTATTTAGAGATTATTTATTTATTCATGTGTTTGTTTGTTTGTTTGTTTGACTGTTATATATAGCAGAGGAACAATGAGCGATACATATATTATTATTAAAATTATAATGATAATTATTATCAGATATGCTGCTGCATTTTCTAAAGGAAGCCAAACAAAAATAAGTTTCATTCTTATGCACCTGGAAACAAAAATGGAGGAAAAAACTTGAACCTTCCTATATCGCACCAAGGGCTAATTTACATCTGCAGTCCATGGATGGACGAGGACGACGTCATCATAACACAAACAACCATATCCGTAATTTAAAAAAAAGGTTCTTTGAACATTATAAGCGAATATTGAGTAATGTGAAAAAGTTACGTTGGAAAAAGAACAGCACTTTACAGTCTTCTCAGACTGACTGTGTTCAGTGCGGACTGAAGGGACCTGCGTCAACCTTAAATGGCACTTAAAGGGACACTGCAGGTATAGAGAGTCAGTTACGCTAGGGCAGGCACACAGGTAACAGCCCTGGGAGAGAGCTGAGAGAGCTATATTATTAAAGGGTTGTTTCTTTTTCCTTTTGCCCAAGTTTTGTTTCAAGTTCCTATTTTCATTTGTGGAAACCTTATTTTTGTTTTTGTCCAGTAGTATAGTTTTTCGAGGCCTGCACTGTAATATACACGGCACAGGACTGTTTGTTGGGAAAAATGAAATACCGCAAAAATTGCATTCTCAGGCTCAGTCTATCTTTTTGTAGCCTTAGCCATCGGCCAACTTTACATGAATACTGAACAAACTAAATTTATTTCCCTTTTTTTTAAACAGAATCAACTTCATCCGATTCAGGTACAGTACATTCTAAATTAAATACTTAGTCTAGTATTAACATTTATTTTTAACAAATAAGATAAACATGTCAAACCACACAGCCAACATAATAATAAATAGGCCTAGGATCTCATTTTTGTCAAAAGAGCTGTTCTCCCATGTACTGTCGTAACACATCGGGTGCCGATCACGGTCTGGACCGTGTTTTCACATAGTAGCGCTCTGGTGCCGATCACGGTCCGAACCGTGTTTTTTTGTTTTTTTCCCATACGGGAGGGGCTGGAGCAGCTTTGGGATCACCCACGGTGAATCTGACAAGGATGGGCCAGATGCATCATCGTGTCAAAAAACATGGCGCACATCCGCTTGTGCTCTATTTCCTTCTCTAAAACCCCTATAACTCCGAAACTTTTTACGCTGGGGAAAACGACTCATTTTGTGTGCGCGATCGCTCTGCCATTGTTACTCGCGTGAGCGATGTTATTGTTCCAGGCGTTAGCCAGCACCATCGGCTAAAATGGAGACATGCTTTTTTTTCTCATGGAATGCACGTCGTGGAGTCTACAGTTTAAACAGCGCTGCGCAGCTCAACGGTGAGATTTCGGCACCGAACGTAATCTGTTAATATAAAATGCTGGCACCCGATGTGTTAAGTACAATTGTACTGTATTAGACTTGTATTCGCCCAATCCTGTCTTTGAGATCATAATATTGATGTAGACATCCCATAGCAGGCCAGATGATATCCGGGCCCGAGCAGTTCGAAGTGGTGGAGTACCTACTTCTAAATTGTCCGGATATCAGTCTACCGTCACTAATTACCATATTGGCCTTAGGTCCTTTCATGTCTACTGAAGTCCTGTCCGCATTCCTCCACAGAATGCAAGGCCTTCTGAGTCAAGCCATAGTGTAACTGGCATTACTTCACTAAATAGTTCAATTTATGTCTAACCATTGCTTCCCCTTAATTGGCTTTATTTTTTACGATTTGATAATTAGCCAGCTAACTTACATTCTGTGTTCTAGGCAAAGGAGATTCTGACGGTAAGTAAACCATTCAATTCTTATTATTTGGAGATTATTTATTTATTCATTTGTTTGTTTGTTTGACTGTTTATATGGCAGAGGAAAAATGCGCAATACATATATTATTATTATTATTATTATTATTATTATTATTATTATTATTATTATTACTATAATAATAATTATTATCAGATATGCTGCTGCATTTTCTAAAGGAAGCAAAACAAAAATAAGTTTCACTCTTATGCACCTGGAAACAAAAAAGGAGAAAAAAACTTGAACCTTCATATATCGCACCAAGAGCTAATTGTCTCCGCCAGGCCGAAAGGCAAATTTTTCATTTACATGCCCCAAATTTTTCGTTTACATCTGCAGTTCATGGATGGACGAGGACGACGTCATCATGACACAAACAACCTTAATGAACACACACAAAAATAGTAACATGTAGTTGTCCTAACAACAAGAGAACACACAAAATAGTTCAAATAAAACAGCACAGCTTAAAATCAAAACACCAACACAGTGACGGTGCGTTTTAACAGCGGGCAACTCTGGGCGACGTCGCCCAAAAATATAATGAAAGTCTATGAGAGCCGGCGATCGGGCGAAGTGGGCGGGGGGGCGATGAAAGATGGATTTTCTTTATCTTTTGGGGCGATATCGCCCGGCATCGCCCGGAGTTGCCCGCTGTTAAAACGCAGGGTCAGATGTCAACATTTTCTGAATAAAAAGTCCTAAGTTCACACTATAAACACTAAACACTATTATAAACATTATAAATCGGGATGGAACAGTGGCGTAGCCAGAACGCTAGCGTAGGCTGGGTCTCGGCAGAAGCGGGTGGGCACGCATGTGGGCCCAGACCGTGCACGTGAAAATTTGCGTTTTTTTTGCCGGGTTTTTTTTTTTTTTTTTTTATGTTTTGGGTGGGTAGAAAAAACAAATGGGTGGGCCCAGGCCTACCTATGCCCACCCGTGGCTACGCCCCTGGGATGGAATATGAAAAATCTGACAAATCCGTCTAGATCACATGACTGTAGAGATAATGTGTACCGATTTGTGTAATGTTTGGACAAAATCTGTCCGTCCGCGACTATATAACTCTATGGGCGGCTATGTGCATGACATGAGCACGGCTGCATCCCACCCGCGATATTGTTTCTCCGCACAACTTGTGAAAATACAAGAATATAAACCGTCCGTATGAAAAGCGTCAGATTTCAAACAACAGTGCAGTACTGACGTTTGTTGTCAGCAAAGCTTAGCATGTGTCTTAAGTCAGGCGAAAGTAAACCCTTTACCTCCGGTCGGTTATCTTCAAAATAAGAGCGCTTTGTCAAGTTATAGGCAAGTAAGTGACTTGTGGTCTGTGGAATTTAAAATAAGAGCACAGACAGCTGACCTAAAATATGCTGTTTTTGAGTGTGAACCTAAAGGCCCATGCATAACATAGGACAGGTCAATAAGTCTAGGGATCTAGGGTTTCATTTTTATTTGAACTTGTAAGTGTCTTGATATTATCAGTGGTGTAAAGTAACTAAGTACATCTCCTCAAGTACTGTACTTAAGTATGTTTTTGGTATTTTTACTTTACTTGAGTCTTTCCAATTTCCAATACTTTTACTTCTACTCCACCACATCTCAGAGGCAAATATTGTACTTTTACTCCACTACAATTATTTGAAAACTTCAGTTACTTTTCAGATATAAATTATTATATTATTAAACACACATTATAACCACTTTGGCCCTATTTTATGCCTAGGCTAATATCAAACATTTTAGTACTTTTGATACTTCAAGTACATTTTGATGCCAATACTCTTGTACTTTTACTCAAGTAAATGAACTTTTGAACTTTTACTTGTAACAAAGTATTTCTACATTGCAGTATTGGTACTTTTACTTAAGTAAAGAATTTGCCCAAATTATTTTGCCCGGATGATTAGCTTAATGTGTAACATTGTTTTCTCACTCAACAGTAAACAAACCAACATACAGTATAAGTGTATACAGGGTATCTGCATATTTATAAAGTGACAATGGAATGACTTTTAAGACCTTTTTTAATACCAAATTGGCCAAATTGACAAATATTATGTAAGAAATAGGTATAAATTGTGAAAATAGACGATCTACAAGCTCACAACGCCCGCTTGTAGATCGGCTATTTTCACAATATGTATCTGTGGAATCGAGTCAAGGGGGGTCTCGCGGCCTGAAAAGTTTGGGAACCCTTATTGTATGACAAGCCAACATGCAGTATAAGTATTTACTTTAAAAAAATACGTACAAAGCTGAAATATGGAGATACAAGGTTTCTGCTTGACAGCAACCATATGTGTAGTTGGTGACATCTTCTTTTTGGCATAAATCTCCCTTGTGCATTACTAAACACACAAAACTGTGTGTGTGTGTGTGTGTGTGTGTGTGTGTGTGTGTGTGTGTGTGTGTGTGTGTGTGTGTGTGTGTGTGTGTGTGTGTGTGTGTGTGTGTGTGTGTGTGTGTTTCTAGGTATGTATTTATGTATGCTTTTTGAGGACAGGCGCTGCGTATAAAGTTTGTCAGAACATGTCGTGAGTGACTAGGCATGCTCATGCTCATACAGTATTCATAGACAGTGTGCAGCACTCACTTGTTTTGCAACTTCTGCAAAATACGTTGTGAGGGAGGCTGCCATCACTGTCTCACACACACACACACACACACACACACGCACGCACACACTCACAAAAACATTGTCTCATAAATTGCAAATAATTCAGTACCTTTTGAAACATATTATTAACCCTTGGTGTCCCTAGTTAGGGCATGTCATTATATGCAGAATGTTTCAACAGTCTTCAATTTGTTAAAAAAAAATCAAGACTTTTCAAAATCTTTCAATCAAAAATAGACGATGATGCAACACCTTGTGAGCTCGTAGATTTGTTTTTTAATTCCCTGAAAGTATAGAACAGGGTTTAACTGGTTAAAAGGCACAGTTTGAAGTGAAATTTGAAATAAACAACATATTGGCATACAAATATAGGTATGTCGGGTCCATAAAAATAGTCTGTAATATCTTGGAACAAATCGGATCTCGCCCCGTCTTTTGAAAAATAATGTCGGGTCCACTCGGATCTCGGAACCAGTTTCACGGGTCCATCCGGGTCGGGGTCCGTCATTTGAAAAAAGAATCTCGGAACTAGTCGGGTCTCGGAAAAAAAATCCATATTTGTGCTTAAAGCGCACACAGACAACAGATAGGCCTACACAGAGAATCCTGGATGTGTAGATAGATGCATCTTTAGAGTTCTTTATCTGTAACCCTCTGTGATACCTTGTCCTAACTGCATGCATACTTGCATGTGAATGAAATATAAATATAAAAAATATAAACGGTAAATATAAATAAAATGTTTTTTTTGTTGAAAATTGTGTATATCTTTGCTTGACTGGCGCAGATATTAGCACAAGGTAGCACGTGCACGTAGGCATGCACATACTCGTGTCTCACATACACATACACACACACACACACACACACACACACACACACACACACACACACACACACACACACACACACACACACACACACACACACACACACACACACACACACAATGTAATAACAATTGTTATTTGTTTCTAAAAAATGTTTTTGTCTTTTTCCCAGAATCCTGTGCATCCCGTGACAGCAACAGGTCCAAGGGGTCTTGGCCCGACTTTTAACTCATTCACATTTGCCCACCGCGTTTGCCCACTGCCAGCGATTTTTGTTTTCTTACCTTTTCAACTGGTCACAGAATATTTATATCGGTTGCTAAGCACGGAGGAGATCACTGTGCTGCCGTGAGAGAAAGAAAACGCGGAATATAGCATGTCTCGCCAAAAATGCACGTTTTTTTTACCTTTTCAACTGGTCACAGAATATTTATATCCACGTATTATCGATCCCAGGACGGTTGCTAAGCACGGAGGGGATCACTGTGCTGCCGTGAGAGAAAGAAAACGCACGTGACCCCCCCCCCCTTCTCTTGTTTACAGACTGTTGAATATAGCATGTCTCGTCAAAATGCAAGGCAAAAAAAGAGATACAGTTGATTTCCCAAAAAAGTGGATGGAGTAGTAAATATTGGGATCGCGTGATCCCCTGCTTCTGTGTGTATCTGGGGATGAAGTGGTCACTCATGTGTTAGCTTAGAGCGCCATCTAGTGGAAACACAAAAAAACCCCGAAGAGACGTCAATAACGTCCTTGGCAGGTTTGGCGTTTGGAAAAGGCAGAGACATTTTGGTGTCAAAGTGGGAAACCCGACTATTTGACACAATTCAAGGGTTCTGAATCTGAAAATCGCAACAATTTTGTCAACATCAGTGTAACAAGTCAAGTAAAACTGACAAATAATCTATAGGGGATCAGGTAGATTTCAATGATGATGTGATTGTCACTCCTGGTGAGGTCCATGAAGCTATTCTGAAGCTTGGTGATAATAAGGCCTGTGGGCTGGACAATATAACAGCTGAACATCTCAAATTTGCCAGTAAGAAACTGTGTCCTGTAATTGCGATGTGTTTTACAGGTTTCTTTGTTCACAGGTTTTTACCTGATTATATGCTCTCTGTTGTGTTAGTGCTGGTCATTAAAGACAAAGTGGGTAAGCTAAACAGCTCAGACCATTATAGGCCTATAGCCCTAGCCAGCGTGTTGTCCAAAATTATGGAGACAATTATTCGGAGTAGACTTGAGAAACACATCAAGTTTATTGACAACCAATTTGGCTTCAAACGTAAGCATGGCACTGATATGTGTATTTTTGTACTTAAAGACATTTTAGATACATATAATAGGCAAAATTCTACAATGTTTATGTGTTTTATTGATGCGTCACAAGCGTTTGACCGCATTAATCATGAGACATTATTTTTTACATTGTCGCAAAGAGGGGTCCCTAGTTTTCTAGTCAGAATCCTGGTCTTCTGGTATGCTCACCAGACGATGCGAGTAAAATGGGGGAGGTCAACCTCTGCTCCGTTTCGTGTGAACAATGGGGTACGCCAGGGGGGGATTTTGTCTCCTTTTCTCTGTAATGCTTATATTGATGATTTATCTTTGATTTTAAACGCATGTGATACAGGGTGTAGGGTTGGCAATTCGCTAATTAATCATCTTATGTATGCGGATGACTTGGTCATCTTTAGTCCATATAGTACTCGTCTTCATAATTAACTGTCATATTGCTGTCATAATTAACCCGTTACGTAGTTCTGTCAGGTTCTCCTCTAGACTGTGGAACCATTGGCGCACTTGTCTGTATGTTCGTAACTGAACATGGTGGAAGTCTTTTTATTGTATTTCTTTTTCTGTTATTGTTATGTTTTGTATGGTGTTTTTATTGTGATATGGTCCCTTTTTTCAAGCTACATGGCAGGTGATTGGATGGGACCGTCTGTCTATCAGTGTCTGGGCGACTCCAACCAATCATATTGACGTGTCTACATGACGTATTGTAGCTGCGCAACTTGTAGTATTGTTGTTCGTGGTAGCGGCCATGATGAATAGTGAAAGAGCTACAATGCAATAGGCGCTTCTCGATGGCGTCACACCCGGTCTTGCCAAGATCCCGCCCGTAGCTGCCGCTGATTGGATCGACTGGGCGCGGGTCGGTGTAAACTCCAAACTCTGAGCGTTCCCAGATGGAGACTGTATTGTGAACTCATGAACTCATGAACACAATACCGCCCCATCTGGCGGAGTCAGGTTAGGATGGTGTCAGTGCTTACACTGGGAAGACTGGGGTCAAACGTAACAGGGAGCAAATATAACAATCAATAATTCTAATCAGAAAAAAAGCTAGAGGGATGAGACTTCTCCTGCACATGCTCAGTAGGGTCCTCTCTGTTATTGAGTTCAGTGGTCATTATTAGACTGCTGAAATCAGTGATTGACCAATCAGAATCAAGCATCAACCATGCCGTGTAATAAGACTATGTAATGGCCAATACTCTCAAGTATGTAATAACAGTCATTTTAAAAAGGGCTAAAAAAACTGAGACATGTCTAAAAGTAGATGGCATGCTGATATCACATTCTGAAACAAATATTCATCTTCATATATTTGTATAAAGCCGTTATTCCTTTTTTTTTAAATGTATATATTTCTATCTTTCTATGTTTTGTGTTAATTCATTAAATGATTTGATTGAATCCCGTCGAGGTGTTTTGAAATATGTAATGTTATTAATTTAAGATAACTCTTAACTTATACAAATGATTCATAAAATAGTCCTCTCCTCCAACAACTGACTCCTCCAAACAGCTATTGAATGCTGATCTGTAGCACCTAAGAGTTCCTGCTATTAGTGTTTCCTTTAGGGCTCGTACACACTGCAGGACCTCAAAGTGGTCGGGGGGTCATCTGATCGTTAAGCATAACACACTGCAGGAGTTTATTTCTTGAAATCGGCTGTCATAATATCGTTGTGGTCTTCACAACACGATTGATCCCCGACAAGGGCTGACACACTGTAGGATAGTTCACTAGGATGCTATCTCCAGAGTCAGACCCAATACATACATTTGTGTTTATTCCAATTCATTTTAATCGACGTATCCCGTGATATGCCTCTCTCCCTCTCCCTCTCCCCCCGGGCCCTCTCTCGCTCTCTCTCTCGCTCGCTCGTCAAGAGCGCAGAAGCGGTCAGTGCCATGTCTGCTTATTATAAGCGACTTTGGGATTGTTTTTCTGTAAAGTTGCTTGAAAGTGTAGTTGTTTTTTTGGCCTTGTTTCCTAATGTTGTTTGAACCAGTTGTTCTCAAACATTTTCATGGCAAGGACCCCCAAATTAATAATAATAATTAATTGTCCACAGAGGCGCAGACCTCCCCCTTCTGAAAACATGTTGTGCCATAGACCCATTCAAGATCTGTGTGGATTTTGTAAATATTCCACCCCCCCGTCTATTTTCAAGTATCCAATGTATTTGTATATAGGCTTAAAGTGCTCATAGTCGCTTTTGTTGGGCTTGTTTTCACAAACCTGGTTGCTTATTTCTCTCGCAAAATCTGGCAACACAGACAACGACACACACACACACACACACACACACACACACACACACACAGAGAGAGAGCGCTCGCTCTCGCTCTCTGTCTCTCTCTCTCTCTCTCTGTACAATTCCTCTAAAATAAACAGCCCACCAGGGCTCGCTCACTTTCTCATTTTGTTTTATAATGTTAACTTATTAGAGGACTGGACGGTAATATTGCGGTAGGGACTGTTTGTTGTGGTCAGGTCCAGCGACGCTCCCCTATAGCCAAGGTGGCTGTAATGTGCTCTCATTGGCTGTAGCGTGCATCTCCTCGCAAGTTCATAGTGTATGATATTGTCTGTTGTCCTGTCCCAGACAGAGATGAATATCTAACAATTTAGATATCTGAAAACGGTCGGAAAGCCGTCGCAGAGCGGAGAATCGCGGCCACATCGGGTCGCAGAGCCTTTCACACTCACAGAGCATTATCTCGCCGATCAAAGGCCGATCTGCGTCAGGTCGGGAGGTTTTGTCGGCGAGCGCCAAAAAATGTCGGCGACAGCAATATCGGACCTAATGTCTTGCAGTGTGTACCTGCCCTTAGTGTCACGTGACTGCATGTGTTGTTGTCAAATACAGAAGGTGTTAAAATGTGTTAAACATAGGGTGTATGGCCATGTGAAAAGCCGTTGGTGGGACAGATTCCAGTTGCATTGCATTGTATTGTACATGTAAGCCTCTTGTTGCAACAATATACAAATCATTAATGTTTTAAAATATTGTTTCGTGTATCCTTCTTTCTTAGTCTTTGTTTCTGAGGTTATGCCGATTATTTCCATACCCAACCAAAATAGGGGTGTTTGAGACACCAACCATACGATTGAATAGACAGTGAATTTAAGTAGTTCATAGTAATAAATGAGTGTTTGATTACTGAAGTAAGTATAGAAATATGTTGATGAGCGTATAATCCTAAAATTATAATCAGCAATGAATTGGCTTTATTGAGTACATTTGAGTGTCTTTGTTGCTATATATATAGCCCATGGTTGCAGTAATGTCAGGGTGCGAGGAGCGGACCGTGACAAGTAGCCTGCAAGCATGCACTCGCTAAATGCAGGAGACAGATTAGAATAGAGTCATTTCATAATATATCAGGAGTAAGTTGGGGTTAGTCTGGCTTGAATATCATTTAAGATTAGGTTATACGGTACACTTTTATAAGGTATCTGGAAACATTTTTAGGTTAGAAATAAGTAATGTAGTAACATAATCACGCTTCTGACTGCCACTGCTTCTTTCTCTTGGGCTCTCTTGAGTTACAATTTGCAAACATTTGTAGTGAGATTTCAGAAATCCCATAGCAGTTTGAGATTGAAACCTCAAAATGAAATTAAGTTTTGAATTTGAGTTCATGTCAGTGAATAATGACATTTAGTTTAATGCAGGGCCGCTTCTCCCTACACGCACACTACGCAGGTTGCGTGGGGCCCCGCCTACCCGCCGATCAAAGAGGCCCCCTCTCCGCCCCCTCCCTTGAGCAGAAAATAACGTGCATTGCTGCGTTCACATCAGCGCAGGCTGCCCAGCACACTAAAACCGAAATAAAGTAACCAAAAAAGTAACGCGCGCGTGGGTGAGGGACACATGCACGAGGGACACATGCACGCGCGCTGCGCGCGTGCATGTGTCCCGTATCATGCGTAGAGCCCCCGTGGAGTCTAAAGCGGCACTGGTTTAATGACAAGTGTTACAGAATTATATTGTGAGTTTTATAGTTTGCTGTGATTTTGATTATGCATGCTGTGTTTTATTGATTACTGTGTGTGATATTTGACATGTGCCGTGCACTATGACAGTGATGGACAATGACTGAAATTTTATGCCACAGTATTGTTCACCTATCAGGTGCTGTGACAGAGGCACAGACTCATATCAAGGCATTCATTCGCCAGTGGAAAACTCCACGCCCAAATAAAAGGGACGCCTCGGGCTCTCTCTCGCAACTCAGACAGTTTCCTACTGCCGCTGTCGTCGGTCACACCGTGGCCAGACCAGACCTCCTCTTCTCCCTACATGTGGTAGGCAAGATATCTGTGCAGGCTGACACTTCGGAAAAACTTGTGCCTGGTCTGACTGCAAGAGCCATATCAACAGCTAACAGCTTTGATAAAATGAAAGTATGTTGCACTAACGACACACATTTAATGTTTGGTATACTGAAAACACTTCTGGTCATATTCACGTACAAAGGCAACTGCTTTGCATCTTAAATTCAATGATTAATGTTTATGTGCATACAGTGTCCAAAATTAGGTGCAAATGGCTTAGTAAATCTTACACCTTGAGTGAATTAAACACTGAAAGTGTCTTGTCTTTCTATGACGTACAATGCCCAGGTGGATACAGACAGAGTCATGGGTGTGTGCAGTATTTTCCATACTTACAATTATGTTCTCTGCTTCAAGGTTCTACCTGCATGTTAAGTGTTTTCACACAGCAGTGCAAGTGCCATCCGCATGCTGGTCAGCATCTGCCAAATGAGGCCTTAACCACTGCCTGGTTCATAGACACGGCCAATGACTGGTTTGACTTGATGACTTGATCGAGAGGTCACCTTTATGGTCAGTAAAACATATACTGTAGTCTGTCTGCTTGTGGTGCAGACTGTCTAGGGAGAAGAATACTGAGGCATTCCGTCTTCAGCTTCAACGCTTTGAAGGTCCAAGTGTTGAATGGCGTTAGTCCTTCTGTGTTGTGTTGCCTTGCTCAGCAATAAACATCATTTTTTCACCTGAAGACAAAGACGGAGTGCCACAGGAACCAACTTTGGGGGGTTTATAAATATACCTACCTGTTTCACTGAAGAGCACCTGAGGAAGCCACTGAACCCAGGCAGTGCTTTCTCCTTCTGTTTGACACTAATAAAACATATTTGATGCAGTGCTATATCCACCAAACACCACTGCTTTAGCCAATTGGAAGTTGGAGAGGCTGCAGGATCATGCAAACATGGAATGCCACATGTTTCTCCGCCCAAAAATGGGAAACATTAGGGTAAGTGCCTCTGAGACAAACAGTCAAAAGCAGAATTAATGGCAGTAGTTCTGCTCTTAGAGCAACTTCAGTTAAATAATCTTTTTTTTTTTTTTTGCATCGCAATATGACGCATTGTGAGCTTGTAGATGGGCTATTTTCACTTTTTTGTGTGCTGCCATTGTACAACCAAGTATGGGCAGGGCTTAAATGCTTGCCGTAGAATTGTTTTGTGTAGAATTTACACAAGAGCAAGTTAATATCTTTTATTATATTTTTTGTATATCAATGGATCTACACTGTTCTCAACCTGGCCTAATGCATACCAAACTGAAATTAAAACGTTAAACCACTGAATGGGCTGATAGCCTTCACCAGGCTGAAGGCTGGGCATGGAGATTACGTATGTGTTTGCCCCTCTGTGTGTGCGTGTGTGTGTGTGTGTGTGTGTGTGTGTGTGTGTGTGTGTGTGTGTGTGTGTGTGTGTGTGTGTGCGTACGTGTAAGACCCCACATTTTTCAAATGCTAAACCAACCCATCGGCTCCACATATTGGCCAAGCTTTGCGGGACATTTGTGCCGCCGTATCAATATAAGAGCCAGTTGCGCACCAGGAGACTTCCATCTTTTTAAAAGACTCAACCAATCTCTTTCAACCAAATGTTTTTCTGGCATGTGTGTCTGAGAGGAGCACGGAGAATCAATCATGCTGCTGTGGCAGTGGGGCACAAGGTGTACTCCTTCGGCGGGTACTGCTACAGGCAGTCTGACATGTACAATGTGGGTCAGAACGACGTGCACTGTGTCTTCAACACAGTGTCCCTGCGCTGGACCAAGTTATCCCCGGTGATAACCTGGGGGGACTGTGGCCTCGAGGTTCCCTCCATGTGTGTGGGCCACACGGCTGTGCTGATAGAAGACATCATCTACATCTGGGGCGGACTGGTGAACATCGAGATAGAGGAGGTGGGCTACGTGTACACCATCTGGGGGGACACCTGCAACGCACTTTATGCATTTGACGTCGGCGCCCACAAATGGTTCAAGCCCAGTATCTCGGGAAGCGTTCCGGAAGCGAGGTGCGACCACTCGGCCTGTGTCTTGGAGAAGGTCATGTACATCTTCGGAGGACGGCAGCTGACCGAATGCATCAACGACATCCACAAGTTGGACGCGGCCACGATGGTCTGGTCTTTGATTAACACCAGAGGCACTCCGGCGACCGTTTCGTCGAATCATTCTGCCACCATCATCGGGACAAAGATGTTTGTGTTCGGCGGCCAAGCGGACGAGGACCAGATCGAGAACAATATCAGAGTGTTTGACACGGAGACCGACTGCTGGCTGAGCACACCTTCTGCAGATCTTCTTCCGGAAAAACGCGAAGGCCATTCAGCCTTTGCCTACAACGGAGAGCTATATATATTTGGTGGCTACGACTTCATCAAGAACCGTAACATCAACGATCTGTGGAAATTCAACCCGGAGACCTTCTCCTGGAAGAAGGTCGAGCCCAAGGGGAAAGCACTGTGCTGGAGGTCTGGAATGTGCTGCTGCATGGTGGGAGACTGCATCATCCTCTTCGGAGGATACACGCACGATCCAGAAGATCACCTGTACATCTTAGACCTACGGCCTAGTCTCAAGATGCTGTGCAAGCTGGCGGTCATCGAGTACGGTCTGGAGCAGTCGGAGCTCCCGCACGACATCAGGTGGGAACTGGCAGCCATGAAAAGAAAAAGAAAAAGAAAAAAGAAAAAGAAAACAGCAAGGCCAGTAAAAAGGACAGAATACACGAGAACGACAGCGAGCTCACTCAAAGGAAATGTGTGACAAACGGTAGATAACAAGTTCCGGGCGATGGAACAGAAGAAAGGGATAAGACGAGGAGATTGCCACTCTTTAAAAAGGCTCCATTCATTCAGATGGGGAAAAAAAGCATAACAAAGTGCTCAGTGATACCCCAGTGTGGAGAATCACTACCAACCAACTGAACTACACCAGGTTAGACGTGGCTGCAAACTAGATCTCTGGGAATAGGCTCTATGCACAGCAGCCATATATTGGACAGAAATTGGTTCCTTCACAGGTGTTACCAATGATACTAATTAAGGATCTGTTCCATTTAGTGGTTCTCAACCCTTTTTATTTCAAGGACCCCCATAACTCTGAGAGTGTACAAATGGAACCAAATGAACCCGGGAGGGTCCATTTGTGGAGGGTCCACTTTATTTCAAGGACACCCATAACTCTGAGAGTGTACAAATGGAACCAAATGGACCCGGGAGGGTCCATTTGGTTCCATTTGTACACTCTCAGAGTTACACCCCCTCAAGGAACCATGAGGGTCCCTGGACCACACTTTGAGACCCACTAGTGTTTCTAGTGAGCCAACATGCACAATATCAGCACCCTGACTCTGTTTGACCAGAATGGAACAGAGCCTTCATTAGTATCATTGGTAACACCTGTGAAGGAAGTAAGAAGAGGCCCAATTTCTCTCCAAAAATGGCTGCTGTGCATAGAGCCTATAGACACCTCTATGCCCAGTTGATCTCCATCGGGAATTAACGAAGAACAGAGATGCTTTTGGGGGCAAAGGAACGCGGACAGTTTATGGAAGAGGAAACATGAAAGAACTGGGAGTGGGAGAGGAAAGGTACCGCAAGGGTGGAGGCCTTTGTGTTTTTGTTAATTGTTTGTTTAATTTTTTATTTTGTTTCATGTTTGAGGCAATAATAAAGTGAGCCGTAGATATGAGGTCAGAATTGCTAGAAAGCTAATGTTTAAACTTTAGAAAGGTAAAGTATTTTCAGTCGTGTCCAAGCAAATAAAATTCACGAGTTACCACATTCTGACACACTTTGTTCATGACAAGGTGATTAAGCTTGACTGCTGCCCGAGAAGTTGTTCTAATGAATGAATCAGAGATGTAAACAACTTTTTTTTCTTGTTTTAGTTTTTGAAATATTTAACTTTTTCACATAATGTTTTATACAAATTTGGAGATGACTGACATGTAGCAATTCATGACGGCATTAAGCGTTAAGGCGAAAACAATGCAAGAAACAGCAGCTGTTGCTTCAGCAACACTCAGACAGACAAGGCGTAGAGGAGCACAGGACAGTCAATTTATTGATTGATTGATTGATTGATTGATTGATTGATTGATTGATTGAATACTTTATTAGTCAGAAATGTAAAAGAGTACATGTACAGTCAGACATTAAGACTAAAAGGATAACACAAAAAGTCCTGGGGACTTGTTTCCATGGTGGTTCTATGTATTTGGAATCAGACTAGTCAGAAGTGCAGGGCAGCCCAGAAACCCAGCCACACAACCAATTCTCAAGTGCCCAGTTTTCCCGGGAAAAAGTGTCCGGTCTTTTCAAACGCCCACTGTTCTGCATACCCTTCAAACGACTTTTAAACGACAGTGCAAGTAGAATAGATATCCCTTTCTCTCCTACACATCTACAGGCTACTGTTCCACAACTTGCTATGCTTTTGAAGCCCGTACAATGGGAAATGTGGTGGACAGTGACAGTTTATTATGCTGTTCCACAGTTGATGTTTATGTGGACATTTGATGTGGATATGTAGTTGAAGTGGCATTATTGAATTAATTTATATATGAGGCTGCTTGTGCTTTAACTGTAACACACAATGGTGGTGTAGCAGAGTGGGGACTCCCAGGGGTGCAGGTGGTTCCAGGGGTTTCACTACTATTTCTCCGGCTATAGGTTGATCCCAATGAGCGAATGTATATCGTTGTTGTCGGGCAGAAACCTCCATATTTTAACTTTTTGTGTTTTTTTGTAAATTGATGCTCCACTTGATCATACTACAGTGTCACACAAAAGTATCAACAGTACTTTTGATCTACTTTTAATGTTTTTGAATTTGAATCCTGATCGGTAACAGTTTTGGACATAGATGAGGTTTCCCGCCCGACTGTGCTTCCTACATTATCCGTCAGGCCGTAGCTGCATGCAGTGTTGCCAGATTCTGTGAGAGAAACAAGCAACCAGGTCTAGGAAAACCAGCCCCAAAGAAGCGACTATGGGCCACACGAGTACTTTAACATGTACATCAGCTATTTGAAAATAGCCGATCTACAAGCTCACAGCGCGTCGCGATGCGACGCGCTGTGAGCTTGTAGATCTGCTATTTTCAAATAAAATCTTGTGGGGAAATTATAATCAGCATGATCTGGCAACCCTGGCTGCATGATTAGAGAGGCCGGTTCAGTTCCAGGCCTCAAACAAACATTTTTTATATTTAGGTTTATATTTATTTATTTATTTTTAATTGGTAAGATTAGTATTTTTGGGGTTGGTGTTGTGTATGTCACTAGACAGTCATTCACCACCAGTACTTAATTGTCCCAGTTATTTGTAGTGGTACTGGTTGTCTATAATACTTCATACTTATTGGTGTGACACTCACAATTGCAATATAGGTTAAAGCCACATGATGGTGGTTTCGGTCTGTCACCTCTTGGTGGCTCTGGTACAGACATGCTAAAGCCAAATATATGCGTTGTCGTTTGTCGTTCACATTTTTTCTTCTTATGAATCTTTTGGCTGTTTTTGGTGAGCGTGAGTAATGCAACAAAGTATAACGTTGCAGAAACCTCTTATCTCCATATTTTAACTTTTTGTGTTTTATCGTAAATTAACGTCCTACTTGATCATACCAGCGTCACACAAGCTCAAAACATCGGCTCGCTTCGCGCCGCGTTTCAAGCTTGTAAATCTGCTACTTTTGCTATTTTTGAGTGGTGCCAACCACTCCTACATTTGACCGTGTGTGTCCGTCCGTCCGTCCGTCCGTCCGTCCACTTGAGCACGGCCTCAACAGCTGCAGCTGATTGCAACACAAGGATGCAACCGGTTACACTAATTGAATTTGAATCCTGAAAAGTAACAGTTTTGGACATGAGGTTTATGATAAGCTATAGGCTTTAGCAGGGGGCACGTGTCACATCCCTATTTTTTGGATTAGGCCTCTTAAATTTCCTCTGGCCAGTTTTAAATGCGTGAAATGTGTTCAAATGACCTTAAATTGTTTATAGCAGTGGTTTTCAACCCATATTTCAGCCACAGAACCACCGTTTGATGAGATTTAGACTCTCAGACCCCAAAAAAATAGAATATTTTGTTATTTTGTCCACAATTCTATGCTGTATTGATGTTGGTACAACAGGGGAGATGACATGCAAACGTTTAAGTAATGCAGATGTAATGCAGATGTTTAACAATAACAATAATAATTTAACTCTCTTAATTTAACTCTTGAGAGCGTAAAATTTTACACTCTCAAGAGTAAAAGATCTACAAGCGTCCATTTGGTTACCAACTCTCCATCATTTAGCTGGGGACCACCTGGAACCCCCTCAGGGCCCCAGACCACTGGTTGAGGACCACTGGTTTATAGCTTCCAGTGCCGGTGAAATGGGAACTGAAAGATGATGCCAGCCTCAATACTTACTCTGTGTAATCTTCCAAAGTTTGGATCGTGAACTGAGGTGTTTACGGTACAATATTTGCTTTTACGGGTTACAAATCAGAGCAAAATGTGATGAAAATGATTCAGTTCAGTTCAGTTGTTGTTGTTTGTTGTTGAGTGTTCAGGGCGAACACTCTAAAGGCCATTGAGCTGGTCTTTGTATATCAGGAGGACGTGCTTTTTGAGCAGCATAATAGTGTATGCTAGTGTGTGTTTAGTTTCTACTCCCTCCTATTGTGACTGACTGACAGTGTTACTCAGTTCTTTGTCTACTTTGTCTGTCCTAGTCTACTATGTCTTTCTCTTTTTCTCTTTCTTCTCTCGTTGCAATGACTGCGCCCCGGGCCAGTGTAATGACTGGATGGGGGGGGGTACAAATACCCAACCTATGACCATTGAACATATCAGGTAACAACAGTGGCAACACATAAATGAGTGGAGAGGATTCATTTGCATAAAAACTAAATTGGGAGAAAGAAAGTTGTAAAACAATTGGCTACTCTAATGTTTTAATGTATTAAAACACCTAACTAACTAGCTACCTAAGTAAATACATACATGAAACAATAAATGTTCCAATAATATACACTATATGCTGCTCAAAAATCATGTCCTCCTAATAAATACATTATTTTTGTGCATGTATTGTCCAGATACAAAAAGCGTTATGATATTTATATTTATTTATATTATAACACTACAGGGGTAGTCGAGGCTCAGTCCATTCCAGGTCAATAGAGGTCCTTCACCATATATGGCCCCTCTAGCTCATAGCCCAGCCTCCTGTAATAGTTCCTTGTTCCTACCCCTGAGATGACGGCCAGTTTCCCAGAACCATGCTCCTCCCTGGAAACTCTCTCTGCTTCCTCCATCAGCAGCGTACCAAAGCCCTGGTGCTGGAACTTGCTGGGGTCTCGGCCGCTGACGGGGACCACGCTGCCGTACACGTGCAGTTCGCGCACGATGGACACGCCCCCTTTTAGCTCCGGACGAAACGACTGGGGCGAGCAGCGCCGCAGCCGCAGCAGGCCAATCAGGATGTCCTGCTCTGGGTCCTCGTACGACAGGAATGTCTCCCACCCACCGTTCGCCACATAGTCCCTACGGACCAGCTCCACCTGGTTAGGTCTCACTTTGTGGTGAATTTCCTGGATGCCCACCTCTCTGGTTCGCACATCGCGACACTCAGAGCCCATGTCCATCATCCTGGCCAGGGCCAACTCTCTGAGGTTCCCGTGCTCCACACCGGAGCTCACCAGGGGCATGGGGATGTCCCTCTGTACGCGGTAGACGCGTGTCCAGGGAGGCACCAGGGCCAGGACGCGTGCCACCAGGTCCACCAAATCGCTCGGCGTGTAGCTCTTGTAACGGCCCGTCTTCCACAGCTCGTATAGACCCGTGCCGCGGATCACCAGCGTCGGGTACAGCTTCAGACCGTCGGGCCTGAAGGCCGGGTTCTCAAAGAACTCGATGAACTGCTCCACGTCTCTCTCCATGCCGACGTTGGGCAAGTCTGGCATCATGTGGGAAACCACCTTGAAACCGGCATCCTTTGCCAAGTGGAAGGACTCGCTCACCGCTCGCACCGTGTGGCCCCTGTTGGTGTCGCGGGCCACGTCCTCATAGACGCTCTGGACGCCGATCTCCAGCCGGGTGCATCCGTATTCCAGCATATCGCTGAGGTGTCGTTTGAGGCTGTAGTCGGGCCGCGTCTCGATGGTGATGCCCACGCACTTGGTGTTGCTACGCTCCGAGTACCGGACGGCCTCGGCCACGTTGTTGGAGGTGTGTCCGGAAAGGGCGTCGTGGAGGTTCCTGATGAAGAAGTCTCTGTACTCCTCAGACAGAGCCATGAAGGTCCCTCCCATCACGATGAACTCCACCTTGTCCACGCTGTGACCCAGCTGTTTCAGCTGCTCCACCCTGTGTCTGGTCTGAAGGTAGGGGTCATAGCGAGCTCTGATGGCCCTCATGGAGGTCGGCTCATAGCCGGTATACGACTGTGTGGAATACTCAAAGTCTGAGTCGGGACCGCCGGGACAATAGACGCAGATGTTCCCTGTGAAGCTGATGTGTGGACAGCGATGGGGTTTGCACATCACGGCGACGACAGCTATCCCACTAGCGGTACGGATGGGCTTGGCCTTCAGTTTAGGCACCAGAGCGCGACGGTAACGCTGTGGGACGGCGGCGATGATGTCCACCAGGCGAGGTTGCTCTGAAAGGCCATATTTGGCCGAGGTCTTTGTCTTGACTTTGTTGAGGTCGATGTCCTTTCCCTCCTCGTGGGCTTCAGCCAGTTGCTTGATGATATCAGCGACGGTCATCATCATCAGCTCAGCTCGGCTGAGATCACTCTTCTTCTTCTTTGGCATGTCTTCTAGCCAGCGGTCTACATTCATGTGGTGCTTGCTTTGTCAGGGTCTATTTTGTTTAGAAACTTTTGACAAACCACGCTGTGTCACACAGCACAGCTTCACCCACCCCCAACTCTCTTAAGCTGATTGGTTGAAACACTTTCCCATATATGGAGATGACTGATGCATCATCATCAATATGACATCATTGTATCCCCTGCGGTTGTTGGGGACATTACATCAAGTAGTATTCACAAACACCTCCTCAGTATGTGACTGTAATCCATGAAGCTCAAGGACATTAAATCATCAAACATTCAGTTTATATATACCCCTGACTGCAGTTCTTTTCTCAATGAGACACAGATTCGGATGATGTCAGAGCAGCAGAAACATAAACCGTTGCCAATGGCAACATCCGCGCAAACAAACTGGCAGTTTGTTTGTGCTTGAGTGATGTCAGACACAGTGAGAGCTTGTCAGTTTATATAAGATGTTCCAAGGTGTTTAAACAGCACACTACTGTCATGGACAGGCCACAGATACACTGATCCTCGCTGCTCTTTGCACGCCAACAGGGACGGTCGGGATACTCTGATGTCCAGAAGGGCTATTGGGTGAAGTTGTAGTTCACGTAATATTTCAGTACGTGAAAGGAACCTTCTGAACAATAATGTCAAACGCTAGACCTCCCCCTCGGTGGAGGAATTGTCCCAGAAAAGGGCAGCCTGTAGCAGGTAGATTCCTGCCAATGAAGACTATGCTGGGGCCCGATTATGATGACAAAGTCCCAGAAGACAATCGGTTCCATCCAAGCATGCTGTCAAACTATTTAAAAAGCCTTAAAGTGCAAATGGGCCTGCTCGTCGACTTGACAAATACTACTCGCTTTTATGACTGCAATGACATTGACAAGGAAGGCATCAAATATGTGAAACTTCAGTGTAAAGGACATGGGGAGTGTCCCTCATCGGAGACCACTGAGAAGTTCATCGGGATGTGTGAAGACTTTCTGGAGAAGAATCCCATGGAATTAATTGGTGTCCACTGTACGCATGGCTTCAATCGGACCGGTTTTCTGGTGTGCGCGTACCTGGTAGAGAAGATGGACTGGAGCGTTGAGGCAGCTGTAGCTGGCTTTGCCCAGTCCCGTGCCCCAGGGATCTACAAGGGTGACTACCTTAAGGAGCTGTTCCGACGCTATGGCGATGTGGCAGACGTGCCCCCTGCCCCTGCGCTGCCCGAGTGGTGCTTTGACGATGACAACGATGACCAGAACGAGGACGGAAACGTGATTGGCCAGGAGATCGAACCGGGTTCCTACGGTTCAGTGCCCAGCGGTGGAGGCAAACGGAGGAGAGAGAAGTTGAAGCTGGGTGCAGTGTTCCTCGAAGGTATCACAGTGGAGGGTGTCACACAGGTCACCGCTCAACCCAAACTGGGGGAGATTCAGAGCACATGTCAGCAGTTCACCGAATGGGAGAAGTCTGGTTTTCCCGGTGCTCAGCCTGTGTCCATGGACCGGAGGAACTTGCATTTTCTGGAGCAGAAACCATACAAGGCCAGCTGGAAAGCCGATGGCACACGCTACATGATGTTGATCGCCGGGAACAATGAAGTGTACATGGTCGACAGAGACAACACGATCTTCCACGTAGCCGACCTTGAGTTCCCGTTCAGCCAGGATCCATGTGTCCACCTATCCAACACCTTACTGGACGGGGAGATGGTCATCGATAAAGTGGGCGGCCAGCCCATCCCCCGCTACCTGATCTACGACATCGTCAAATTCAACGGGCAGCCCGTTGGCCAGTGTGATTTCAATACCCGACTGTCATGCATTAACAACGAGATCATTTATCCCCGGATGGAGAAGATGAAGACGGGAAAAATCGACAAAACCAAGGAGCCGTTCAGCGTCCGAAAGAAGGACTTCTATGACATTCACGAGTCGCGCAATCTCCTGGGAGGCAGCTTCCTGTCCCAGGTCAGCCACAAAGTGGACGGGCTCATCTTCCAGCCCTGCGGCAGATACAAACCCGGGATGTGTGACGACATCCTGAAATGGAAGCCCCCTAGTCAGAACTCGGTAGACTTTCGCCTCAAGATCACCAAAGTGGGAGGAGAAGGCCTGCTCCCGCAGACGGTGGGCTTGCTGTACGTGGGCAGATATAACATGCCCCTCGCACAGATGAAGTACTCCAGGGAGCTGAAACAGTACGACAACAAGATCATCGAGTGCACCTTCAGAAACAACACCTGGGTCTTCATGAGACAGAGGACGGACAAGAGTTTCCCCAACTCCTATGTCACGGCCATGGCCGTGTGTAACAGCATCCAGCATCCCGTCACAAAGGACATGCTCTTGGAGTTTTTGGACCGCTGTCCCCAGGGAATGCAAACACAGAAACGGAAACGCCCGCCAGACCCAGACTCGTGCCCCCCACCTCCTCCAAAGAGACCCAACCATGCTATCCTATAGACCATTGGTTCTCAAAGTGGGGTCCAGAGACCCCAAGGGGTCCTGGGGGGGGTACCAGGGGGTCCCCAGCAAAATGTGTTAATATAGAGTCAATCATTTTAACCACTTTATCCATATTTTATACTTTGGCTATAGACCCCCCTAGAACAGACGACGTCACACTGATAAGAACCAGTATGCGCGCGCAGGCCGGCACCAAATGAAACCCATTCTGTCATGCCTCGCTAGGACGCCCCTCACTAGGCAACACACAAGAGGAGGTTGAATGTACTGAAACCAGCGAAACCCCGAAACAATATGTTGGGAATTGATTGCATGAAACAATCACCTGTGCGTCCAGTCTCAATGTTGGTAAACAAATAATTGTTTACCAACATATTTGTACCAAAAGGTCATAGTGTGGCACTGAGTGCCGCTCTATGAGCTTGTAGATCTGCTATTTTTGAAAAATCCCTGGTACAAAATATTTTTGAGATGGGGGTCCGCAGCCAAATACATCATTTTTGGGGCGTCCTTGACATGATAACAGTTTGAGATCCACTGCTATAGACACTCCTGGACTGAACTGTTCCACGGTTGCAGTACATTGTATATCCATACTTTTCCCCCCTCTCCCTTTGTTTTACCAGCCATTTACAGGCTGCATTATTGATTGTTGGAGTTCCTAGCATTAGTTTAAATGCTATTGTTCTTAAACTGCATAACACGATGCTCGATGAATGTGTTTTTCTTTTCTTTTTTTGTGCGTTTTTATTTTTAGCTGAGCTGAGCTTGATCATTAGTATTTATTAACAGTGAAATAGTTTTGACTACATGAGTACCTGACCCTATGCAGACCCTTTTTTATGTTTGTCAAAATATGGGGATTCAATGTTATCAGAGCTTCTTCAAGTACAGCTGTCCGTACGGGGGAGAAGGGGTGAGGGATACAATGGACGAAGGGGGGAGGAAGAGGACGAGTGGCAAGTGTGAAAGGAGAGGAGGGGATTGAAGGATGAAAGTTTTAGTGAAGGATAAAGGGGTGAGGGATGAAAAGGTGAGGATGGAGGGAGAGGGGAGGGCATTGGGAGGGAGAGGAGAGGGCGGAGGTGGGGGCATGGCCATGAGAGGGCTCCAAGGGGGTTCACAACCATAAGTATTTGGCCTGGGGTCCGAAGCAAGGCACCCCCATCTAAAACCGGGAAAGGAGAAAGAGAGCAGAGAAGGGGAGAATGATGGGTAGAAACGATTCTTCAATGGATTCTGTTACTATTGGGTAAGCTAAATAACATACTAGAAATCTAGGAAAATCTAACTTGTGGAAAGGCATCATTTTCAAGATGGCGTCCGCGATGGCTGCCGGGAGTTTAAAAGGTCTTTAAACTGGCAGGGAATATGTAAAAAAAATCATAAATATTTTGCACACAAATTAGTGTCAGATGATCCTGTGTCTAGGTGAGACATGACCTTTGACACAATCCAAATGTCTCAATAGAAGAGCAGGGAGACAAAATACAACCACCGCAATTATATAAGTTATATTGTATTAACATACTCTACCATACAGATTGTATAAATTATACTGTATTAACATACTCTACCATACAGATTGTATAAGTTATATTGTATTAACATACTCTACCATACAGACAGACTCATATGCTTGGTACACTTGTAGCAAAGAGAATTGTTTCGACAGAGTGGAAGACTTCTGCACAATGTTCAAAGTTCAAAATGGATACAAATCTTTTGAAAATAGCAGATCTAGAAGCTCACAATGTGTCGCATCGCGACACATTGTGAGCTTGTAGATCGGCTATTTTCAAATGGCTGAAATGTATATAGGGCTGAAGTGGTTAATGTATATTTTGTAATAATAATCTAAATCTAAAGTAACTAGTAACTAAAGCTGTCAAATAATTATAGTGGAGTAAAAGTACAATATTTGCCTCTGAGATGTAGTGGAGTAGAAGAAAATGTATTTAAAATGGGAAATACTCCAGTGAAGTAAGAATTCTTGAGTAAATATACTTCGTTACTTTACACCACTAGTCTAGCAACATTGGAGTACATCTGGGGTCCTATCACGGCCGGGGCATCTTGACTCTGCTGTGTGACTGCTCTGTTTTGTACAGGCCCAGTTGTTAAAGGGATAGTTCACCCCAAAAAAATTCTATGGATTACTCACCCCATGGAGACTTGACTTCATGGATATTCTTTTTGTTTTTGTCACTTCCTAAACCAACAAGTTCGATGACCAGCGGACTGGTAGGCAGCGGTTCCGGTAGGAGACACAAAGGAGACTCTTTGTGTCTCCTACCAGAACCGCTGCCGGTCATCAAATTGTTGGCTTAGGAATGAGACAAAAACTAAAAAATATCCATGAATTCCAGTCACCCCATGGAGAATTGAATTCATGGGGTGACTTGTGTGATAGCAACATTTATTTATTTTAATAGGCTATTATTTTATTTTGCTTAACATTATGTATTATTACCATTAATTCAAGATATGTATCAGTAAAAATAGCAAAGATGTGTATGCAAACAAACAAAGAAAAAACCACCAGGGGGCGACCTAGCTGCATGGTGAGAGAGCCTGCTGCAGTCACCAGTTGATCCAGGTTCGATTCCAGCAATGTGGTCGAAAGTGTCCTTGAGCAAGACCCCTAACCCCGCAACTGCTCCTCGCCCTCTTGTGGGCAGCCATCAGCTGGGTTGAGCTGAAACCGAGTTGAAAGTAGGTCAATATTATTAAGGCTGAATATTGAGACCTAGCTTTGAAAGGAACTTCAAAGTTTTCAAGGTGGGGTCTGGGGACCCCCAGGGGTCCTTGGAGGGGTTCCAGGGGGTCCCCCAGCAAAATGTGTTAATACAGCGTCACAATGATTTGAACCACTTTATCCATTTATACCTTGGCTATTCAAAAATAGCAATTTTATACAATATGTAGTGGGGTCCCTGCTTACTAATCTATCTTATCTATACAATATGTGGTGGGGGTCCCTGCTTCATCTCTCTCTCATCTATACAATATGGTTTAAAAGTGTATAAAGTGCCAGTGTGTAACTTTATGTAATGGCCCCAGTATATTGTTTCAAAGCATTTTGACCCCTTCTGATAATGAGTCATATGTTCCAGTTTTTAGACAATAAATTCAGAGACAAGATGTCGGCTTTAAATGCTATTTATTTATTGAAGACGTTGTTGGACATGTCATTGTCATGTGTGACCACCAGATGGCATTATGGCACAATAAATGACATCACTGCTAAGTTCAGAGGAGATTTCTAGTGCAATGGAACTTTACACTCTCCTGCAGTGTGTAAAGTAACAAAGAACATTTACTCAAGTATTGTACTTAAGTACAATGTTGAGGTGTTTTTACTTTAGTGGAGTATTTCTAATTATCAATACTTTTACTTCTACTCCACTACATCTCTACTTTTACTCAACTACAATTATTTGAAAACTTTAGTTGCTAGTTACTTTGTAGATTTTGATTATTACTAAACATACATTAACCACTTCAGCCCTATATAGGCCTACATTTCGGCCATTTGAAAATAGCTGATCTGCAATATGACACATTGTGTGGCTTGTAGATCTGCTATTTTCAAAAGGTGTTTGTATTTTATACATTTGAATACTTGTAAAATAGGACATTCTGCATAATGAGTACTTTTTTTTAACTTCGGTACTTTAAGTACATTTTGATACCAATACCTTTGTATTTTTATTCAAGTACATTTAGAATTACGGACTTTTACTTGTAACAGAGTAGGCTACATTGCAGTATTGATACTTAAGTAAAACATTTTAGTAATTATTCCACCACTAATATCCTGAGAGGTTCTTATCCTCCTACTGCAATGATACTCACTGATTTGTAATCCATTTATCATCAACCTTTCTTAAGCCTGTTTAGGATGCTGTAGGATTTGTAAAGTTGAACATTCATTTAACCCAATGATACAATAATACAGTTCTTCACTGAGTCAAATTAATCAGAAAGATCATTTGACTGCTACCTTTCAAAGTTATTTCTCCCTAAAGTGCTATTACTGTGCAAGCCAGCAGGCGGTGTGTGTGTGTGTGTGTGTGTGTGTGTGTGTGTGTGTGTGTGTGTGTGTGTGTG
Source organism: Gymnoscopelus microlampas (assembly GCF_963454915.1). NCBI lineage: Eukaryota > Metazoa > Chordata > Actinopteri > Myctophiformes > Myctophidae > Gymnoscopelus > Gymnoscopelus microlampas. The sequence continues at coordinate 54,976,587 of NC_139944.1, read as the reverse complement.
TGTGTGTGTGTGTGTGTGTGTGTGTGTGTGTGTGTGTGTGTGTGTGTGTGTGTGTGTGTGTGTGTGTGTTTGTGCGCGCGCGCATACGTGTGATATAAATATGTATGCCAAAATATGCAGGATGGATCAATAATGTGTTATGATTGTGTAACCATAAACCATCATATTGTGAAATCAATCAAGAGTCTTTCACAGCATTTAGAGAATGTGTCCATGAGGGCCATACCTTCAGGGAATACATTATTCAAATATATTTGCTACACAAACATAACCTTAATGTAAGCCAGGGGTCTTCAACGTTTTCAGGCCAAGGACCCCCTAGTTGAGAGAGAGATGAAGCAGGGACCCCCTACTCTATATCGTATAAAAAGTTGTTTTTTTTACTTAGTCTGCTCTTTTTTCCCTCTACACCTATAGCCTCTTTGCCAAAAATAGCCGATCTACAAGCTCTCTAACGTCTCACGTTGAGAGCTTGTAGATCTGCTATTTTTGGCTAATGTTCCCCTCAGAAAAGGAATTCTAGGATTCAAGTGGTTAATGTAAAAAAAAAAAAATCCTATCACACAAAGATTTGGCGGCCCCCCTATAGTAGCTCTGAGGACCCCCAAGGGGTCCCGGACCCCCTGTTGAAGACCCTGCTGTAAGCAGTGGTGTAAAGTAACTAAGTACATTTATTTACTCAAGTACTGCACTTAAGTACAATTTTGAGTAAGCTTTTTACTTTACTTGAGTTTTTCCAATTTGCAATACTTTTACTTCTACTCCACCACATCTCAGAGGCAAACATTATACTTTTACTCCACTACAACTATTTGTAAACTACTTTAGTTACTAGTTTACTATGTAGATTTTGATTATTATTACAAAACATACATTAACCACTTCAGCCCTATATACATTTCGGCCATTTGAAAATAGCCAATCTACAAGCTCACAATGCGTCATTGTGAGCTTGTTGATCTGCTATTTTCAAAGGATTTGTATGCATTTTAAACATTTGAAAGCTTGTGAAATGGGACCTTGTCCATAATGAGTACTTTCTACGTTTGGTACTCTAAGTACATTTTGATACCAATACCTTTGTACTTTTACTCAAGTAATATTTTTATTCCGGACTTTTACTTGTAACTGTATTGCAGAATTGATACTTTTACTTTAGTTAAAAAAAAGAAAGAGTACTTTTTCCACCACTGACTGTAAGAAAAAGTTTGACCCTGAGGCATGCGTGACCGTCAGGTGATGTTGAGTAATTCAATAAGTTGGACATGTCCTCCTTGCCAAGGTCCTCCTACCTAGAGTCTAGGAGGACCTAGACAAGGTCCTCCTAGCCAAGGTCATATATTTGATACCAATCTGGACTTTTTCCTCCCTTGATGGCCCAATTAAAATGCAAAAGCTATTGTGTGATATATAACCAATAAATATGGGAGCAATTTATTCTGATGACCACACTTTTAAACACAATGTCGACAAAACGGATCACTACATTAAGTAGCTACCGGTTCATATTTTCTTTGTTAATGATTAATTCATGTTTAATTCTTATAATGATAACACATATTATTATTGTTGTTGTTGTTGTTGTTGTTGTTGTTGTTGTTAATTAAGGATTAAGCTGAATACTACTGAATTAATGCTTAATTCCCCAAAGTCTAAAAAGTACTAAACTCTCTGCAGTACTGATGGCATATGTCTTTACTGTATACAACAGAGAGGCAGATATCACTAAAGAAATTCATCCCGTGTTCATCATCTTTCAGTGGCCACGTACAGTTTCTGTACTTATATTTGGCCAAGAGCATCACTTGGTTTTAAAACGTCTATTTAAAATGACATTTACTCGTTGCAGTGAAAATCAAGTGCATTCTCTTTATTACCGATCGACTGCTAGATGTGGCTCTCAAGACCTGGAGGAGCGTGATTGGCTGGTGGCTGCTGTTGCTAGGTTACGGGGCTCCACAGAATGACTTTGCAATGCTGCCATTTAGAGACAGGAAATGACTGAGACACGATGTGCACAGAGGAAAGTTTGCAATATAATCTGGATTTAATAATGGTACTCTATGGTATACAATAGAACATTTACAAAATATACACAAGGTGATGCAATGAATTAACAATAATACATTTGTTTGTTTATATAACATACTTTCAAATAAAAAGTTTATACACGGGAGCACTGGTTCAAATGCTGCTGCTGCCGCTTTTTTGTTGTTTGTAGTTGCAATAATTATAGCATTCTACTATGCGTCGTCAATTATGTTGACGACCCATACATTCAGTAATCCAAAGCCAGCTTCATATAGATATCCAAGAATCTGCAAAAAAATAATGGCATAAGAACCAAACAAAAAAAAAAAGATAATATACACATATATGTACATCTGAACATCTTTATCATATAGCCCATGATAGAACCCATGGTCTAAAATGACCAATAATTTCTCCCTGATTACTGCATACAAATAACATCATAGCATCATACTTTCCGTTCGTAAAAAAAACGGGTATACATTTTCTCAATCGTCCCAAATGGGGGGGAGTTTTCACAAAGATTTCCCAAACATAACTTGTCTGGAAAACATAGCTTCGATAATTTTCAACAGTGCATATACATAAACCATGTTCTCAATGGTGTTAGACAATTCTACCGCCTATATACAGTATAATAAACAGATCCGCAAGGTTTTTCTTGATGCCTGAAATGTTGAGTGTGTTTTATTCTTATAGCATGAACATAACATGTGTGTACTGTATAATAAGCGAGAATGTCATTGTGGGTGAATTGGTATAATTTATATTATTCCCTTTTCTGTGCCCCGGAGAACGCGCCCCATGTCCTGCTCAGCCGAGTGACTGTGACTGCGCTGAAGAACAAAGTAGAGTGAGGAATGAGAGAGGAAGAACACGCTCTCTTTCTTTTTTCAGGATGGTCAGTGTCACTGGTGATCAGTAGCAGGGTTTGATGTGGTCTTTGATGTCTCACCTCAGAGACGAGCACATCAGAGGAGAACAAATGGAGAAGAACCTTTATAACATGACTTCTCAAACAGAGCAGTTTCAGAAATACTGGAAGCAGTGAGTGTGTTTTTGCGAGAACTTCAGCCATCAGTTTCAGTTCAGTCTGGGAGCACGTGCGCGTGTGTGTGCACGGACGCTGTAACGACCTCTGATTGGTTTCTCGTTTTTTTAAGTCCCTTCGATCACACAACCGTCGTCACCCCCTGAACACTGTCTGTCACATCTGAGTGACCCGAGCAGGGAGCGGGGCCCGTGAAGCAGATGATGTCTCAGACAGTCCGCTGTGGTTTTTTGTGGTTGCTGGCCCAACCTCCCCCATGAAGGCTTTCAGGGGTCGATGCGGAATGCCAGCAGCTTGTCAGAATGTTGGTTGTTGAGCGTGCGCAGGTCGGGAAGACGCAGCAGCAGCTTGGAGAAGAGGGTGCTGTCGTCCGGGCGACGGCGGGTGATGAGGGACCGCAGGGCTTTTATTAGGTTCTCTTGCAACTGCTCCACCGCCTCGACCTCCACGATACCTGAACGATCTGAAAAAATGAAGGCGAGGGAACGTTAGATGAGGCTCAGGGTTTAAGGGTGTGTGAAAGCATGTTATTTACAGATGCCAGGTTCATTTGTTGTGCTTGAGGGTGTGTTTTCTTACCGGCAGACACCAGCACAACGGCCATGAACAGCGCCATCTCGTCGGGCTCCAGGCCCAGCAGGCCGAGCTTCTCGCTGAAGTCGAACATGGCGTCCAGCAGGCAGCCCATGCCGAGGGCCCTCAGCGACGCTAGCGAGTACGTCTGGCCGTTGAGGAAGGTCACGCTCCTCTCCTTGGCGTCGAACAGCGAGCAGAACCGCACCATGAGCACCTGGAAGGTGCCCGACTTGAGCAGCATGACCTGGTCGTGCTGGCTGAGGCTCTGGAAGCCGGGGATGCTCTTGGCGAACTCCACCACTTCCTTGACGGCCGGGGTGAAGCACTGGGAGAAGGACTCCCACACCTCCTGACTGGAGCGGCTGGCGGGCGCCACGGGACACGCGTTGAGAGGACACGCCTGTTGAGACGAGACAAAGAGGAGCAACGCCAAGGTTAGGACCGTCTGGTTTTTACATTCACAAAGCCTTTAGCCTCATTTTGAATCTGTTGCACGATGTCCTGACATAACTATAGGTTACTAGCGTAACCCCGGTTCTATGATATAAAGAGAAAGTCGACTCACCAACACTTTGGCTCCTCCACTCAACTTCCAGGGACAGGAGGAATTCTGGTTCTGGTAACCGGAGACTGGAAAGCTGTTGTGGTTGGCGGAGGGGTAAGACGTAGAGGAGGAGGACAGGGTGTTCCCGGTGACCGGGCACTGCTGGCTGGGACTGGCGGCGGAGGATGGCACCTGGTAGCTGTACCTGGCGTTGTCAACAACGTTGTTGTTGTTGCTGTTGTTGGAGGCGACAGGGCATCGCTGTGCGGGGCTGTTGTTGTAGCCGGACGTGGCGTTCGCCGCCGGGCACCCTTGAGGGGGACTGCAGTGGTTCTGAGTCTGAGCCGTGGTGGCGGCGGCGCTGCTGCGTGCGAAGGCCTGTTGTTCCTGCTGCTGCTGAACGCCGTTGTTTTGGAAAGCGTTGTTGATGTTGAGCATCTTGGGAGGCTTCTGGTCGCAGTCCTCCACGAAGCCGTAGGCGGCGTGGTGGCCGTCGTTCAACGGGGCCTCGGGGCTGCACGGCGCCTCGGCGGGAGGAGGGGACGCCTCCATGTCCATGGGCGACGACTCGTTGAGGCTGTTCATGTAGCTCTGCATCTCGTCCAGCAGGCGCTGCTTTTCCCGCTTGGGGATGCGTCCGAAACGCACAGCTGAAGGGGAAAGAACAAGGGGAGAATCCCGTTAGCAAGGGCAAAGGGCTCCGTTCGTGACCGGGTCGAGCATCGATGTCAAGAGGACAATCATTTATGTCGGCGGCCTATTTCATGAACACATCAACACATCGAGATGTTGGATCTGATTGGAACATTCAAATCATATCACAGTGGAACAGCCGGCTGGAGGCAGTCATCTGCAAATGTCAACATGTGACATAAATGTCTCCAACTGTCAGCGTGTGGATTTCAAAAAATCTGTCTACTCTCTCTCTCTCTCTCTGGATATTCTGTCTCCATCATAACCACATGCATGTGGTGAACAGACCCCCCCGCCCCCCCCTCATCCCCAAAACTCTCCTCAATTGACTCCAATCTTCTCCAATCTTCCCTTTCAGCCTTTTCACCATTTCTGATTGCACCTTGTGTGGAGGTCCTATTTATAGCATTCTGCCCCCCCCCACCCCCCAATCTCTCTCCTGTATCTTTTTGTTGGTAGAGCACTCTCTCCCTCTCTGTGGAAGTAGGTTAGTGGGTCAGCCGCAGTGAAACACGACATCGTCACGTAGAGTGATAGAGAGAGAGAGAGAGAGAGAGGGAAGAGTGGAAAGGTCAAAAAGGGAAGAAAAGTCCGAAGGTAGATGAGGTGACCGGACAAGAGCCAAACGGGAGGTGGAGGTGAGGTAAAGGGAAGGTGGCTGTAAGGAGATCTGAAGAGGGAGCTATCAGGTTCACACATGAAACTTACATGAACGAACGGGTAACAAAATGATGGCTGAAGGAAAACACTTGCACCGGTAAATGAACCGATCGATGAAACTGTGGTCGGGGCGTAGGATAACATAATCCTGTTCGCTAACGCTTGCCGTTCCCTATTTTTGAGCATGTCATAATAGGTGAAAATTGTCATCGCGTTGCGACGTGTTGTGAGCTATTTTTGATATTTTTGACTATATACAATGACGTATGGCTTAAGTGGTAAGAAAATAGATCATGAATAAATTCAATATAATGCGTTTAAATTGTACATGGTAAATAAAGCTATGTATACTCCCAATAAAAGAATATGATGAATTTGCAGGTGATTTTTCCCTCCCTGCGTTTTTAGGTCATCTAAAAATGTTTGCTCCAGAAACGCGGATGATTTATTATCACCTAGTTTAGTCAGATCCCGGGAGACTAAAGTCCAGCAGGGACATAAAGTAGTGCAAGCAGATGGGCGCCGGCATTGACTTTTTCTAATTTTATCATCAACTAGGTTCTTATGATTAACCGTGACAGAATCGCATTATAGAAAGAACGCTGCTCGGCAAATAGCTCCCTGTAAAAGTCAGCGCCGCTGTAAAGGAAAAAAAAAAAGAAATAATGGGCATGAAAGCACATTAGGCTGGACACATGGGGTAGTCAACAGCCTTGTGTCCCAATTTCCCAAAATACACTGTATTTGTCACAGTTTTCTCCATGACTGATGACTACTGGGACTCCCGGGCTCCGCTTGTCATAAATCAGACGGCAGGGCAAGGAGAGAGGAAGGCAAGAGGGAAGAGAGGAGAAGAGAGGAGAAGAGAGGAGACGAGAGGAGACAAGAAGGGAAGGGAGGAGTATGCGGAGAAAAAGACATGATTGTGAAATAATGACGTGAGAGGGAGAGAGATAAACTATCTCACCTCAGCAACTATAAAGATATCTAGAATAAGTTTCCTCCTGCTCAGGAAGATTTATGACAGGAGACAGTAACAGCACTAACACTACCATAAGAACTGAGTTTGCCCCAAAAGATGTCGACCAGAGATGAGAACCGTATCTATGACAAACACTGACACTAAATCTCATCCACACTAGTTTAGATTATTACCATGCTTGACCAGAACTGACCCTCCAACATCGCTGAGAATAACCCAGAGGTCACACGGTTGAATACCATGGACTCTCTCTCTCTCTGCATACAATTTGATTTCAGTGTTTAGCTGATATGAGGTGGGGTTGTGTGTTCGTGGCATGCCTATGGAGTCACGTGCCAAAAAATAGCAGATCTATAAGTTCACGACCACGTCGCATCAGGACGCGTTGTGAGCTCGTAGATGAGGCTGTTTTTTCGGTACACGTGACTCCCGTCACGCGATGAGAGCAGAAAATAGGGCTATATGGACTCACCATCTCGGGACATGCCCACGGAGAGGCACTTCTTGAAGCGGCAGTGCTGACAGCGGTTTCGGTTCATGCGCATGATCAAGCAATTCTCGTTCTTCACGCACATCTTGTAGTGTATGTTCTGCTGGATGCTACGCCTGAAGAAACCCTGTGGAAATAGAGGACGAAACGGCATTTTAATCGTGTGCAATTGCATGTGTGTTATGTATGCGATACAAGAATCTAATGATAGAATTATTAGAATCGATTATCATCAATGAAAGGGTCTCTCACCTTGCAGCCCTCGCAGGCGTGCACGCCATAGTGGAACCCAGAGGCGATGTCGCCGCAAACTTTACACAGTAGCACCATTCCTCCGGTCTCTGCAAAAGGGCAAGAAGATATAATTTAGATGAAGAGCTACAAATAGAATGAATACATAGTACAGGAAAATAGTAGATAAGCAAAACATGTAAAGTCATACTGTGTAACGTTCATTTTTAGTAGCCTTTTTGGGTTGGAAAAAATATACCAGTTGAAGATTGTATCAAGAATACATTTTGTTTAATTGAAACACGTACACAGTATGACTTATAGAAGTAGAACAGTGAAGGTTGTACTTACTGGTGAATGTGCCCGTGAACCCACAAGGTCTCTTGGCCACGATGGGGTGGCTGTAGGTGGCCGATGACACGGCGGTGATCTGGGCGACCGGGGCGTGGTTCACTTCGGGGAACTGGAAGACCCTTTTCGGGGAGGGCGGGGTCGCCGCTCTCTGCTGCTTCATCGATCCAATCTCGTGGAAGGGGCCGGACTCCGGGGAGGAGGGCTGAGAGTGGGCGGAGCTGGGCGACTGGGTCTGGTAGCCGCTGGACGGGCTGCCAGGGCTGGGGCTGGCACTGCCAGATGAACCCGCGTACAGAATAACACCACCTGGGGAGACAGAGAGAGAGAGAGAGAGAGAGAGTTCAGTATTGGATATCTAGGTCTATGTTGCACAAGCGGAATGTAGGTCACAATCTGAAGTGTTGAGCAATGCTCTACTTGACTTGATGAGATTACTTGGCTGAGTTTTCACAGTGTGGATCCATCTATCTACACAAACACAAATAGGCTACACGTGTACCAGCAAGCACACACACGCACGCACGCACACACACACACACACACACACACACACACACACACACACACACACACACACACACACACACACACACACACACACACACACACACACACACACACACACACACACACACACACACACACACACACACACACACAACACAAGACTCACTCACATGTCATCATGTTAAGGGAGCAAAGAGTTTCTTTGAACACTCAACAGACTGGTTAGGCCTATATGATGTAAAAATAATAAAATTGAATAAATTAAAAATGCCTAAATACAACTTTGTCTAACTGGACGTGGTGTGTTTTAGTATTTTATTTTGTTAAACAGAGGTTAAACTAAATTGCAGTAGAACTGGACACTTATTATCATTATTATCAAGACAAATGCCCATTATAATTCTAAAAAAAAGAAAACATCTATGTATTTCCGTCCCCACCCACCCATTCATTGTGCTGTATGTTGAAACAAGGCCGTTCCCTTTCAGGATGCAAACTCGGAAATGTCTCATTACGTCGCTCCAAACACGCGACGCGCGCGAACCCATCCCTCTTTTATGCAGATGGTGTTCTCTGTGAGCTGAGCGACTGCCCCTCACGTGTAGCAGAGCCAGCAGAGCCAGCTGCCTCTGCCTGCCTGCACTATGCTGCCTGGATGGAACCTACTTAGCCGAGTACATATACTCAAGTAGGCCAAGATGTATTTTAAGTACACATTTTTGGGTTACTACTTTTCCTTTACTTGAATACCACCACCACCCCCCCCCTAAAAAATAGCAGAGATGTACAAGCTCATAGAGGCCATATCACAACGCGTTGTGAGCTTGTAGGTCGGTTATTTTTCGAAAAAGTTTGAAATTATTTTGGCAAGAACAAAGTGAAATGAGACATTCATGAGTAATTTTACTTTTGTTACTGTAGGTATATTTTCATACCACTACTTTTGTACTTCTTTTGAATATAGGCCTTTCACTTAGTAAACAGTATGAGTAAGAGTATTTCTTTTTTTTAATAATGTAGTATTTTTACTTCAAGTATAATCTGAGTATAGCCTAGCCTACTTCTTCCACCAATGGTGGCTGGGCTGAGGCTGCTCGCCTCACTGGCTTTCAACATCGTGAGAGAGAGGAGTGGTAGAGAGTCTTTGCTCTTGGCTGTTGGCCCGCGGACGGAGCGCTGCCTCCAACAGCACAGCCACCTGACCGAGCGCTCACATGGACCGCTGACACACTTCCCAGCCCGCCCCAACACAAGGCTCTGCTGCTGCTTTGCTGCAGTCCCGTGGCGTGCAGAACAACAGCAGCAGTACAATAACAGGCAGTAAAGTAGATGGAGATCACGTTGGTTTTAAAAGCTGTGGGTACAAGAGGCGAAGGCAGGACACAGGAGGAGGGACGGAGGGAGGGAGGGGCGGGCGGGCGGGGGGAGGGTGTGTGTGTGTACAGTACAGTTTACATTCCTAACAGTCACCGCCGGAAACTCGGCGTGGGTTGAAACAGTCACGTTGTCCATGTTCTTATTGGAGCCTTTTTTTTTTTTCTTTCTCTCTTTTCTTTTTTGACACGAAGATATGTCATGCTTTTTTTGGGGGGGTTGTAAATGTGGCTCAAAGGAAGCACTTCTACATCCACTGGAAAACCGGTGTGGTGTTTCTAAATATATCACTGCCTGCCAACGATTAAAAGCCCCCCCAAAATGAGGAATTATATTACCTTACCTTATTAGCCTTACCTAATGTGAACCACTTAAGCGATGTGTTATACTTTGTCGTACGACGGTGTCGCACACAAATAACTAGGCTAAATGTACAAGTTTGCAGGTCGATTTTTTTTTTTTTTTTATTATTATTTTTTTTTTCTTTTTTGGGGCTTATTGCAAATGCTCATACATTTTCCATGCAATGATATGGCATTTTCTTGGCATAACATGCAAAACGGTAGTTTAGACAGTTTGTCACATTTTTTGCTAGTTATAGGTCAAGGCATTTATTAGCTATTATTTTTTTTTATCATAAATAACGGAAAGATATTGTTTGTCTGGAATATTATCTCTACCTTTTTTTTCTCTCCTCTGTCTCAAGGACGTGAGAGAAAACCTCCCTCTGATTCTGCTGCTATTTCTCTCTCCTTGAGAAAACACGTGCTGCGTTTCTGTTTAGCCTAATGCCACGGGACACGTGTCAGCACGGACTGCAAAGCCTCTGGGGCTTGAGATCTGTGCGCTTGCAGCTCATTTATCTGACAGGTCTGACTTTAATCCAGCACACCCGCCCGCCCCCCCCCCCCCCCCCCCCCGTGCGGAAACACATGTGCACAGATTTGAATGCTTTGAATCCACTCATTAAATTAGCATATGATTCAATTCATTTAGCCTACAGAAGGAGCAAGGAGTGTCTTCTCCTCCTCCTCCATAGAGCATGGCTATTATGGTAAAGATTGATAGAAACTTGCTAGGTGTTTGTTTGACACATGCACACACGTGACGTGCAGGTGAGGGTGTCGAGTCGTGTGTACATCACTGGAAGAGGAGACCGTGACTATCACGTCCCAGTGTCATATATCACAATCCGACTGTCAGTGTCACACAATCCCCACGCCCCTGTCCATTGTCACGTCACCGCCCTTTCTTGTGAACAAAAACACCCCGTGTACTTTTGCAAGTTGTTAGTGACTCAATCTCTCTGTCTCTCCCATACACAGTTTCCAAGAATCTGGGCTGACCAGCTGCCAGGCCGGGCTCTAGGAAAAGCCAGGCTCTAGGAAAAGCCCATCCCTGTTGTATAGTCAGTCAGGCACAGGTTACAACATGTGACCCACGGGGCCACCGAGGGTCACAGCCACTACGGAACATAACTGAACACTGTTGGCCACTCCTCCCGGCATGCATGCATGCGTCTCCCCCCCCATATGGGGCATGTATGGCCCAGATGGCAGACAAGTGACGTGTGGAGGACACAATACTCATATGTCTGGAGAGAGACGCCCCTTCTTAACTGTATAGCCTGTTGCACGTGCAAACACATGTCACGTCAGGTCTCATGTCATGTGGCTCAGGCTATACCGTATGCAGCTGTTTTTAAGGGCAGAGCTTTCCTGCTTTGCCCCCGCATGAGACAAACTATAGAGGGCATGGGCTTAGTTTCAAAAAAAGTTTTGAAAGTGATCTCCGCAAAGGAGAAACTCAGTCATCTAGTGGAAATGCTATCCTTCGTCTAAATCAAGTGTGCACTTTTAATTTGGCATGGTAAGTAGGGTGGCCATCTATCACGTTGGCTGGCTACAGCACACGGTATACTCGGGTTTCGGCCTCACCTCGAGATAACACCGTAGCCCTCGCCAGCGTGAATGTCACCTGTAACCATGGTGGTTTTAATTCATTATAATAAAATGCACTGTTGCTCCAATTATGACAAATGCAGTTATCCACACGTGATGGGTCCCAAGAACCTCAGAAACAAACGGCCAAACAAAACACGCCGGAGATGACTACTTTGTGTTTATGACACCCATTCATCTAGGTCACAAGGCTGCTTCTTGGAACTCCATAACTATGGGTGGTGATTGGCCCAATCACCACCCATAGTCTCTGCTCCTACAAGTTAAATATTACTTATACTACGAATTATTTTGCCATTGTAAACTCTGCACCCGCCCTGTATTGCGTTAGCAGATGTTACATTGTAGTCAGCATTCTTTGTGACTCATGGAATTGACCAATATTAACTTTCACATCTGTAATGAAGAACATTATTTGTAATTTTAACAATTCAAAAGATGTTCAAAATGATTGTTCAATCTTGTTTCCTCGTTCCAATGAGAGTGCATGCACTGCATTGCTGTCCAACTAAATGTACTATGAACCCAGTGGCCTTCATTAGGCTGTGAAAGTGACAGTTTACAGATTTGTAATGAAAACTTGCAGTTCTGCTGGTGAACTATAATGGTGCTGATCGGCTTTCATGTGCAAATAGCTGAACACTCCAAATGAATGTACGTCCCAAAAGGCTTGTAGAGCCTAGAGTTCCAAAATGATGTTATATCATAATTTCATTTTAAAATAGCCTACAAGTCATTTTAGTCTAGCTTCAATTAGACTTCAATAGTGTAATCCTAAATGTAAACCTAAACAAATGGATAGTCCTTGTTGGAATGACAAGTTGGATGTCTAAATATTTCATATATTTAAGTATAGCCTATGTAGGCTATGTGTCATTATGTAGACTGTCATATGTATGCATAATGTATCATATGATATGTATGTAGGCTATAGCCTATATATTATACACACATAACTACATGTTACATATGTATGCGTGTATGTGCCTGCATGTATGTGCCTATGTGTCACACAGTAAGCTATCAATCATCATCTTGGTTGCAAAAGTATGTCATAAAGAATGTCTGAGTTCATATACATAAGAATGTGTTAAATCTAATCATTAAATGGTCTGGGGACTGCTGCTTGTCCAAGCCAAGTTTGGATTGTGAGGTTTTATTAGGGCGACAGTAGCAAACATTTTGTCCTTTAATAACACTCTCAATCGCAAAACAGTGATAGAAAGAGCAAGGAGCGTCTTAATGTAACTTAATTACTTAATCATTAGCAATTATCAGCATCCTCACAAAACAGGGCAAGGGCACAAAATGGGTTCAAACTAAACCCATCTGACCCACTGACCAAGCTTTATGTCGCAGCGACAAAACAGGAATCCCCCGTGCAATGAGACCCTGAGAGAACAGCATAGAGAGAGAGAGAGAGACACTGTGCTGCTATGGAGAGAGAGGGGGGGGGGAGAGAGAGCACAGTGCTGCTATGGGGGGAGAGAGAGAGAGGAATAAGGGAGGGCGGGGCGGGGTGCCTGCCTGGGAATCACGCGCAGCACGTGTATGTGAGGCTCAGACACGTGCTGTTCTGTTCTCTCTGCTCTGAAGGCGCAGTCAGGCTGTCCTGATAATGTGGGGCAGCAGCTCAACATCAACACACACTGTTGCTATGGTGGGAGGATGATGCCTTACCATTTAAACATGAACTATTAATCATCGCCTATCACCTTCTATATTGTTTAATTATAGCCTATTGTAATGTAATATATAATAGGCTATGTGCCCAATGCCCATGACATTACTAATGTCAAGATGAGATGTAGGCCCCCAGTAGCCTACATCTCATCTTGACATTACAGATGCTGATGCTGAACATTTAAACATAAACTATTAATAATGTCATCGATAATATCACTTCTCCTACATCCTATCTCCTATATTGTTTTACTCATAGGCTTACTGTAATCTAATATATATAGGCTACATGCCAATGCCCATGACATTGATAAGGTTGACCACCTGGTGGACATGGCGTAAAAACGCCATATGATCCACTGTGAATAATTAACGTTAAGCACAACTTTATCTGGGTGCAAATCACCCAACAAACAAAGTGAAAAACAACAGGTCTAGGTTAAGGCGGCATCACCTGGCATCATGTACTAGTAGGCTAATAATAAGCCTAGATAATGATGATCATTAGTGATAGAGGCTAATTGCTCCTTAATTGTGTCTCAGTAGCATGATGATCACTGATCATCATCAACTCTTTATATAAAGCCACATTTCTGTGTTATGAGTCATATGTCCTATGAGCTGAATGGGTGTTTACTCTCCTCCAGAAGGCTGACCTTCAGCATTAAAGTAACGGCGGCACGTTTTCCTTATTTTGACTCACATTTATTAGAAGTGGGCGTGTCAGTGTGTCAAGCCCACTTGACATGCCCATGAAGCACGTGTGTGTGAGAAATGGGCTAGTACTCCAGACAGAGTGAGTCACGCACACACACGTACGCACACACGCACGCACGCACGCACGCACGCACGCGCACACACACACACACACACACACACACACACACACACACACACACACACACACACACACACACACACACACACACACACACACACACACACACACACACACAGAGGGTGACCTTTGCAACTGACACAATCTCCACCAACTTCAGAAAACACTTGACAGATAAAAAGCCTTCTATAGATTAAAACAAGCGATCACAAAAGCACTAATCATAATATGAAGAATGGTGACCTATAAATGATAGGCCTACATTTTGTAAGAAAACAAATTATAAGAAAACTTTAAACACAGGTGACTTTCAACTATAGTGTACATGTATGTTACATGTATGTTTGAGACCTAGAGTGCATCTCGGGTCATGCCTCACGTGTGTGTGTGTTGACATGCAAGGGAGTCGGAAAGTCTGCAGCAAAGATAGTACAGGGGGAGAGGGGGGGCTAGCCCACCACGACCACCCACCCACTCCCCCCCAAAGACACTGTATGCAGCAGACAAATGTACTGGCAACTGTCCAAGGTCTGTACTGGAAGTGAGTGTTATTGTGACGAGTCACTGTGGCTGTTTTACATACAAGTAAAGCTACTCCCACATTCACATTACACTCTAGGCTACACTAAACTACCAGCCCCCCAGAATGAATGGATGATATTCCATTCATTGCATAAATGTTACTATTTATACATGTTTCTACATGCAATGTATGGAATATCAGTCACAATGGCTGATATTCCATTCATTGCATTATACATATACATGTACTATGTATTACAGATGTATACATGCAATGTATGGAATATAAGTCATTCTAGGGACATAGAAAAACTTGATTCTCAGACAGTCCAGATTTTCATTTAGGCTATTGTTTGATTTGATTTTGGTAAAAGATATACAAGTAAAATCACAACATAGCTTAAACCCAGGATTACACATTAAAGCGTAATGAAACACTTGTTTCCAATGTATTACTGCATCGTTTTTTGTTTTTCTTTACAATAAAACAATATTGAAATATGAAATAATAATAATAGACCTAATAATAATAGCATATAATAATAGCATGATAATAACATAATAATAGGCTACTCATAATAATAGGCCAATAACGTGACATTAGAGTCAGACTTCCATGAACTGTAATCCAATATAGAACACCAGAATCAATAACTTGGAAATGATCCGCTTATCTAATGCTGGTACAGTTCGTGACGTGTCCAGATTGAGATGTAACTGATACGTTATTAATCCATGATGATAGCATGTGAACACAGTCATTATGTACATCATAATTCCGCACTGAAATCTCACAGAGAAAAGCATTTGAAAAATCACAAACTGCCACTTGTTCTCATTCATTGTGCAGCAATAATGCACTGACGCACACTGTCATGCACAATAATACAAACAATAATAATACGTTTAAACATATAAAAGCTTCAATATATTTACCTGGGCTGGAGTCCATGTCTGCGTTGTTTCTGTCGTATGTCGTTGATATTCTATCAATCAGAGTCATGAACCACCGGGGCTCACAGTACACAGAGAGAATCCCAACAATAAGAGCAATAGGACTGTGCACAGGGCATTGGGTTAATACATAGATGTATTAACTATAACCCGGTCAAGTGAAAAAGCAAAAATGTTTTGATATTAAATCAAAAGAGAGAACTGCGCAAAATGGAGCAAATCTGTTCAAAAGTCCTCGCACCAAAAATGCCTATAATAATAATAATATCCTCAGCAGGTTCCAATGCTGCTCGTCTTGTCTCTGACTGCGACTGACTGACTGGCTGTCTGTTGTGGATCTAGTGGATCTAGATGATCACTGGAGCAGATATAACAACACTGACCCCTTCTCGGAATTAGGAAGAGAGTGAAGAGAATAAAGTTCCATTCAACATTGAGGTTGTGGAGGCACTAGACTAGTGTGTACAGTCAGAGTTTAAACACGCCCACCGGTAACACACACCCCACACACACACACCACTAGACACTAGTGTGTAGAGTTTAAACACACCCACCAGTAACACGCGCCCACGCAGAACCAGCACGTTTTCAGGTGTCTATGAAATGTGACCAGTTCTGTCCTCCTTTTCTCTCTTGCCCCTTCAACCTCTGTTTGTTTTCCTATAGCTACCTCTCTCTCTCTCTCTCTCTCTCTCTCTCTCTCTCTCTCTCTCTCTCTCTCTCTCTCTCTCTCTCATTCAATTATGTTCTCTCTCTCTCTGTCTCTCTCTCTCTCTCTCTCTCTCTCTCTCTCTCATAGCCCTGAAACATGACTGTCATATCATGACAGTCATGGCGCTACTTGTTCCTGTTTCTTGAACATTTTGCATTTACAACCAGTACTTCTACACAAACGTTTAGATTTCAAATATAAAGTGCTGACCTCAAAGCCATGGATGTTACAAGTTAAAACGCTTGGGTCTAAGTACCCGAATCTTCCGTATTGTTCAATAAAAATATTTTTAATCCTCTCGCCGGCCATTTTCTCCGAATCGTCTCCATATGCTTTCAACCACGCGCCCCTATCGGTTGGGAGGTGTACTGCACTCTGGTACGTTATATAAAAATATATAAAACCTAGAAAATGGCCGGAGATCGGATTAAAAAGCTTTTTATTGAACAATACGGAAGATACGGGTACTTAGACCCAGGCGCTTTAACTTGTAACATTCGTGGCCGGGCGATCAGCACTTTATATTTGAAATCTGAACGTTTATGTGAATGTACGGGTTGTAAATGTCAAATAAAAAAAATAAAAACAGGAACAAGTAGCGCCATGACGCTTGTGACAGACGAGCGTCATGTGAACCATGGCTATCTCTCTCCCTCATTAAATTATGTTCTCTCTCTCTGTCTCATTCAATTGTGTTCTATCTCTCTCTCTCTCTCTCTCTCTCTCTCTCTCTCTCTCTCTCTCTCTCTCTCTCTCAATTCAATAATATATTCTCTCTCTCTCTCCCTTTCTCCCTCATTCAATTATGATCTCTTTCTCTCTCTCTCTCTCTCACGTTCCCCCCCTCAATTTAATTCTCTCTCACCTCTCTTTGTCACGCTTCCACCGCCCCCCCCCCCCCCCCCTCTCTCTCAAAACATTTCACCCACATCCCTCCCTCCATCACTACGTTCTGTGTTCTCTCCATTCTCACGTTTTCATTGGCTCTAGTGGAGCCCCCCCCCCCTACCCCCCCCCCCCCCCCCCCCTCGGAATGCTCAGTGCTCTGAGCTCCAGGCTGCATGTGCTCGTGGCATGTGACCATGTGACCATGTGAGCTGTGAGCCGCGCGCTGTCCCACTGACACACATTTTATGCAAATTTCCCCCGCGCCGCGCGGGGCTCGGGCTGCGATAAGGAGGAAGGACTGGGGGAGGGGCTACAGCACATGCGGAAAGGGCGGGACTCACCGTGACTCCCCCGGCTCCCCCCCACCCCCATGTTCCCAACCCCTCCCCCCTGCCGTCACGTTCCGAGTTCGATTCAATACTTCGTCGGCACGGCGGTGCCGCGCGTCCAATATAATAGCAGACCTACAAGCTCACAGCCTTTGTGTTTGAAGCAGAGAGACATGTGAGAATATCTATAATCTATCTCTCTATTCATCTATTTATCTGTGCCAACACAACGATAGAAGAAGAGCCCCAATTATTGGCGTTCAGAGAACTGGAGTGATTGAATGTGGGTCAGGGGGACCTGCAGAGGGGGGGGGGGTCCATGGTGGGGGGGGTGCCACTGCCTTACTGCCTGGTGGCTGGATGCTGGTGCATCACCCAGATATTACAGAACACGTGACGGACGGGCTCCTTGTTGAGTTTCAATCCGATTCCCGTCACGTTCCACATCTTTGTTTCTGTCTCTGACCTAGCTGTCCTGACTCCTCCACACTAGATTTTAAATAATATAATAATAGTTATGATTATAATAATAATACAATTATATATGCATATATTTTCTTCCGTATACAATTTTAAAAAATGTATTATTGTTATTATACAATACAAAACTGAATGTATATGTAACATATACATTCAGTTTAGTATTGTATAATACAAAATAATAAAATGGTATAGGAAACAATATGTATATGATATATATGTTTATATAATATTATATATAAACATATAATATGTTTATATATTATATCATATTATATATAAACATATAATATGTTTGTAAATTATATCATATTATATATAAACATATAATATGTTTATATATAATATCATATCTCGGTTTCCTTTCTTGTCTTTCAACACTCTTACCATCTAATAAATAAAAGACAAATTGTCCAATAAAAGTATTTAGGACCTGGTCAATCAGCACGTCAATCAGCGCGCCAGGAAATGCGGTGTTGTTCCTAAAAATAAGACACATCATCAAAGTCCGCAGCTTGTTGACAGATCATTTAGTGAATAGAATGTAGGTCACGTTGCTCTGCCTTGGGCACATGTTCATCATTCACATGCAGGGTGTATCTATGTGTGCATTGTTCTGTTCATCTCCACGGAAATGACTGGGACAATTGCAAAGTGCCAAATGGTAAATATTTCTAAATTATTTTATGAAATAAATACTCCGCACAGTGAGTCCGTTGTAGATTTAGGTTATCTATTTGTAGCCAGTGGATAGATGAAAAAAGAAAAAGAGATGGGAGGTTTTCTGTTTAATTAGTAATTGAACAGCGCCTCTCCGTGGTTCACTTTGGCATTACTCCTACTGGTTTGTATCCATTCATTGTAGGAGGGCAACAGACAATTACTAAATTGTTCTAAAGTAGGCCTATCACTTAATGTATTCAAAACTCTTGTTTTTTTGTTCAAATGTTAAAGCTCTGTATAATCATCGGCAGGGGTTTTCAACTGGTGGTCCATGAAGGTATCGCGTGCGGTCCTTGACCATGCACTCAGTAATGTAGGAAAGTGAGAATAAAATAATAATAATAATAATAATAATAATAATAATAATAATAATAATAATAATAATAATAATAATGTTAATGTTATATACACACACACACACACACACACACACACACACACACACACACACACACACACACACACACACACACACACACACACACACACACACACACACACACACAGTACACACATTCCTTTTTTCATTATTTTGGAGAATCTTTTTGATTGAATACTTTATTAACAGTTGGCAAATAGTACAGTGGTACGATTATACAATGATGCTAAAAGTATTCAATTCATCAAGACATTTGAAGACATACAATAATATACAATAATATACAAGACATCATCAACACTAGTAGCACAACTAGGAACATTTGAGGAGGCTTGTACTTCAGTACCAGAAGAAGATTGGCTCATAGACATGTCAACAGACTGTCAACATGTGAACAGACTCTGTCAAGAGGCACGTGTATGAAACAGAATCCCAGGATTGTTGTCAGGCACAATTCTCAGAGCTTAAAAGCAAGAAATGGGTCATCTTTTGCACCCATAATAATAACACTGAGTAGCACAGCAACTTGCAGAGAAGTCAGAATTCCTCAGAAAAGGGAGGAGTTAGAATCTCAAGAAGGGGAAGTGATCTCTGTTGGTATTTGTGTTACATGAGTACAATGGAATTAAAGACATCATCTTTATCAGTTGTTGTTGATGTTTATCCACTTACATAACATGCTTGTTTTTCAGCGAACTTTACTACAACCATGTAATCACTTGCCTTAAGGGAACAATGAACTGCCAACATAAAGGGCCAACACTTCATCTATTATTGAAATGATATATTCTTGACCTAAATACATAACAATTCCACCCTTCTAATTGTTATATACTCTGTCTACACAATTATGAAAACTAATTTCCAAACTAAATAATAAGAATGTGAGGAAATACCCCTTTTTAAGTAGAATTCAAAAATAAATTAAGGCACCATTAGAATTATGAAATGTGATACAGAACCCAAAATGTGACTTGTTATTTTTCTTTATTTTCTTTGCCAATCAGTCCAATAGTGTGTGTGTGTGTGTGTGTGTGTGTGTGTGTGTGTGTGTGTGTGTGTGTGTGTGTGTGTGTGTGTGTGTGTGTGTGTGTGTGTGTGTGTGTGTGTGTGTGGGTGTGTGTGTGTGGTGTGTGTGTGTGTGTGTGTGCGTGCGTGCGTGCGTGCGTGCGTGCGTGCGTGCGTGCGTGCGTGCGTGCGTGCATGCATGTATGTGTTAAAGTCCCAGGGCCTTGTTGTTGTCCAGATCAGTGTGAACTTTAAAGCCTCTGAGGGCGTCTACGGTGTTTTTCAGGGTACAGTGCCGTGCGGGGGATTCAATGGTCAGCCAGTGAACCTTCTGGCTACATGGTCAGCCATTTAGACATAGGATAGGATGTCCAATCTTCAGCTGTACTATCAAAACTGTCCATATGCCAGGTGCAGCCATTTTCCCACAGCTTTTTTTTTTTTAAGTCAGTATAATATTTAACCGTGATCTGTTTTATCAGAGCACAGGATCCACATGGGCAGATAGTATACCGTAAAAGTCAGGCCAAATAAAGTCCCTGCTTTTTTTATCAGTCCGTTTGTTGCACATTAAGAGTTTGTATAGTCTAACCTCAACGACAATAGACAGTTTATCCATATTTGTTAACTTATTATTCAGCGCACACGCCACTTTACTACATTACATTACATTACATTACATTACATTACAGTCATTTAGCAGACGCTTTTATCCAAAGCGACTTACAATAAGTGCATTCAACATAGGTAGGCAAAAAAACTACTAATCACCAGAAGTCTGAAGTGCATTTTCTGCTAAAACAGGCAACCAAGAGTATACCTAGCGCTAAGGTAAAAGTGCAATATATCAGCTACCTACTACTTTCTTAAACAGATGAGACAAATAGCTAAATCAAATGAGCAAGAGCTAAAACAAATAAGTGTATTGACTAAAGAAGATCCAATAAAATAATACAATAATAAAACAAGAGTTTGTACAACTAGTTAACAACAAGTAGGCAAGGCGAAGAGGAAAGGTTGTGTTTCCTGAAGAGGTGTTTTTTTTTTTACTACAACCACGGTCCACCTGCGCTTCCATGTAAAACAATTCCCTGAGCTCACAGCATTAAAAAGCAAAATGGTTCAGTTAGGCCTCTATAGGTCTATACTGAGAAGTCAGGAATTCCTCTGAAAAGGGGCGTTGGAATCTCAAGAAGGGGAAGTGATTGGTATTTGTGTTACATAAGTGCAGTGGCATTAAAGACAATTATCAGGGAGGGTCAGCTCATTGACACGTGCTGCACACTCTGTCACGAAAGAGGCACATGTTACGAAACAAAACCCCAGGATGAGCTAACCTGTCAGGTTACTTAGAGGCACAATAACCAGAGCTTCAGCTAAATGGGTCAGTTACCGAGAAGTCAGAATTCCTGCAGAAAGGGGAGGTAGAATTTCAAGAAGGGGAAGTGAATGATCCTTGTAATTATACCCACCCGTCACAACAATGGTCCCCGGGGAGGTGCTAGTCAGGGTGGTGGTGGTCCCTGGTTCACACGTTCACAAACAGTTGAAAATTCCTGAGTGTTCAGTAACAGGGGTCTCTCTCTCCCCATATCTCTCCAGCTCTTTAGTAAACAGAAAATACATTTTCAGATGGGTCACCAATTTCACCCAAGCAGCAGAATGTACCCATTTAGCAGCTTACATTTTATAGTAGCCTATTCCAATTCCAATTTAGTCTGATCATTTATTTATTTATTCAATCACTTCCAATGTAACTTGTTTATCCTGTAGCCTGCATGAGACCTCTCTCCTGATTGTATGAAATTGGTAACCTGACCAGAAAAAACATTTTCTGTTTACTGAAGAGCTAAGCCGTTAAGACCTGAAGCCGATTCTACAAATGTCTTCTAGATCCTAACAGTTTTCTAACGTATTTTTCTCTTTCAGTGGTGCTCAAACTTTTTCATGTCAAGGACCCCCAAAATCATATGTATTTGGCCGCGGACCCCCCATCTCAAAATATTTTGTTCCAGGGACCCCCAGAAGCAAAGATTTGAGTTAAAAATGTTTGCTTTAAAACAATATATATTAAAAGATTTGCACACATTTTCACGATTTTTCAAAAATAGCAGATCTACAAGCTCGTAGTGCGGCACTCGGTGCCGCGCTATGAGCTTGTAGATCTGCTATTTTTGAATAGCCAATGTGTAAAATAATACTTTTTAGCTCAAATCAAAAAGTGACACAGATGCATTCCAGGTCTTACCCCTGTTATTGAACAAACAAGTAGGCTACTTTGTGAATATAGGCCTATTAGACACTTACTTTAACAAAATATATTGTTTCGTTGTGCTCCTGAATACATATCTGACCTGCTTCACTGCCCAGTGGTGTAAAGTAACTAAGTAAATTATTACTCAAGTACTGTGCTTAAGTACAATTCTTTACTTTACTGGAGTATTTCCAATTTTCTGTATTTTTACTTCTACTCCACTACATCTCAGAGGCAAATAGTGAACTTTCACTCACTTACAATTGTTGGAAAACTTGATGTACTAGTTACTTTGCAGATATAAATGATTACATTATAAAACATACATTAACCACTTTAGCCCTATTTTATACATAGGTTATTTGAAAAAAGCAGATCTACAAGCTCACAACGCGTCGCGATGCGACACATTGTGAGCTTGTAGATATGCTGTTTTCAAAAGATTTTAGTACTTTTACTTTTGGTACTTTAAGTATATTTTGATGCCAATACTTTTGTACTTTTACTCAAGTAACATTTTGAACACTACTAGTACAATACTTGTAACAGAGTATTTTTTATGTATTGCTACTTTTACTTAAGTAAAATATCTGTATACTTCTTCCACCACTGTCACTGCCTGTAAACCAACCAGCAGGCCTCTCAGATCATTAGACACTAAATCATTCTGTAGCTGGCAGAGCTCTGAAAGTATACTGGAGATTTCATGGACCCAGAAATGGTATATCCTTTGAACTTTTATGTTAGAAATGATATCCATAGGCCTAGTGAATGCAATTCAACATGGTTGCTAAGAGTTGCATGTTGGGCAATTTGCGTAATTAGTATATTTTATATCAATTATAGGTAATTCAATTCAATTATATGGCAAAACATTGTTTTATCACAGACTCCCCAGATGAAATGTATCTTAATGGTAATGTACTGCATAGTGCATATCAAATATAAGAAAACATGTGCAGCCTCATTTATTATCATGCCTTTATCAACATTAAGCAAGATGATTAGATATAATTAAATATAGTATAGTACTCCATACTACATTATATTATTAAGCTCAGGTTGGGTGGCATATATAGACCTACTTATTATCATCTTACAATCTATTCATTGAATATTGATATCAAAGACAAGTACAGATGAGAAAAGTACAGTTCTATAGACGGATTTCCGCGCGACGTCATCACAGAGCAGAATGCGCAATCTGCGCATGCCTGGGGGGAAGGCGCGTTCGAAAATACAGCCCTGAGCGGCAGTGAGCGCACTGGCCAATACAAACTAATAGGCGAGTGTGCTCCGGTGCGTAATTTCCAAACGCACCCATAGGCTTCCCCCCGCGTCTGCGCGGTCATATTCCTCTCATGTTTACTAACAGGAAACCCGTCTATACAAGGTCTAAAGAGGATTTTTAAACCCAAGAAAGCAGTATGACTTGTTTCCATTGGGGTCCTTTGTACAATACTATGCAAATAAAAGAGTAGAAATTGAAAATAAAAATATGTACAGTTACAGCTAAACAGTTAAACTAAACTTCTAAGTTCCATTCATAGGAAAATCGTCCAGAAGAGAAAGGCGATCTAAAAGAACTAAGCTAGGCAGCTGAGCTGGCGTTTATGTATAAATATAGTTGGAAAATCGTCCAGAAGAGAAAGCGGGGATCGCCTTGACATAGCCTGCTGAGCCTGTTCTCATAGCATCAAGACCAGGAGACCTGGTTCTGCCAGACCAAAGCTCAGTGCTTTATGAGTCTTCCAGTTTAGTAGACCTTGTATTGTGAAGTACATCAATCAATCAATCAATCACCCAGAAGGAACACATTCCTAGTAGGCAACACACCTACAAACCACTTTATAAGTTAAAAGTATAAATAATTTTAGGCATTTTGTGTGTGTGTAGCATTTTGTGTATAGGGGTATTTGGTTGTAGATTTGTGTATAGACTAATTATTTGTTTACTAACATTGAGACTGGACGCACAGGTGATTGTTTCATGCAATCAATTCTCAACCTGTTGTTTTGGGGTGCGCTGGTTTCAGCACACCCCGACCCCCTCTAACCTCTAACCCCAACCCCCTCTTGTCTGTTGGCTAGTGAGGCGCGTCCTAGCGAGACCTGACAGAATGGGTTTGATTGCGCGCATACTGGTTGCACGCATACTGGTTCTTATCAGTGTGACGTCGTCTGTTAGGGGGTCTACAGGCTAGACCAGCAAACCTTCCAGTCTGATTACATTCACCTGTGCCTTGTCAGTCAGTGCACAGAATATGGGCAGAAGGGCTTTGAATCCAGCATTTCATAAGTTTAGGTAATTTACTATGCTGCTAGTGTAGTAATAAACCTTTGAAATAAGTTGGTTCAAATGGTAGCAAGTCCAGACCTGCTCTGTTGCCCCTGGTGATTGAAATCTGAAGCGTTCCTGAATGGCTGAGGGGGAAAAGAGGGACGGACAGACAGACAGACAGACAGACAGACAGACAGACAGACAGACAGACAGACAGACAGACAGACAGACAGACAGACAGACAGACAGACAGACAGACAGACAGACAGACAGACAGACAGAGCCTCCTGTAGGCCGACCCCCTGGGTCTGGCAAACAGTGCAAGGGGGCGTGTTTGTTTGGACGCAGCGCTGTCACTCCAGACGGCCGTGGGGGCGTGTTTGGGTTGAAGGGAAGCACGCAGCGTGAATAATGGATTGCAGGAATTCTCCTTCTATCTCAATGAGGAAGTTCCAATGTTTGGAACTACAGCCCACGCTTTGCGGCGACATTAAAGCGTGTCGTAACTCTCTCTCTATGTGTCTGCTGCGGACAGAATGAGGAAATGGAGCAACAGTGCGTCTGAGTTTAAGAACCTGTTCACTTCAGGTAGGATACAATATGAATATTTATGCTCTTTAATGATTCAATACATTACTGTTCAGGTATGCTACAATATGAATATTTATGCTCTTCAACGATTCAATACATTGTTCAATGATTTTGTTTATGTTTTGATTAACATTCTGACCTAATATTATATTGAGTGACTTAGAAACAGCACCGCTCACAATTAAGAGTCAAGATAACATCATACATGATTGATTTGATTGATTGATTTTTTCTTTATTAAAGTGTCATGCTTCCAAATGAAGCCCAGCCCATATGGACTTACAGGACACTAGTATTTAATTTGACAAACGATGAACCGACATAGTAATTCAAAAACAATAAACAAACAACAAACTAAAACACTCAAGCTTCCTGCCCTGGCTGCCCATGGCAGATTACATAAATACAACTTAAAATACAACATTGGGCCTGTCTTAAATACCTCATAATTAAACAACCACTCCAACTTCTGGCCACCATCTTGCCAGAATAGATCAGGTTTTTGTTTTTGCATTACATCAAATAAAGGACCCTCAAATCAGTACAATAAAACATAAAATGGTACTGTAGTGTATGTAGTGCGTCGGTTCTCAAAGTGGGGTCCGGGGACCCCCAGGGGTACTTGAGGGGGTTCCAGGGGGTCCCCAGTTAAATGATGGATAGGAACCAAATGGACCCTTGTGGGTCTGTAACTCTGAGAGTGTACAAATTGAACCAAATGGACCCTAACGGGTCCATTTGGTTCCATTTGTACACTCTCAGAGTTAAATTAACATTGATTTTACAATATAAATTGGGGTCCCAGGGATAGAAATGCCATTAAATGAGGGTCCGTAGCCTAATGCATGTCAAACTGGGGGTCCTTGAAATTAAAATGGTTGAGAATCACTGCTAGAGAGCCATAAAAATCTTCTCTTATGGGGGGTCCCTGGCTTATCTTTTCGAATGGGGGTCCGCGGGCTAATAAGTGTCAATTTGGGGGTCCTTGACATAAAAAAGTTTGAGAACCACTGATGTAGTGTATGTACTGTGTACATACACTACAGTATACAGTATGAGGTTAGCCGCAAGCAGTGGTGGAAAAAGTACTCTCATGTTTTATGTGGAATTTTTACATTTTAGTGGAAATTTCAGTGGAAATTTTACATTTTAGTAAAAGTATCAATACTGCAAGGTAGACGTACTCTATGTTACAAGTAAAAGTCCGGAATTCAAAATATACTTGAGTAAAAGTACAAAAGCATAAAAATATACTTAAAAGTACCAAAGGTAAAAGTTCTCATTATGCAGAATTTCCTGTTCAACATGTATGCACATCTTTTGAAAATAGCAGATCTACAAGCTCACAATGTGTCGCATTGTGAGCTTGTAGATCTGCTATTTTCAAATAGCCAATGTTTAGATAGGGCTGAAGGGATAATGTATGTTTTGTAATAATAATCAAGATCTTCAAAGTAACTAGTAACTTTTCAAAATCATTGTTGTGGAGTTAAAGTACAATATTTGCCTCTGAGATGTAGTGCAGTAGAAGTAAAAGTACTGAAAACTGGAAATACTCTA
Source organism: Gymnoscopelus microlampas (assembly GCF_963454915.1). NCBI lineage: Eukaryota > Metazoa > Chordata > Actinopteri > Myctophiformes > Myctophidae > Gymnoscopelus > Gymnoscopelus microlampas. The sequence goes on along the minus strand of NC_139944.1, from coordinate 54,949,932 downwards.
ATAAAGTAAAGAATATCTATTTTTTTTGTACTTAAGTACATTACTTGAGTAAATGTGCTTAGTTACTTTACACCACTGATTATGAGCTACTTTCTGTCAATCATTTCAGGTGATTAATTATTGTGTCACAGTTTGGAAGCGCTCGTTTTCAATAACGCAACGTCCTGCCGCCTCCTGTATAGGCCTGTTACAATTATTACATAATCTTCTAATCACAATTATTTGAGATAATCACAATTATTTTTGCATAATCGTCATAATCGTCTCCATGTTGAAAAATGTTTTCCAAATATTAAACTAAGCTAACTAAATATTACAACACGTCACGAAGTGACGCGTTTTAAGCTTGCAGATGAGCTATTTCTGCTATGTTACCTGTATAAAATTATTAAATATGTCAATAATTTCAAAAAGTTATTTGTCATATCTGCTCTGTGTAATTTTTGATTATGAAGCCTAAAAGGCAAACGGAAATTTATTTTGAATTAATATATCCCAATATTCAATGCCAAACACACAATTAAATCGTTAATCACTATTATTTGACTTCACTTAAATTTTTAATGGTGACAGTCCTACTCCTGCATTATGTGCCATTTAGAAACAGGTGATACGTGGCAGCAAGCACTTCCAAAGTTCTAAAAAAAGAATGTATGGGGTGTGGTTAACGTATGACACATTTGTGTTAAATTCCTTCAGTAACTACTTAGGCCCAGAAATATAACATAAACAATAACGGCAAAACGGTTACTTTATTTATTTCCGATGCATTTTAGTTTGATTATTTGAGTTTATGTTCTTTCATAAGAAAAATAGAAATGGGAATAATAGTACTTGTATACTTTAGATCAGTGGTTCTCAAACTTTTTCATGTCAAGGACCCCCAAATGGACACTTATAAACCCGCGGACCCCCATTTGAAAAAAAAAATGTAAAGACCCCCAGTTTGACATGCATTAGGGCTACAGACACCCATTTAATGGTATTTATATCTCTGGGACCCCAATTCATGTTGTAAAATCAATGTGAACTTAACTCTGAGAGTGTACAAATGGAACCAAATAAGGGTCCATTTGGTTCCATTTGTACACTCTCAGAGTTACAGACCCATAAGGGTCCATTTGGTTCCTATCCATCATTTAGCTGGGGACCCCCTGGAACCCCCTCAAGTACCCCTGGGGGTCCCCGGACGGACCCCACTTTGAGAAGCAATGCTTTAGATAGCACAGTAACAGAAGTATATTTGTAAGGTTGCTAATGTGTGTAACTCCCATAACTCAAGAATGCCAGTTAAAAAACGGTGCCAAAAATGCACATTACATTATTTTAATTGTCCTATAACTAAAATGTAAAATTAAAAACACCTTAAAGATTGTATTTATTCTATCAACTTGTGACGGGCGTAGCCCCTCTTGAGTAAAAGATGAACTGTTTCTAAAATAAATAAAATATTAGATGTTTTATTTTAGTTATAGAGGGCAATTATAATGTAATATTAAGGCATATTTGGCTTATTGGCCAGAGATCCTTGTAAGAAAGTCAGTGGTGTTGTGTGTACCGAGAGGGACTGATAGACAGACAGACATGACAAGGACTGCAAATGCAGTCGGCCCTGTACATACCGAAAATGCTTTGAAAATAGCAGATCTACAAGCTCACAATGCGTCGCAAAGCGACGCGTTGTGAGCTTGTAGATCTGCTATTTTCAAATAAGTATGCATAGGGCTGAAGTGGTTAATGTATGTTTTGTAATGATAATCAAAATCTACAAAGTAACTAAAGTTTTCAAATTATTGTAGTGGAGTAAAAGTACAATATTTGCCTCTGAGATGTAGTGGAGTACAAGTAAAAGTATTGAAAATTGGAAGTACTCCAGTAAAGTAAAAGTACCTCCAAATTTTACTTAAGTACAGTACTTGAGTAAATGTACTTTACACTTTACACCACTGGAAATAACTATTCGGCAGTGGAAATAAAATGCACATAATTGTTCAAATGAAACATTGTTAATTATCGTACCCACGTGAGAGAAAGGCAGCAAGCGTATTGAAGTCTCCTCTTTTCAGGGCGTAACATTCTCAGCTGGTTGACAAGATGGAAGGAGCTTCATGGATGCATTGGGGGGCTGTGGAGACCAGAGAGACTGGCCTGGAGACGTTCACAGGGGGAGGAGGAGGAGGAGAACATATTAGCACCCCCCATGGCCTGGAGGATCACAGTGATGGGAAAGTGGCTGGACATCCCAGTCAAACAGAGGTTAGTGGATTCAATGTGATCTCCTTCCTTTTGGAAAGGTTCACCTAGAATGACATGACCAACATAGCCTGGACACCAGGTTGAAAGGGTAACCGGAACGCTCGGTACAGCAACCTACGGTAGTGGCTCAGGAGGAGGTAGAGCGGCCGCTTGGCAACCGAAAGTTTCGCAGTTCGATCCCGGGCTCCCCCAGAGTAAGTGTTGAAGTGTCCTTGAGCAAGACGCTGAACCCCTGATTACTCCTGATGAGCAGGTTGGTGGTGCCTTGCATGGTTTCCTCCGCCATCGGAGTGTGAATGTGTATGTGAATGGGTGAATGTAATGCACCATCATTGTAAAGTGCCTTGGATAAAGGCGCTGCAATTTTTTACTTATGATATACTGTATAGCTCTAGTCTAGTCTAAAGGGAAAAGTCTTATTTTCAGCCCTTTTTTTTTTGTGTGTGTGTGTGTGTGTGTGTGTGTGTGTGTGTGTGTGTGTGTGTGTGTGTGTGTGTGTGTGTGTGTGTGTGTGTGTGTGTGTGTGTGTGTGTGTGTGTGTGTGTGTGTGTGTGTGTGTGTGTAAAGCAGATGTCTACCAGTCATGTCCATCTATCCAGTCACAACATGTTTCCTCAGCACTGCATGAATTCCTACGACTCAGCAGCCCTGAGTCAGGACCTGAGCTCTGCTGCCCCCTTGAGGACTGATACCTGCACGACTCCCATCTACTCTGAGACAGGCTGTGAGTAACACACACACACACACACACACACACACACACACACACACACACACACACACACACACACACACACACACACACACACACACACACACACACACACACACACACACACACACACACACACACACACATGCTTTTTCAGGCCTCATAAAGTTGAATCCAGACTTTGTCAAGAGTAGAGTACATCCAAGGGAGGTCTGTCTGTACTCAAGTCAAGGACCCCATAAAACATGTTGACCAGAACGTTGTTAAACATAAAACACATTTCTGCTTCACTGTCTCAATGTGATACATTTGCTTCAGCATGACTGAGCACAATGTGGTAAGATATACAAATGACTGGAAATGGATCCGGCTGAATATAGTCATTACTGATGACAAACTTAAAATCTGTCTGGCCAGATCCATAGTTTCAGTGGCCTTGTGGTTATAGTGTCCGCCCTGTCGGGGGTTCAGCCTCTGAGCCTGGTCGAACCAAAGACTATAAATATGGGACCCAATGCCTCCCTGCTTGGCACTCAGCATTGAGGGTTGGTCCCTATGTCCCTATGACATACTAGTGTCACGTCCAGGTGCTGTTCTTGTACGTCAAGCAGCCTCACGCTACAGAAACGGGAGATAGAAGCACCATAGAACATTGGTTCTCAAAATGGGGTCCGGGGACCCCCAGGGGTACTTGAGGGGGTCCCCAGTTAAATGATGGATAGGAACCAAATGGACCCTTATGGGTCTGTAACTCTGAGTGTCCAAATGGAACCAAATGGACCCCAACGGGTCCATTTGGTTCCATTTGGACACTCTCAGAGTTAAATGAACATTGATTTTACAATACGAATTGGGGTCCCAGAGATATAAATGCCATTAAATGGGGGTCCGTAGCCTAATGCATGTCAAACAGGGTGTAATTAAAATTAAAATGTTTGAGAATCACTGCTAGAGCCGTAAAAATCGTTTCTTATGGGGGGGTCCCTGGCATATCTTTTCAAATTGGGGTCCGCGGGCTAATAAGTGTCAATTTGGGGGTCCTTGACATGAAAAAGTTTGAGAACCACTGCCATAGAAGACAGGAAAGCACCATAGGAAGCCATGTACAGTTTACAGTTAGGCATTTAGCAGACGCTATTAATCCAGAGCGATTTACAGTAAGCAAGGACACAAGATAATCCATCATAATACATCAAATGCATAGAAATAGCAATCTAATAATAAAGTAATACATAAATAAACCAATAATCTAATAATAACTAATACATACGTAAACCAAGAACCTATAATCAGCCTACATTGAAAATATACACACTATAGGATGCCAGGTCAACAGTGACCTGGCATCTGTCTTTGGGCCCACATATGGGCCACATCTCTCAGGAATTGTTGTTTATCAAGGCTACTTTGAGCCATAGATTCACATGGAATGGAGGTGCTTTGCTGTGTGGTGATTCACATATGTCATTTCCAGTGCGGCTTGACAAACATTTTAAAAGACAATAAAACAAGAATAAATTTGACTTGACAGTCATATTATTAGCAGCTGCATGCATACTTTTACTCAAGTAAAACATTTGAGTACTTTTTCCACCACTGCATGTCATCACAGCTAAGAAGAACTTCTCCTCAGAGTTAAATCAACACTGAAGGGAGACACGATGTCTATTGTGATGAGCGTGTAGAACGTAACGCTCAGTAGAACGGCTGTTGTAAATCACAGATGATTAGTAGATTCTCCGCTGGCCGAGTTTTTATGACATAATGACTTTATGACTCTCAGCCTCTCACTATGATTGCCTTGAGGAGGGGAGGTGCTGCAAGGGGAGGCGGGTGCTGCAAAGGACGGGCCGTCCATTGGCTTAAACGGGGAAGTGTCCCCCATTGGCTTAAAGTAGTGAAGGACAGCCAGGACAGCCAATGAACAAATACATGTCGCGTATGACCACGTCTGAGCCTGTTTCTAGAGCAGCGCTTTGCAGCTGCTAATAATCATTACAAAACAATCAGTAGAAGAATATATCTGATACAATCAGAAAATACATCTAGTTGTTCTCTGTTGACATAACCTCTCTCCTCCTTCTAGGTCTCTCACTCCTTCCTGTGTGTAAAGAGGAGGTTTCCCCTGAACAGGAGGAGAAGAGTCCCAGTCTGGTCCAGGGGAAACTAGAACCTCCACAGATTAAAGAGGAACAGCAGGAGGAGTTACTTCAAAGACCAGAGGAGACTGCAGGGTCATCTTTGACATTACTAGCAGTGAAAAGTGAATATGATGATGAAAACAGAGAGACAGAGCCTCTAGCCAGCACCTCAACTGAACACATGAAAACACAAGCTGATGCAGAGGACTGTGGAACATCACAACCAACTAGTGATGACCAGCTCCTCTCTTCACACTGTTCTGAATCTGACATTACTGAGGACAGTGATGACTGGCCTTCACACTGTTCTGAATCTGATACTGAAGACAGTGATGAGCAGGGGACCAGTGAACAGCAGTCAGCTTCAAACACACTGAAATCACACAAGACACAACGTGTGGAAGGACAAAGGTTGTCTCAGAACTTGAACTCATCAAAACAAACACCATCCATGAGGAGTCAAACAGGAAAGAAAAGCTTTTGTTGTAAAGAGTGTGGCAAATTCCCGGGTTGCAAGTCTGCACTGGAGGAACACATGAGGATTCATACAGGGGAAAGGCCATTTGCTTGTTCAGTTTGTAGCCAACGTTTTAGGCGAACTCAGCATCTGAAAAGACACATGTGCACTCATACAGGGGAAAAACCATTTGTTTGTACAGTTTGTAACAAAAGCTTTAACAAACGTTTAGATCTGAAAACGCACAAGACGCAACATGTGGAAGAAACACCATCCATGATGAGTGAAATGGGAAAGAAAATATTTTGTTGTACAGAGTGTGGCAAAGTCTGTTATTACAAGTATGAACTGAAAGTACACCTGAGGATTCATACAGGGGAAAGGCCATTTGCGTGTTCAGTTTGTAGCAAAAGTTTTAGACAAAAAACTACTTTGACAACACATATGAGGACTCATTCAGGGGCAAGGCCATTTTCTTGTTCAGTTTGTAGCAAACATTTTAGCCAACCTCAATATCTGAAAATTCACATGAAGACTCATACGGGGGAAAAGCCATTTGCTTGTGAAGTTTGTAGCAAAAGTTTTAGCCAAAAAACTACTTTGATAACACATATGAGGATTCATACAGGGGAAAAGCCATTTTCTTGTTCAGTTTGTAGCAAACGCTTTAACAGTTTTTCGAGTCTGGAATCGCACACAAGGACTCATACAGGGGAAAAGCCATTTGCTTGTACAATTTGTAACAGAAGATTTAATGAATTTTCACAAGTGAAAATGCACATGAGGACTCATACAGGAGAAACCCCATTTTCTTGTTTAGTTTGTGGCAAACGCTTTGCCCAAAAGCAAAGTCTGAAAATCCACATGAAGATTCATACAGGAGAAACCCCATTTGCTTGTTCGGTTTGCAGCAAACAGTTTGGCCATACTAATAATCTGAAAAAACACATGAAGACTCATACCGGGGAAAGGCCATTCGCTTGTACTGTTTGTAGCAAACGCTTTGGCTATGCTAATAATCTGAAAAGCCACATGAAGACTCATACGGGGGAAAGGCCATTCGCTTGTAATGTTTGTAGCAAACATTTTAGCCATACTTATAGTCTGAAAAGCCACATGAAGACTCATACAGGAGAAACCCCATTTGCTTGTTCGGTTTGTGGCAAACACTTTAGCCATACTCATAATCTGAAAAGCCACATGAGGACTCATACAGGGGAAAGGCCATTTGCTTGTACAGTTTGTAGGAAACGTTTTAGCCATACTAACACTCTGAAAGAACACATGAGGACTCATACAGGGGAAAGGCCATTTGCTTGTTCAGTTTGTAGGAAAAGCTTTAAACGATCTGATCATCTGAAAAAACACATGAGGACTCACACAGGGGAAAACGACAATTGCTTGTTCAGTTTGTAGGAAAACATTTATCCGATCCGACCACCTGAAAATACACATGAAGACTCATACAGGGTAATATAAAACTTTTGTTCTAGTGTGTGGGTGGCAAACGCTATGGTCAGAATATAACTATTCTTTCTCATGGTGAAAATATTTTAGTTGAACAGTAACATGCTTGTTTTCAAAGAAGATTCATATTCATTTTAACAACACGAAATATGAATACATGTGCTTTGCTATTATGGCAACTGAATTTCTGAGCTATCTACTGTTTAAAACTGAGACACATATTGGTGCATTGGTATAGGCGGTAACCGGAAGGCTCACCCCAAAACACTCTCGCCCCAATTTTCTGAGCAGACTGCCCGCGCATCTGTGTCACTTTTTGATTTTAGCTAAAAAAGCATTATTTTACACTTTGGCTATTCAAAAATAGCAGATATACAAGCTCATAGCGCGGCTATTTTTGAAACATCGAGAAAATGTGTGCAAATCTTTTAATATATATATTCTTTTAAAGCGAACATTTTTAACTCAAATCTTTGCTTCTCAAATCTTTGCGTCCCTGGAACAAAATATTTTGAGATGGGTGTCCGCGGCAAAATACATATCCTTTTGGGGGTCATTGACATGAAAAGGTTTGAGCACCACTGATATAGAAACATAGTTTTTTCAGAATACTGTTGGGATTTATAGGAGACATTTGTAGAATCAGGTCTTAAAGGGTTAACCTGGCATGAAGGGGCTCCCAGTGTGTACTCATGGCAGAAGGGAAGAAGAATACAATTAAAACTAACCCAGGGCTAAGAGGGTATTGATTTCACATAATTCTTTGTATTTTCTCGTTTGCTTTTTGTTCTGTTTGTTTATAAACATGAACTACATTATGTATGTATGTCATTTTGGAGTAATGAAACTTGAGGGTGTTTGCACAGCAGTGTCTAAATTGAGCAACACATTAATTAGATTAGATTGCTCTTTATTGATTCCATAGGGGGAAATTCAGTTAACTTTTCTGCATTTTCTTCCTAGTGATATATTATGTTCATCAGAAATGTTGTTATGATTGAATGAACAATCCATTCATTGCAGTTAACACTAGATGTTAGAGCTGTGTTGTGACCTGTTCTTTTTTCTTTCGTCAAATAAACGTACATTCCTACATTTCACCTCTTGTGTTGTGTTTGGGGTAGTCTCGCGTGGCCAGACTGTTGCCTCCCACAATTTTCAAATGTTTCCGGTCATACAGTCTGGGACTCGGAAGCTCTGATCATGATTAAAATATAAAGCGGATGTGAAGCCTCCTCGCCACTTCCGTTTCGTCTTTACAGTCGCGCAAACTTATCCTAATATAAATCAAAATCATCTAAGTATATACAGCTTGATGCTAAGCAGAAATGGAAATAAAAAAATGCAAAGATATTTTAAAACATATTTTCGTGAACGGAAGTGCCAGCTTCCTCTCGGATTTCGGGAGGTGATAGTTCCCCACTCTATATAGCATTCGGAGACTGTGGTATAGGGAGTAGCCTACCAAAAAATCCTTAAGGGGGCGTCAACATCTGTCACTTGGTAGCGGCGGCCATTGTTGGGGTCGGAGGGTGCTACATAAACAGCTTGGAAATGACTTTCTCCTCTGAAAATAGCCGATCTACAGTCATTGCGCTTGTAGATCTGCTATCTTGGAGAACAGATTTAATGTGAAGATTGCCAATCTCTTTGGGGAAAAAAACTGTGTAAATTCTAAGCCATTGGCAAGCCAAAAATGACTCCTTCAGAGTGACCCAGGTTCTAGACCAACAGGTTTTGTGCAACGACTACAGCATACAGATGCAAAACAGCTTCTCTAGAAACAACGCTTTACAAGTGAAATATGATTTACAAATGAAACACGATTTACACGTGAAGCAAGACAGGGTAACGATGCCCCGTTTTCAGTCATTTGTTATCAAAACACAGTGAGTCAGGTAGGCAGGCTGTTTGTAAATGTTGAGCAGCTAACAGCCTGAGCTATGTTTGATTGATTGATATAGGCTAATACTTTATTTAGAAGTTTGCAGAAAAAAGCACATGCAAGTACATTTTAAATACAAGGTCAATTAAATAGGATTAAAAAGCTAGTTATCTGGCTACGCGAGACTATGTTTGGGGTAGCGCTTTCATATGGATATATCACAACGCATCGCATATAAATAGCCTCTGTATAAAATAGGGCTTAAGTGGTTAATGCATGTTTTATAATATAGCCTAATATCTGCAAAGTAACTAGTAACTCAAGTTTTCAAATAATTGTAGTGGAGTAAAAGTATAATATTTGCCTCTGAGATGTAGTGGAGTAGAAGTACAAGGATTGGAAATTGGGAAAAAAAACAAAAACATTTTGAGGTATTTTTTACTTTACTGGAACATTTAAAAATGCAGTACTTTTACTTCTACTCCACTACATCTCAGAGCCAGAGGCAAATATTGTACTTTTACTCCACTACAATTATTTGAAAACTTTAGTTACCAGTTACTTTGCAGATATAAATTATTATATCATGAAACATACATTTAACCACTTTAGCCCTATTTTATACATAGGCTATTTGAAAATAGCTGATCTACAAGCTCACAACGTGTCGCATAGCGAGCTTGTAGATCTGCTATTTTCAAACATTTTTGTACTTTTACTTGTGGTACTTTAAGTACATGTTGATACCAATACGTCTGTACTTTTACTCAAGTAAATGTTGAATTCCGGACTTTAACTTTATTTAACTATTGATGCTTTTTCGTAAGTAAAACATTTGAGTACTTTTGTCTTTTTCCACCATTGGTAATCGATTGATTGATTGATTGATTGATTGATGTACTTTATTTAGTAAGACATGAGAACAGTACATACATGGCAGTACATAACAGTACATGGAAGTACAAATTCGCAATACAAGGTCTACTAAACTGGATAGCTCATTAAGCACTTAGCTTGTTTAAGATGAGATCCCCATGCACACAAATCATGTTGACATATAAGAGACAGACAGATATACACACTACTATACAGAATGTCATACAATCAGTTTACAGGTTACTGGTATGAAGTATGAAGGGTGAAAAATGTGTACAAAAAAGAAAGAGGGGGGGGGGGGGGGGGGGGGTAGGTTAGGTTAGAACATGGGGTAGGTTAGGACTTGGACAGGGGCCATTTTTGAATTGCAGCCTCCTGAAGGTGTATCTTTAGGGCATTTTTGAAAGTGAATAGGGTTTTACACTCCTTTACTCCTTTTGGTAGGGCATTCCACATTTTAGATGAATAGCATGAGAAAGAGTTCATTCCCTTTGTTGTGCCAAATCTGGGTTGAACATGGTTTGTGGAGCTGCCTCTGGTGTTATGATCATGGACTTGATTAACATTTTGGAAGTATTTTGACAAATACAGGGGGATCCCAATGTTGTGGTGTATCTTGAAGACCAGGCCCATAGCAAGTTGCTGTACTCTGTCCTCAACCCTAAGCCATCCAAGCCTAGCAAAATGGGCATGGGTTAGATGGGCTTTGTAATTGAGGCCAAGAAGTAGCCTTACAAGTTTGTTTTGGGATGTTTGAAGCCTTGTTTTTAGGGCCTTGGAGGTGTTGTGATACCATGAAGTGCATGCATAATCATAATGACCTTGTATGAGGGCCCCTACAAGAATCTTCAGAGTATTCTTACTGACTTTACGAACAAGCCTCCACATCCTCCGTGTTATTTTGTGGACCTTTTTGATCGTCTTTTCAGCGTTTTTGTCACCTGAGAGGTTTGCCTCCAAGATGGAACCCAGGTAGGTAATTTCCTCCTTTCTTGTGATAACATTTTCACCCACTTTGATCGTGAAACTCTCAGCCTTTCTAAGGTTAGGGTTGGAGTCAGGGTCAGTTTTACCCAGGTGTAATGAGAGTTTGTTGTCGGAGAGCCAGATGCAGATCTTGTTGAGTTCAGTGCTGAGAGTTTTCTCAACCTGCAGCCTGTCCCTGTCCGAGACCAGCAGAGCCGAGTCATCTGCGAACAGGAACAGTTTGCAGTCGCAAGCTGAGGACATATCATTCACATATATCAGGAACAGTAGTGGTCCTAGTATGCTTCCTTGAGGAACACCACAAGTCACTGGGAGGGGAGGGGACTGGGTGCCGTTTACTTCCACCACTTGCTCCCTCCCTTCCAGGTAGGATCTCATCCAGTTCACCGACGTGTCATCAAAGCCTATTGCTTTGAGCTTATTGATCATAATTGGGTGATTAACGGTGTCAAAAGCCTTCTGGAGGTCCAGCATGACCATGCCGCAATATTTGCCCTTGTCGACATCTTGTTTGATAGAGTCGTTCAAATAGAGAAGGCATGTGTCAGTGGAGTGGTTTGTTCTGAAACCAGATTGGAATTCGTAAATTAGATTTTTTTCGGCAAGGTACTTATCAACCTGTTCATAGACTATTTTTTCCATGACTTTCGAGATGGAGCTAAGAATAGAAATAGGGCGGTAGTTGCCAGGGTCTAATTGGTTTCCTTTTTTGTACAGAGGGGTCACTCTTGCTTTTTTGAAGTCGTTAGAACATAAGTTCGGTTGTCTCTGAGATGTAGTGGAGATGTAGTGGAGTAGAAGTAAAAGTTTCAGTTTCGGTGAACTGTCCCTTTAAGTTTTGACGAAGTGAGCTCCGCCCACTTCCTTAAACATCATCATAAGCCAGCCAGGAGGTCCGAGTCCGAGACAGTTGCTAATGCTGCAGCAAGACCTCTCTCCTCTCTGCTGTTTTGTTTACCGTTTTGTTTACGTTTCGTAACCCTGGAGACATTATTCATTTATCTGCACTAAGCGGTAAGTCAAAGCTGTGTTTATTATTCTTATTCATCGTCCATTGGTTGATAATAATGTTTGTTTGCGTATTTGTTGCTGCTCCCCGTTAGCCACCGTTAGCATGCTATTGCTAGCAGCGTTAGCACAACAATGCTAGCTTTACAATGTGTTATCAGAGTCATAATGTTTGTATTACAAACATTACGTCTAAAACTAGCCCCTACGGAACCTCTCCCTCCGCTGTACGCTGTATAGCTCCGAGATGAGGTCCCTCGTTTGTTACTGCCGTCTGTTTTCGAAATGGTCGCACATTTTCCACTTTACATGTTTCTTACCCCTTTCTGCACATCGTATCCAAAAAGCAAAGCATTTCCGCCACTCTCTCAGATGTTTGAAGTTTTAACGCGCCATAAAAGCTATCCAACGGGTTGAAGAAAGTATTTAATTTGCCTCGGTTTTCATCCGGTTCCATGTTTTTAAGACATTGCGCAAGAGTTGGGCCCGTAGAGATAACATTACTGGTTACCCTACTGGTCAAATGTTGAATTGCATCTTCTAATGCAAAATATTATGGAACCGGATGAAAACCGAGGCAAATTAAATACTTTCTTCAATCCGTTGGATAGCTTTTATGGCGCGTTAATATTTCAAACATCTGAGAGAGTGGCGGAAATGCTTTGCTTTTTGGATACGATGTGCAGAAAGGGGTAAGAAACATGTAAAGTGGAAGACGTGCGACCATTTCGAAAACAGACGGCAGTAACTAACGAGGAACCTCATCTCGGAGCTATACAGCGGAGGGAGAGGTTCCGTCGGAGCTAGTCTAAAACACGTCTAACGGCTATAGCAGGGGTCTTCAACGTTTTCAGGTCAAGGACCCCCTAGCTGAGATAGAGAGAGATGAAGCAGGGACCCCCTCTATAGTGTATAAAATTGTGTTTTCAATTCAACTTTTTTTTGTTTACGTTTACTGCTTTTCCCCCCCTCTACACCTATACCTCTTTGCCAAAAATAGCAGATCTACAAGCTTCGCAGCGCGAGGCGTTGTGAGCTTGTAGATCTGCTATTTTTAGGCTAAAGTTCTCCTCAGAAAAGGGAAACTGGGGTTCAAGTGGTTAATGTAAAAAAATAAAAAAAATAATCATATCACAGATATCAAAGATTTGGTGGACCCCCTGTATTAACTCTGAGGACCCCCTGTTGAAGACCCCTGGGCTATAATCTAAACGTGGGTTATAACTGATCTAAAAGTGAAAGTTTTTTTTCAACGTCTATTCTTCACTTAGAGAGTTGAGGCATTACATGTAGTTTGACTCGGTTCCACAGATAAATACGTGAGGCGTTTTGAGCATGTTGATCGGCTGGTTTCTTTGCCTCTTTCTTAGGTAATATTTGACAATTTGGCCAATGTTTGACTGTTTTTTTCATGGTATTGTTTTCATTACTTTTAAAGTAGTAATGGTCAAAAGTCATCAATGTGCAGATACCCTGTATTTACACCTACGCTGTATGTTGGTTTGTTTACTGTTGAGTGTATTTGAAACAAGCTCAGTGCTTTTATGAGTCTTCCGGTTTAGACCTCGTATTGTGAATTTGTACTTCCATGTACTGTTGTTCTCATGTCTTACTAAATAAAGTACATCAATCAGTGAGATAAAACAGTGTTGCACATTAAGCTAATCATCTGGGGACCCCCCCCCCCCCCAAAATCATTTGTGGACCCCCCTGGGGGGTGCACATCATTGTTGTAATGAAACATTGTAATCGTAGGCTACCTGTGTACATTTGTGAAAATGATACATTCTCTCTGTCATAGAGTCTATGAAGCTGCCAGAGAGAAAGGCAGCAAGCGTATTGAAGTCTCCTCTTTTCTAGTGATGTGTCGGTCATGGTTGATTCGTTCATAAGAACTAGTTCTTTGACGTGAACGAACACGTTCACCTCTTGAACCTGTTACGTTCACCATTTCGTCAGACAGAAAGCTGTGCTGTAGAGTTTTCCAGTATAGACATGCATGCGTATTGCTATTTGAATTGAAATAAAGGTAGCCTACTGTTGTTCCTGGACAAAAGACAGATAGTGTTAGCACCACATTTAAGTATCAAAATAAATAGATATGCATGGTCCTACCTAGACAAAGGACAGATGGGTCAATTAACACATTTTAGTTTCAGTAGAAGATGCAAATAGTATGCTATAGCTACTATTCATCAAGTTAATAGTAGTTAAAGACATGGGTGGAAATCGATAGTCATGTGAGTGTACTGACTTGGGCTGCTTTGTATAAAATTATTATTATTATGAATAATTATCGACAAATTAAAATAACTTTATATTATATATTGCAGTAATGTATTACTTCTACACATTATATTACAAAGAAGATGGTGCAATTAGATGGTGAATGACAGTGCTGTGTTTCTGTGCAGACTGTGCAGCCATGTCAGTGGGATCAGCTGCACACAGTTGCATGCAGTTAGCGTAGCGCATACGCTCCACCGGGACCGGAATCGAGTGAGCGAGAACGTGAACAAATATTTTTTTGAATTGCCGTGAACGAAATCGCTCGTTCACCGAAATGAACTGTTTTTCCCACCACTACTCTTTTTCAGGGCGTAACATTCTCAGCTTATTGACAAGATGGAAGGAGCTGCATGGATGCATTGGGGGGCTGTGGAGACCAGAGAGTCTGGCCTGGAGACATTCACAGGGGGAGGAGGAGGAGGAGGAGGAGAACATATTAGCACCCCCCATGGCCTGGAGGATCACAGTGATGGGAAAGTGGCTGGACATCCCAGTGAAACAGAGGTTAGTGGATTCAATGTGATCTCCTTCCTTTTGAAAATATTCACTTAGAATGACATGACCAACATAGCCTGGACGCCAGGTTGAAAGTGTTCAGTGTTCAATTGTGCAACAAAATGTATTGTAATGATGCTATATCTTGTATAGTCTAAATGGAATGGTCACTTTTATTTATTTTTTCTTACTGTGCACGTGTACAGATCAAAGAGGAACAGCAGGAGTGGAGTCTCAGTCTGGTCCAGGTGAAACTAGAACCTCCAGAGATTAAAGAGGAACAGGAGGAGTGGAGTCCCAGTCTGGTCCAGGTGAATCTAGAACCTCCAGAGATTAAAGAGGAACAGGAGGAGGAGTTACTTCAAAGACCAGAGGAGGTTGATGAGTCAACATTGACATTGCATAGATTTATGTATGGATCTGGATACATTCGCCAGGTGGAATATACAGGTAGATCTCTCTCTTTCTCTCTCTCTCTCGCCAAATTCCGATACCGAAAATCTCGGCCACTCGGTCACTCCAACTTCGAACCGGAAATAGACTTCTGCATCACGTGTTTTTGGTTGCTGTTGTGGCCTGTTTGTATATTGTGGTAACCGTTTGAGTCATGATAATGAGTGGTACTGTATTTGAGAAGTTTTATTCCCCCCCCAAAAAATGCAGCTTGATTTTTCCAAAGTAATTTGGTCTGTTTTGGATAATTTGTGATTCATTTGATATTCAGTAGCACATTTTATTTTGATGCCAGTTTGAAAATGGTGGACTTGGTGGCATTAGCCAATTTTATAGTGAGATTTATTTTCTATGTGAGCGAGTGGTTAAATATAAAGGAGGCGTCGCATGTTTTTCCTGAATATTGTGGAGTGTATTGGTTTGCATGTTCAGCTTTAGGAAGTGAGAGTAGTCATTTCCTGGCCTCTTCTTTGCCGCCCCGAGGGAAGCATCCATCACTTGACATTTTTAGTGGGACTTCTCAATTAACCCATTACAACTATAAACCTTTTTAGGTAAATCTACGTAGTTACTTTCCACCACTGGTAGGCAGGTTTCTGAACTGACCACAACCACTGTCTATCAACCATTACACTGTATGTTGTTGTTTAATGTGTCTGGTGTTTTTCATAATGCAACTTGCATGTCTTGCTTTGTCTCCACAGCAAAATCTATTTGGATTGTGGGTTCGAGTCTAATATCACGTGCTCGTCAGAGGGCAGTTGCAACATTTGGTTCCAATCTGTGCTTGCCTGCACAAGTGTCTTGGTTTGGCAAGGATGGGATGTGTTGGACAGATGTCATCCCCAAGGTCCTCGAAGAAGTGGCCAACCAACCCCCTCCTGATATTCTATTATTGCATGTTGGTGGCGATGACTTAGCTAAGGCTTCACAGATTAGAATCGTCAAAAGAATTAAAAAAGATCTGTCTTGGCTCAAATGTAGTTTGAAAAACACTGCGATTGTTTTTTCTTGCATCATTGCAAGACGGCAATGGAGGGGTGCTTGGAACATGGCTAAGATGAACAAAGCTCGTCTGTGGATCAACAAAGAGATAAGTAAATTTGTGAAACTGATGGGTGGCGTTGTGATAGGACATCCAGACATTACGTTCGATGTGACAGAGCTGTTTTTAGATGATGGTGTACACTTGAGTTTAACAGGAAATGATATTTTCCTGGCTGACCTACACACTGGACTGCAAAGTGTAGTGTAATGTGCATTCTTTTTGGTGTTTTTTTTAATCCTTTTTTTATTGCACTTTATTGATTCCATAGGGGGAAATTCAGTCCACTTTTCTGCATTTTCTTCCTAGTGATATATTCTGTTCACCAGAAATGTTGTTATGATTGAATGAAAAATCCATTCATTGCAGTTAACATATATTATTTTTTACACTGCCCTTTTTCGTCAAATAAACTTACTTTCCTACATTTGACCTCTTGTGTTGTGTTTGGGGTAGTGCTTTCATATGGATCTCTTATGTGATTCGATCTGATTAGCATATTGTAATATAAAATAGAAACAGTACATATCAAAAGAGAAGTTATTGTGCAATAAAAGGACAATACAAAATAATACAAGCTTACCAGGGTGTGAGAGGGACAGAGGGTTGACTGAAGGGTATTATTTTGTTTAATTGTATAGTGCATTATTTATATTTTCTTAAAGTGATGTACCATTTTCCGCATGTTTTGTATTATATTTTGTTGTTGGATGGATTACGTTTTGTTATAATGCAATAATATCGTATGACCAGTTAGTAGTAAACAAAGTTTTTTCGGTTACTTTTTTCATCTATCTTATTCATTTTTCAAAATTGTGTTAAATGTTTTTCATTTCCAAAAAAAAAAAAAAAAGAAGTACTTGAAAAAACACGGCCTCTTCACATATTAGAAGGACAATATCAGTCACCAGAACCAAGGACGGGTGTTTCCGATTAATCTAACATGGTTAAAATGGAGTTTGACGTATAGGAAGGGAGCGTGTCTGATAAAATGAATATCAAATATCTAAATACTGAATCAAGCAACTTAAAAACTGTCGGGGGTGCTCCCAAAAGCCCGAGTAGACGATAAAATGACCCACATGTTTTTTTTTTAAAGTGAAATCTCCCTTTAAGCAAGCAGCACCAGATCGAATGGTGTCCTCACTGTTTACTACTGCAGTAGCCTCTATGCAATGCTGTGTACTTCTAAAGTTCTGATCATTACTTGCTTATTATTTGTTTGGAACATCATCATTTTATGTGTGAGCACCTGAGACAACAGCAACTTATCTGATATAGACATAGAAAATATTATAATGCGGAACTGAAGAGGCGTGTAGAGTCTAGGTTAATGGACTGTGTATTTATTTGATATATGCATATTAATATAACGTACTCAAGCACTGAGTGCCGCGCTATGAGCTTGTAGATCTGCTGTTTTGTTTAAATCTTGAAAATGTGTGCATATCTTTGAATATATAGATTTTGAAGCAAACATTTTTAACTCAAATCATTGCTTCTGGGGGTCCGCCGCGGCCAAATGTATATCAATTTAGGGGTCCTTGGCATGAAAAAGGTTGAAAACCACTGACATACATGGTATTTTATTGATATAACACCATTAACCTTTGAGGAAGTGAGCTTCGCCTACTTCCTCAAACTAACATCTGCTCACTTCCTTAGCCATGGTGCACATGACGCTCGTCTGTAAGCGTCATAGAACCACTTGTTCCTGGTTTGCGATTTTTTTTTTACATTTACAAATTTTACATGTACATTAACGTTCAGATTTCAAATATAAAGTGCTTAACCCTATGGCCACGGATGTAACAAGTTGAGCCGCAACCGGTCTAAGTACCCGTATCTCCCGTATTGTTCAATAAAAAGCTTTTTAATCCGATTGCCGGCCATTTTCTCCAAATTTTCTCCGCTTTAGACTATGCGACACTATCGGTTGGGAGGTGTATTGCACTCTGATACATTACAAAAAATAATAGAAAATGGCTGCCGATCGGATTAAAATGCTTCTTATTGAACAATACGGAAGATATGGGTACTTAGACCGGTTGCGGCTCAACTTGTTACATCAGTGGCTTGGGGGTCAGTACTTTATATTTGAAATCTGAATGTTTATGTTGATGTAAGAGTTGTACATGTAAAAAATAAACAGGACCAGGAGGTTCCATGACTGCCACGGTATGACAGTCATGTTTCAGGGCGACTCACTTCCTCAAACTAACAACAACATATGCTGTCAGTTGAACCTGAAACCAGGAAATCCTTCACACCGGGTCTAACGCTAAACCTGCGCAGCAAGACCTCGTCGTCTGCAGTGTTGTTTGTATCTGTTCTGCACCAATAAAGCGGTGAGTCAAAGCTGTGTTTATTATTATGTGTTGTCCTTTGGTTGATGATGTTTGTTTTGTGTATTTGTTGCTGCTCCCCGTTAGCCACCGTTAGCATGCTATTGCTAGCATCGTTAGCACAACGATGCTAGCTTACGATGTGTTATCAGAGTCATAATGTTTGTATGGGTGGATTCCATCAACACACTATGTTGTCATCAAGCTGTCATAATGTTGTTACTTTGGCCTTCATACTGAGCTTTTTTTCCTTCCCACTGACGTCTAAAGTACGTCTAACGGCTATAGGCTAAAACCGGTTATAACACTGATCTAAAAGTGAATGTTTTTCCAACGTCTATTCTTAGCCTAGCCATGGTTCACATGACGCTCGTCTGTCACAAGCGTCATGGAACTGCCTGTTCCTGGTTTGCCAATGTTTTACATTTACAACCAGTATGTACATAAACGTTCAGATTTCAAATATAAAATGCTGACCCCACGGCCACGGATGTTACAAGTTAAAGTGCACTGGTTTAAGTACCCGTATCTTCCGTATTGTTCAATAAAAAGCTTTTTAATGACGCCGGCCATTTTCTCCGAATTTTCCCCGATGCTTTCAACTACGCGACCCTATCGGTTGGGAGGTGTATTGCAGTCTGAGACATAATAAAAATAATTTTAAAAAATATAGAAAATGGCCGCCGATTGGATTAAAATGCTTTTTATTGAACAATACGGGAGATACGGGTACTATACTGGTGCGCTTCAACTTGTTACATCCGTGGCATGGGGGTAAGCACTTAATATTTGAAATCTGACCTTTTTTGTAGATGTGGCAGTTGTAAATGTAAAAAAATCGCAAACCAGGAAGAAGTGGTTAATTTATTTTTTAGTGGTTTTAGTGGAAGTGGTTAATTTATTTACATGTTTCAGGGCTATTCTTAGCCTTGACGTTGATTAGTAGTTTTTTTCTAAAGTCTTCTAAAGTGTAGTTGTTATAGTTGTTATAGAATAGTTATTATAGTCATTATATTATATTATAGTCATTATGTTTCATAATGTTGTTTAAACCTTTTGTTTGATTGATTGAATACTTTATTAACAGTTTGCACTATAGGGCCTTGTTTCCATTGTGGTCCCGTGTATTCAATTAATTTAGATTCATTAAGATTAACCAGTGGTTCTCAAATCAAGGAAAGGACCCCCAGTTCAACATGTATTTATCCACAGACTCCTATCTGAAAATATACACATTTTTAGCAGATCTACAAGCTCACAACACAACAACTTTGAATATAACATTGAAATGACAGAATGGTTACCGATGTATTTTAGTTTTATTATTATTATTTATGTTTATTCATTAAGATTCATACTTTAATACACTGGTTCTCAACCTTTTCAGGCCGCCCCCAAAATAGTCATATTTGAACTGGGACCCCCCACCCTGACAAGCACTTGGAGTGTTCAGGCATTACCTGTAGTTTGACTCTGTTCCACAGATAAATACGTGAGACGTTTAGAGCATATAGATCGGCTATTTTCTTTGCCTCTTTCTTAGGTAATATTTGACAATTTGGCCAATGCTTGACTGTTTTTTATAGTATTGTTTTTTTCATGACTTTTAAAGCAGTAATGGTCAAAAGTAATCAATATGCAGATACCCAGTATACACTTATGATGTATGTTGGTGTGTTTACTGTTGAGTGAGAGAAACAATGTTGCACATTAAAGGGATATTTCACTGTCAAAAAAACTTTGGGTCAGTTTATCATCTCCTCAGGCCTTTTTGAGCCCCCCGGACCGTTTTGAAGTTGCTTGATTCAGTATTTAGATATTGATATTAATTTTATCAGACACTCCCCCTTCCTATACAAACCCATTATAACTAATAGTTAGATTAATCAAAAACACCCGCCCTTGGTTCTGGTTACTCACCCTGCCTTCCTAATACGCGAGGGGGGCGTGTTTTTTCGATACATTTTTCATTTATTTTAAATATTTTTTTTGGAAAATGAAAAAAATTAAAGGTAGGGTAAGTGATTTGCAATTAGTCAAATAATTGCAAAATGGGTCTATGTTCTGATAGTGCTCGTTACTATAGAGTGTCCTGTCCATATAAGGAGTCTCCATGTCTCTCCAGTTCTTTATAAAACAGAAATTGCATTTTCGTTTCAGTTTCAGTTTCATTTCCAATTTTATCCAATCAGGATAGAGAACTCAATCAGGATACAGATTAAACAAGTGAAATTGGAAGTGATGACACTAAGAAATGAGCAGGCAAAATTAGAACTGGAACACTATAAAAATGAAGCTTAAAATGGCTACTTTCTCCTGATTGGCTGAGATTTTGACACCTACCAGAAAATGTATTTTCTGTTTATTAAAGAGCTGGAGAGACGGGGAGATTCCTGTTACTGAACAAACACTCTATAGCAATGATTACTATCAGAATATAGTGCTTTAACCTTTTAACAAAATACTTTTTGTTTTAACCCAAAAATATCACTTACCCTATCTTTAAATACATAAAAGAAATTACATAAATTAAATGAAAAAAGTAATCGAAAAAGCACGGCCCCCTCGCATATTAGGAGGGCAGGGTGAGTCACCAGAACCAAGCACGGGTGTTTTTGATGAATATAACATGTTAAAAATGGAGTTTGAAGTTATACTAGGTTTGTATTGGAAGGGGGCGTGTCTGATCAAATGAATATCAAATATCTAGATACTGAATAAAGCAACTTGAAAACTGTCTCGGGGGCTCACGAAGCCTGAGTAGACAGAACGTGTTTTTGAAAGTGAAATATCCCTTTAAGCTAATAATCTGGGGACCCCCTGGGGGTGGACATCGTTGTTGAAATGAAACATTGTAACCGTAGGCTACCTGTGTACATTTGTGAAAATGCTACATTCTCTATGAAGCTGCCAGAGAGAAAGGCAGCAAGTGTATTGAAGTCTCCTCTTTTCAGGGCGTAACATTCTCAGCTGGTTGACAAGATGGAAGGAGCTGCATGGATGCATTGGGGGGCTGTGGAGACCAGAGAGACTGGCCTGGAGACGTTCACAGGAGGAGGAGGAGGAGGAGGAGGAGAACATATTAGCACCCCCCATGGCCTGGAGGATCACAGTGATGGGAAAGTGGCTGGACATCCCAGTGAAACAGAGGTTAGTGGATTCAATGTGATCTCCTTCCTTTTGAAAAGGTTCACCTAGAATGACATGACCAACATAGCCTGGACACCAGGTTGAAAGTCAATTGAAATTCAATTGTGCAGCTACATTTCTTTTAATGATGATATAACTTCTATAGGCTAAACGGAATAGTCACTTTTTCTTTTTTTCTTACTGTGCGAGTGTGCATGTGTGTGTGTGTCCAGAAAAGTGTCTGACTCTGTATTAGAGATAGCCTGCACATTTTACCTTAGCTTAGAGGAAGCTTTTATGACCACGGTCATTAAATACCAACCACTCCTACATACCATCTCAGAGCTGGGCTATAGGTGCAGACTATTTGTTTTTATATTTGGAAACCTAGAACATACCCACAAACTGTTTGAACAACGCCCAAAAGGAGGCAAAAAGTCTGGCAAAGTACTGAGCTCTCTCTGCTATCATTGGCAGCCGCTACATATAGCGGATATCATGAAGACATATGCCATGATTTGTGAATGTAACCACAACTGCACCTGTGTGTGTGTGTGTGTGTGTGTGTGTGTGTGTGTGTGTGTGTGTGTGTGTGTGTGTGTGTGTGTGTGTGTGTGTGTGTGTGTGTGTGTGTGTGTGTGTGTGTGTGTGTGTGTGTGTGTGTGTGTGTGTGTGTGTGTGTAAAGCAGATGTCTACCAGTGATGTCCATCTATCCAGTCACAACATGTTTCCTCAGCACTGCATGAATTCCTACGACTCAGCAGCCCTGAGTCAGGACCTGAGCTCTGCTGCCTGCATGACTCCCATCCACTGCACTGACACTGAGACCGGCTGTGAGTCACGCACGCACGCACGCACGCACCTGTGCACGCTTTTTCAGGCCTCATAAATCTTCATCCACACTTTGTCAAGAGTAGAGTACATCCAAGGGAGGTCTACACTCAAGTCAAGGACACCATAAAACATGTTGACCAGAACGTTGCTAAACATTAAACACATTTCTGCTTCACTGTCTCAATGTGTGCATAATATCTATGTGCTTCACCATGACTGAGCACAATGTGGTAAAATATACATATGACCAGAAATGGATCCGGCTGAATATAGTCATTACTGATGACAAACTTAAAATCTGTCTGGCCAGATCCACAGTTTCAGTGTCCTTGTGGTTATAGTGTCCACCCTGTCAGAGGTTCAGCCCCCAGCCTAAGCCTGGTCATACCAAAGACTATGAAAAATGGTACCCAATGCCTCCCTGCATGGCACTCATCATTGAGGGTTGGTCCCTATGTCCCTATGACATACTAGTGTCTCGTCCAGGCACTGTTCCTGAGTCCTGCACGGGTCCAATTTTGACAACCCTCGCCCGCCCCGCCCGTCAATAATCAGATCCGTAGACCGACCCGTCAATCGTGATTATATCAAAATAAGAATGAGACCCGCCCCACCCCGCCCGTCAAATAATGGACCCGTTGTCCGCCCGTTTACCCGTGCTTACATGCAGAGTAAAATGTAAATAGCCTACGGACAGTCACTCAATTAAAAAGTGTGTTGAAATGCTTTTAACACAAGATGGCAGCCTTCAACAATAGCGCTACAGCCAGTGGTCAGGTTCGTTCAGAAATCTGCATGTCAACTGAAGAACGGAGGAGCGAGCTTTCCATATAGCCACGTGCGAGAACGCGCATACACGCAGTATGCATGCGTCGTTGTTGACATTGTCAGATGGTTTTAATTTGAAGGTTTTAACAGGATGTTCGATGAGTTTTTTTTAGTTAAGACCATAGACATATAAAGGTAGACGCCTCCTCCAGCTCTGAGGCGTCTGTATCACGGGCGCGTTTCCGCGCGGGAAGCTTCCTCAAGCGGGAAGCTTCCTCAAGCGGGAAGCTTCCTCTTGCGTCACAGAAGGGGACGTTCGGTAGGCCAATCAGAGGCAGGTGGGGGCGGGACAACTAGATTCTGACAAGTCCTGGAAAAGACGCGCTGTGATTGGCCAGTAGTCAACGCGCTGTGATTGGCCAGTAGTCACTTTGAGTGGCAGCGTGCCCCCTCTAATATGGCGGCCGCGATACAGGTCACTCCAACGAACTGCAGAGGCCAATGAGGTGTCTAGGTTTCTATATCTATGGTTAAGACAACTGGCTGGCGTGCTGTGTTAAAGGAGAATTTTGGACTAAGTTTTTCTTACCTTTTCTATGATGTTATGATATCTTAGGATGAATGGTACAGTAGAAACATTTCATAACTCCATCCCGGGTCCGCCACAGATTAAAACGTGCGCGGATAGGCCTTGCGCTAGATCGCATATTTTAATAGCTTTTTTTTTTTAGATCTGACGTTCATAGTGACAGAACACTATGCAAAAAAAAAAAATATATCTAAGTCTCGCTAGACGAGATTGAAATCTTGAGATTTCAATCTCGTCTAGCGAGACTTCTGTTTTTTTTTTTTTTTTTTGGACAGTGTTCTCTCACTATGAACGTAAGATCTCAAAAAAAAAAAAAAAAAAAAAAACTATTAAAATATGTGATCTAACGCAAGGCCTATCCACGCACGTTTTAAGCTGTGGCGGACCCAGGATGGAGTTATGAAAATTTTCTACTGTACCATTCATCCTAAGATATCATAACATCATAGAAAAGGTAAGAAAAACTTAGTCCAAAATTCTCCTTAAGTTACACAAGTGACGTTGTTTGGGCGGAAACGATGCTCTCTGATTTTCACAATAAAATGTTACCCACCCGTGTTTAGTTCAGTACCGCCCGTACCCGTGAA
Source organism: Gymnoscopelus microlampas (assembly GCF_963454915.1). Classification (NCBI taxonomy): domain Eukaryota; kingdom Metazoa; phylum Chordata; class Actinopteri; order Myctophiformes; family Myctophidae; genus Gymnoscopelus; species Gymnoscopelus microlampas. The sequence goes on along the minus strand of NC_139944.1, from coordinate 54,925,608 downwards.
CTTGAACGCCTGTTGCAGGACTCAGTGCTGTACTGGCATCAAGCAGCCTCATGCTACAGAAACAGGAGATAGAAGCGCCATAGAAGACAGGGAAGCATAATAGTAGACAGGGAGGCGCCATAGAAGACAGGGAAGCACCATAGAAAGAACCATAGAAGACTGATCCACATATGTTCCAGTGTTGCTTGACCAAAATGTAAATTGACAATACAATAGTAAATAATTACTTGATTACAAAAAAATGCCATCAGTAGACGAATAAATCTGATGCAATCAGAAAATACATTGAGTTGTTCTCTGCTGACATAACCTCTCTCCTCCTTCTAGGTCTCTCACTCCTTCCTGTGTGTAAAGAGGAGGTTTCCTCTGAACAGCAGGAGAGGAGTCCCAGTGTGGTCCAGGTGAAACTAGAACCTCCACAGATTAAAGAGGAACAGCAGGAGAGTAGTCCCAGTCTGGTCCAGGTGAAACTAGAACCTCCACAGATTAAAGAGGAACAGCAGGAGAGTAGTCCCAGTCTGGTCCAGGTGAAACTAGAACCTCCACAGATTAAAGAGGAACCGGAGGAAAGGAGTCCCAGTCTGGTCCAGGTGAAACTAGAACCTCCACAGATTAAAGAGGAACAGCAGGAGACGGGTCCCAGTCTGGTCCAGGTGAAATTAGAACCTCCACAGATTAAAGAGGAACAGGAGGAATGGAGTCCCAGTCTGGTCCAGGTGAAACTAGAACCTCCACAGATTAAAGAGGAACAGCAGGAGACAAGTCCCAGTCTGGTCCAGGTGAAACCAGAACCTCCACAGATTAAAGAGGAACAGGAGGAGGAGTTACTTCAAAGACCAGAGGAGGCTGAATGGTCATCGTTGACATTACTAACAGTGAAAAGTGAAGATGATGAAAACAGAGAGACAGAGCCTCTAGCCAGCACCTCAACTGAACACATGACAACACAAGCTGATGTAGAGGACTGTGGAACATCACAAAAGCTCCTCTCTTCACACGGTTCTGACTCTGACATTACTGAGGACAGTGATGACTGGCCTTCACACTGTTCTGAATCTGATACTGAAGACAGTGATGAGTGGAAGCCCAGTAAACAGCAGTCAGCTTTAAACACACTGAAATCACACAGGACACAAAATGTGAAAGCACAAAGATTGTCATTGAGCAACAAGCTGTCCCTGACCGTGAAATCATCAAAACAAACGGCATCCATTAGGAGTCAAACAAAAAGACACATGAGGACTCATTCAGGGGGAAAGTCATTTGCTTGTTCAATTTGTAGCAAAAGCTTTGACCAAACTAAAAATCTGAAAAAACACATGAAGACTCATACAGGGGACAAACCCTATGCTTGTTCGATTTGTAGCAAAAGCTTTATCGAAAGTCAAAATCTGAAATATCACATGAGGACTCATACAGGTGAAAAGCCATTTTCTTGTTCAGTTTGTAGCAAACATTTTAGCCACACACAAAATCTGAAAAGACACATGCGGACTCATACAGGGGACAAACCCTTTGCTTGTTCAGTTTGTAGCAAACGCTTTAACCAAACTCAAAATCTTAAAAAACACATGAAGACTCATACAGGGGAAAAGCCGGTTGCTTATTCTGCTTGTTCAGTTTGTAGCAAACGTTTTAGCTACACTCACAATCTGAAAAGACACATGAGGACTCATGCAGGGGACAAACCCTTAGCTTGTTCAGTTTCTAGCAAACACTTGAACCATGATCAAAATCTGAAAACCCACATGAAGACTCATACAGAGGAAAAGCCCTTTGCTTGTTCGACTTGTAAGACAAGCTTTAACCGATCTGACCTACTGAAAAATCACATGAGGACTCATACAGAGGACAAACCCTTTGCTTGTTCAGTTTGTACGAAAAGCTATAACCGATCTAACCGACTGAAAAATCACATGAGGACTCATACAGGGGAAAGGCCATTTACTTGTACAGTTTGTAACAAAACCTTTATGCAAAATCATCATCTGAAAACGCATATGAAGACTCATACAGGGGAAAAGGTCTTTTCTTGTACAGTTTGTAGCAAAACTTATAACAAAACTCAACATCTGAAAAGGCATATGATGACTCATACAGGGGAAAAGCCATTTTCTTGTTCAATCTGTAGCAAACGTTTTAGACACAATCAAAATATGAAAAGACACATGAGTACTCATACTAGGGAGAAACCCTTTGCTTGTTCATTTTGTAGCAAACGCTTTAACCTAGCTGAAAATCTGAAAAAACACATGAGGACTCATACGGGGGAAAAGCCCTTTGCTTGTTCGGCTTGTAAGAAAAGCTTTAACCGAGCTGTCCTATTGAGAGATCACATGAGGACCCATACAGGGGAAAGGCCATTTACTTGTACAGTTTGTAACAAAAACTTTAAACAGCGTCCTCATCTGAGAAGTCACATGAAGACTCATACAGGGGAAAAGCACTTTGTTTGTACAGTTTGTAGCAAAACGTATAACAAAACTCATCTGAAAAGGCATATGATGACTCATACACGGGAAAACCCATTTTCTTGTACAGTTTGTAGCAAACACTTTAGCCACAATCAACATCTGAAAAGACACATGATTACTCATACTGGGGAAAAGTCCTTTACATGTCCAGATTGTGAAAAGGGTTTCAATCGAAAATGTGCTCTGACAATGCACATGAAGACTCATACAGGGTAATTATATTTTTATAATGACTTTTGTTCTAGTTTGTGTGGCAAACGCTTTGGTCAAAATATAATTATTTTTAGTACCATTACTTATTATTGCTTTTAGTTGAACAGTAACATGCTTGTTTTCGAAGAAGCAATCACTGACACAAATTATCTCATGCAGAACTAATGTATTAATCTGGTGGTCTTACTGGAAACCTGATTCATTTTAATTTCAGCAACACAAAATATCTATGACAATTGAATTTCCCTCATGAGCTTAATAAAGGTCTGTCTGTCTACCTAGCTATCCACTGTATACAGCTGAGACACTTATTGTTGCATTGGTATACTAAATTGAGACTTTATACCATGAAATAAGTATAATAATTTGTAGACGAAATGTTTCAACGTAAGTGCTTTGCTCCAAGCAAAATTAAACGTCATGATGAACGGGTGAACAGAAATTCAGAATCAAACACAGGGAGTCATGTTAAAGGTATTCATTCACAGTTAAAGGGTATTTATTCACATTTAAAGGGTATTTATTCACAATGAAAGGGTATTTATTCACAGTTAAAGGGTATTTATACACAGTTAAAGGGTTTGAGGATGAGGCGAGCTATATTCACAAGAAACTTGGAGGGAATCCCAACCTGTATGTTGCAATTCCTTCCATTGACGGCTCTATTCATGAGACACCAACTCACCAACAGGCCTATTGCACCTCCACAGCCTCTGTAAAGGCTTTGTTTCACCAAAAGAATCCACTATTGTCATGTTACGAGAAATCTTCTGTAAATAAACTCTGGGAAGGCATATCATTCTTCCAAGTGTGTTTATTTAGCTGTGTTTACACCTGCATTACCTGTGTGCACTCATTACCTCTCCAGTGGTTTTGGGGAGAACTTGTTTTAAATCATTCAATGTCCTTGATCCTTGTTGTTTGAAATGAAAACAGAAAACCTTTCCGTTTTCCACTGCCTTTTACTGAGGTTATTGATTCTGCTCTCTCATTTAATATTCTTCTTCTTCTAATTCTCAACTCCTTAACTAATTTTAATTGGATACTAAAGTGCTTTTATAATGTGTTTCTGTTGCACTAGTTCTGTACTGCTCTTAATGTTTTGTCTCACGACACTTGTATTCCTAATGAAAATATCAGACCTACAAGCTCACGTAGATCTGCTTGAACGTTTGTGGGGGAATAATACAAATAAACACCCATCATGTTATTAAATTATATTTAAAAGGTTCACCTATAATGACATGTTGAAAGTGATTAAATATTATTTTAGGGCACTGGTTCTCAATATCAGGTCCAGGGACCATCAGGGGTCCCAGTGGACCCTTACAGATCTGTAACTCTGAGGGTCGGTTGCACCAAAAGGGATTAAATAAAGCTTAGTTTAGGGTTAATCAAAGATTTGTTGATCTAGGATTTATTTTAATTCGAGTTGTGTTGCACCACTTAATTTTAAGCATTGCTTAACAAATCTGTGATTTAAATCCTTAACCTGTGATTAAAACGTTAAACAGTGATTAAAACTTTAAACAGTGATTATTTCATGGATTAAACTTTGTTGTGTGTCCGCCATCTTGGATTTGCGCTGTAAATAAAAAGAAATACTTCTTCTCTTAAGCCAAATATCATTAGAATTACTTTTTATTCACTTTTGAGATAATGTGGGCTTTTGAGATAATGTATCAATTATTCTCATTACAGACTCTTTGCTGAATCTGTACCGCCTTTTAAATTCAGCATTATCATAACATTCGACTGGGTTTAGACGGTCCCTTATTTTTCTTTGAGCTACTCTTTCGTTTTCTCATGGAGCCATCTGATATATGCTGCCATGTTTACATTTAAACCACCTGTACTGCAAGTTTAAAATTAATCCCTTACTGACATTTAAATTGGAGTTTAAAGTAGTGGTGCAACAGGATTAACATTAATCCAGGTTTACTGTGAAAATGAAAACCAAGATTAAAAGGATGGTTTAAAACTAAACCTGGTTAGTGGAAACTAGGTTTAAAGGGGCTACACCATGAATTTCATTTTTTTTTAGGTTTTTAGTATTTTTTGGGCTCCCCAGTGTCTCTTGTACCCAAAAAAATATATTTTTTTAACATTCAGTCATTCATGCTCATTTCATGGATTTCCTGAATGGGCGTGTCTGAACAGGCCATTTCAGAATGGCAGGGCAAGTGATGTCACTTGCCCTGATTTTGCATTGATGATGGCCAGACAGAATTGCTCAGTAGCTCCCCCCTGCCCAATAGGACGTTTTGGTATTGCAGCTGAAAAAGCTTGGAATGACAGACAGTCAGATTGTGAGAAAAAATATCTGGATGTTTTTTAGGCTTACAACCTGTTTAAAACGTATTAGGGGGCAATATTTATATATAATATATATTTTTTTAATTCATGGTGTAGCCCCTTTAAAGTTTGGTGCAACTGGATTGATAGATAAACCTTGATTTAAACCAGGTTAAAGCTTAATCCCTCTTGGTGCAACCGACCCTGAGAGTGTAAAAATAGAACCAAATGGACCCAGGGTTCATCACCATGCTGGCTTGTGGTGGACATTTTTGTCAACATTCTATTTTTGCCACGGACATACAAATGAGTGGACAATAATATTAGCAGAAACACATACAGAGCTTAAGCCCTAATATACTGGTACAGTGTTCAAGGGACCTTCGGGGTTCCTTGAAGGTGATCTGTAAGGTCCATGTGTACACTCTCAGAGTTAAATGAACACTGAGGATTTTAAAGTGTAGATTTTGGATCCCAGAGACAGCAAATTGTGTCAAAGGAAGGGGTCTGTAGTGTGATGCATATCCATTTGGGGTACTTGAAATTTTAAAAATATATATGTTTAAATAACAGATATATATCATGTCAAAATAAAATGTCTACCAATATACGAGCAGACCCCTGACTCCTATAAATAGTCCAGAGAACAGAAGCAGTGAAGTGTTTCACTCAAGCATTGAGGTATGGATGTGGATGATTATCCATGCAGGAATGAATGCAGTCCACTAGGTCTGATATATCCTTTATATATTGTATATACTTTACATAGTTTAAGGTTATTGGTAAAACTGACAAATTAAGATACTTGATTTATAAATGAGTTGTAGAAAATTAAATGAATATAAAATCTGAAACAATGTGGTGAGAATACATGACTGAACAGAAGTCCTGTTAAAGATAAAAAGATGAGAGAATCCGTGATCTGCTTGTTGAGACTCTTTGATTGACATTCTGCATAATGAGTACTTTCTACTTTTGGTACTTTAAAGTACATTTTGAAATTCTGAGTTTTACTTGTAACAGAGTATTTTCACATTCAAGTATTGATACTTTTACTTAAGTAAAACAATGTCAGTACTTTTTCCCACCACTGCACATGACACTTTGTGATATATATATATATATATATATATATATATATATATATATATATATATATATATATATATATATATTTTTTTTTTTTTTTTTAAATCATTCTAACTGTGTTTTATGAGTGTATGTCTCGACTGCTTCATACAAGTAAGATTCCACAAACAATGGGATGGTAATACATCAGTGGTTCTCAACCAGTGGTCCCGGGACCACCAGTGGTCCTTGGGGGTGCCAGGGGGTCCCCAGCGAAAGGAGTTAACATAGTGTCACAATCACTTTAACCACTTCAAAAATAGCAGATCTACAAGCTCATACCGCGGCACTCGGTGCTGCGCTATGAGCTTGTAGATCTGCTATTTTTGAAAAATCTTGAGAATGTGTGCATATCTTTGAATATATAGATTTTTGAAGCAAACATTTATAACTCAAATCTTTGCTTCTGGGGGTCCCTGGCACAAAACATTTTCAGATGGGGGTCCGCGGCCAAATATATATCAATGTAGGGGTCCTTGGTATGAAAAAGGTTCAAAACCACTGTTATACATGGTATTTTATTATTGATTTAACACGCTTTGAGGAAGTGAGCTTCGCGGCTTCGCCTTCTTCCTCAAACTAACAACATCTGCTCACTTCCTTATAGCCATGGTTCACATGACGCTCGTCTGTCACAAGCATCATGGAACCACTTGTTCCTAGTTTGCGATTTTTTACATTTACAACACGTACATGTACATTAACGTTCAGATTTCAAATATAAAGTGCTGACCCCCAAGCCACGGATATAACAAGTTGAGCCGCAACCGGTCTAAGTACCCGTATCTCCCGTATTGTTCAATAAAAAACGTTTTAATCCGATTGCCGGCCATTTTCTAAAAAAAAAACTCCGCTTTAGACTATGCGACACTAATGGTTGGGAGGTGTATTGCACTCTGATACATTACCCCAAAAAATAGAAAATGGCCGCCGATCGGATTAAAATGCTTTTTATTGAACAATACGGAAGATACGGGTACTTAGACCGGTTGCGGCTCAACTTGTTACATCGGTGGCTTGGGGGGTCAGCACTTTATATTTGAAATCTGAACGTATATGTAGATGTAAGACTTGTAATTGTAAAAAAAAAATCGCAAACAAGGACCAGGAGGTTCCATGACTGCCATGGTATGACAGTCATGTTTCAGGGCGACTCACTTCCTCAAACTAACAATATTTGCTGCTGTCAGTTGGACCTGAAACCAGGAAACCCGACACGTCACCGGGTCTAACGCTAATGCTGCGCAGCAAGACCTCTGGACCTGGTCTGCTGTTTTGTTTGTATCTGCACTGAGCGGTGAGTCAAAGCTGTGTTTATTATCATGTGTTGTCAATTGGTTGGTTCATAGTAATAATGTTTGTTTGTGTATTTGTTGCTGTGCTGCTCCCCGTTAGCATGCTATTGCTACTATCGTTAGCACAACGATGCTAGCTTTACATACAATACAATATTGTAACGGCGGAGAAGTGCACCGCCCCGAGCCGGAGTCGAACCCATGACCCACGGCTCACCAGTCCAGCCAACAACCCCCCCGTGCCAAAGAAGTTGTGGCGGGTGGGGGACGCTATACACACTCTCCTGTCGGTTGTTCACCGCACACGGCCAGTCCCTATAGCAGGGGTCTTCAACAGGGGGTTGAAATCTTTGTGTGATATGATTTTTTTTTTTACCTTAACCACTTGAACCCTAGCATCCCTTTTCTGAGGAGAACTTCAGCCTACAAGCTCACATAGATCTGCTATTTTTGGCAAAGAGTTATCGGCGTAGAGGGGAGAAAAAAGAGCAGACCACGTAAACAAAAAGTTTAATCTGAAACACAATTTTATACAATATAGAGGGGGTCCCTGCTTCATCTCTCTCTCAGCTAGGACGCTATAGCTGTAGAATACATCTCTCGTACGTATGATTCTGACGTTTTCAATCTACGAGAGTTGTAGGGTTCACCCCCCATGGACACAGGGACTTTCAGCACTATACCCCGGCCGTAGACACTCCAAACATGTACAAATTGAAAATAAAGGTGCTTCTCCCCACGCCCCAAATGTTAACTATCGCTACGGGGTAGTAGTTTAATGTAATAATCCATATCTTTCAATAAAGAAGTGTTTTAATGCCGTCTGTGGCCGAACGCCATTTTCCCACCCTCGTTTACTTCCTGTTTACATTGAGTGTAATTCCGGGCTTCACCAGATGGGGCGCGTCACTACCGCCCATTGGGAACTTCCGAAAGAATCGGCCACAGACGGCATTAAAACACTTCTTTATTGAAATATATGGATTATTACATTAAACTATTACCCCGTAGCGAGAGTTAACATTTGGCGCGTGGGGGTAAGCACACGTTTTGTTTCCATGGGGGGTGAACCCCACAACTCTCGTAGATTGAAAACGTCAGAATCATATATATAATGTTGTTACTTTGGCCTTGGTTCCCTTTGAGCTTTTTTTCGGGGCTGTTAAGACGTCTAAAATACGTCTGACGGCTAAAGGCTGAAACCGCGTTATAACTGATCTAACAGTGAAAGTTTGAAGTTTTTTTCAACGTCTATTCTTAGCCTTGACACTGATCAGTGGTTCAGTTCCAATTATTTTACTTCTACTCCCTACATCTCAGAGGCAAATATTGTACTTTTACTCTTCTACAATTATATGAAAACTTACTAGTTACTTTTCAGATATAACTAATGATATTATGAAACATACATTAACCACTTTAGCCTTATTATATACGGGCTATTTGAAAATAGCCGATCTACAAGCTCGCCGTGTTGTGAGCTTGTAGATCTGCTATTTTCAAATATTGTAGTACTTTTACTTTTGGTACTTTAAGTACATTTTTGTACCAATACTTTTGTACTTTTACTCAAGTAAATTTTGAATTCGGGACTTTTACTTGTAACAGAGTATTTCTATATTGCAGTATTGGTACTTTTACTTAAGTAAAGAATTTGAGTTATTTTTCCACCACTGACATTGATTAGCTGTTTTTTAAACATTTATATGTATATATACCGTCTATAGGCGCATGGTGGGCATCACTTCCTGTCGATTTGATCAGGTATCAGGGATCAAATCGACAGGAAGTGATGCCCACCATGCCCTAGGACACCATGGTTCTCAAAGTGGGGTCTGGGGACCCTCAGAGGTCCTTGGTGGGGTTCCAGGAGGTCCCCAGCAAAATGTGTTAATATAGGATCACAATAATTTTAACCTTTTTATACTTTGGCTATTTTTGAAAAAATGTGTGCAAATCTTTGAATATATCTTTTTTAAAGCCAACATTTGTAACTCAAATCTTTGCTTCTGGGGGTCCCTGGAACAAAACATTTTGAGATGGGGGTCCGCGGCCAAAAACATAGCATTTTGGGGGTCCTTGACATGAAAATGTTTGAGAAGCACTGCCCTAGGAAACTTGTGGATATCATGCAGTAGCCATTGAAATGATGTCTATATATTATAGACGCTTTAAAAACAGCTACTCAACATGTTGAAACAACTTTCACTTTTAGACCAGTTATACAACCCGGCTTTAGACGGAGGTCTAATAGCTGACTATATGGCTCACTGGGTTGTTTTTATGGAAATGTTGATGTCAAGGAAAGGACCCCCAGTTTAACATCGTCACCTTGCTAAACTAATGGCCTACAGTAAGTCATTTTTTGAGGAAAATGATATTTTTGCCTAAGTCAGCTCCTCATGACACTGGCCACCTCTGGTAAATCGCCTATCTCTTAATTGAAAAGGATCATGCTGTTCACTCCCCTTTTACTATAATGGCCTAACTCCCTAGTGTGACGCCAAAATAGGCCTTTTTTTGGCCTAAGTCACATGCCAAATCATTTACTGATTTAGGCCATTTTGTAATATTTTTTTGCTTTTTTTTTGTTGGCCTAAGTCAGATTTAAACCTATTTAAATCTCTTATGTTACATAACTGACAGACAGTGTTATTTCTATTTAAATAGTCATAATTTGTTATAAACATTTTGGGTGAAATGATTAAGAAATATCATATAGTTTTGTTTTGGATCAGTTTTTTATTTTTCCTGAAAAACCTTAAAAAATGACTTGGGCCATTAGTTTAGCAAGGCGACGAGATTTATCCTCAGACCCCCATCTGAAAATATACACATTTTTCTCTTATTTTCTTTTCAAGATTTGTTTTGAAATGAGCAGATCTACAAGCTCACAACACAACAACTTTGAATATAACATTGACATGACAAAATGGTTACCAATGTATTTTAGTTTTATTATTATTATTTATGTTTATTCATTAAGATTAATACTTTAATGCAGTGGTTCTCAACCTTTTCAGGCCGCGACCCCCCAAAATAATCATATTTGAACTGGGACTCCCCACCCTGACAAGCACTTGGAATTGTAGGCATTAAATGTAGTTTGACTCGGTTCCACAGATAAATGTGTGAGGTGTTTTGAGCATGTAGATCAGCTATTGTCTAATTCTTTGCCTCTTTCTTAGATATTATTTGTCAATTTGGCCAATGTTTTACCATTTGTTATAGTATAGTTTGTTCATTACTTTAAAAGCAGTAATGGTGTGCAGATACCCTGTATATACTCACCCTGTATATACTCATGCTGTATGTTGGTTTGTTTACTGGTTTGAAGCTAATCATTTGAGGACCCCCCTGGGGGTGGACATCATTGTTGAAATGAAACATTGTAACCGTAGGCTACCTGTGTACATTTGTGAAAATGCTACATTCTCTATGAAGCTGCCAGAGAGAAAGGCAGCAAGCGTATTGAAGTCTCCTCTTTTCAGGGCGTAACATTCTCAGCTGGTTGACAAGATGGAAGGAGCTGCATGGATGCATTGGGGGGCTGTGGAGACCAGAGAGACTGGCCTGGAGACGTTCACAGGAGGAGGAGGAGGAGGAGAACATATTAGCACCCCCCATGGCCTGGAGGATCACAGTGATGGGAAAGTGGCTGGACATCCCAGTGAAACAGAGGTTAGTGGATTCAATGTGATCTCCTTCCTTTTGAAAAGGTTCACCTAGAATGACATGACCATCATAGCCTGGACACCAGGTTGAAAGTCTTCAACCAGATAGGGCCTTAGGGCCTCTACACACTGCCAAATATGTGAAGTGGTCGGGGAGTCATCAGATCGTTAAGCACTTCACACTACACAAGTCTTTTCCTTGAAATCGGCTGTCATATATCGTTGTGGTTTTCACACTATACGCAGGAGTGCACATAACTGGTGCGTAAGTGCGCATGCGTGGTCAAAATGCATGCTGCGTGGCACGTCAGACGAAGGGAGGCCCTCTCGCGTACCAACAGCTGGGACCGCTGGGACAGGAATTTACTTCCTGAAGCCACACTCACACATTCACAGTGAAGGACGCGTCCGCCACATACACACTCCATACACAGCCATTAGGCGGAGGGGGAGGGGACGCATGCTGCACGTGATTGTGCTCCAGACACAGTCAGTCGCACGCAGCAAGCTGCTGGCTGCGGTACAGGCACTCAGAGTCGTATTGGCTGTAGCATGGATCTCCTCGGGGGGATGATCACAAGCCCATTCATACTGTAGGATCTGCAGTTGGCGAGAGAGCCAAATATCAAACATGCTAGAAATCTAAATCCAGTCGGGAAGGTCTCGGCAATCGCATTTATCAGGGGTGGATTTTGCGATCTTGCGTCAAATTGGGGATTTTGTCGGCGAATGCCAAAAAAGCTCCCCACAGCCAAATCGGGTCAAATATCTTGCAGTGTGTAGGGGGCCTTAGCTTAGAGCAGTGTTTCCCAACCTTTTTTTTCACACCTGACATAGCCAAAAGATCCAAGGGCACAGTGTGTACACACACACACACACACACACACACACACACACACACACACACACACACACACACACACACACACACACACACACACACACACACACACACACACACACACACACACACAGAGATTATAGGGCAGGTATAAATAAACCTTGACCATTACAAAATGGTGGTGGTCTTTGGCCTACAAATATATAAACTTGGGTCAGTGCAATGATTGAAGAGTCTGATTTCACCTTCCCAGTGTGGTATGTATTTGGTGATATTCACCTGGTATTCCTAAACGTAACCTCATTAAACTATGCCTAAACCTAACCTTATTCCTAAACGTAACCTCAGTAAAACTGATAATATGGCTAACCCTAAACTTATTTCTAACCTTATCCTCAGTAAAAAACAAATACAAGAATACAAGAACCGCTGGTCCGTGAAAGAAAATGGGGGCGAGCGTGTATTGGGGCGAGTTTTCCGGTGATATTATATTGACGGCACCGCGGCTTGCGAGAGATTTTCTCTGTGGAGTAATTAAACACCACAAACACCATGGTTGTATATGTTGACACAAACACACTGGAGCGATTTAGAAGCACTTTATAAGAAAACTAATGCTTATGTTGATTTAAAGTTAGTACATGCGTTTGAATGTTGACATGCGTTCATGGCAGATTATAATATGGGCATTTGACAGCCCCTCTTTTTCCTGGTACGGTGGACTGGCGCTGAATCTTTTAACACATTTCATGTACTCATCATGGTACAGTCTGGCTGTGGCTTTCTTTTTACACCACCGGCGCCGTGTGCGACAGCGCTCCGGGCACTGTGTGCGCTGCTGGCAGGGCCTGGCAGTGGCAATGTTTTGCTGACGGCGTTGAAACGTAGCGTCTTCTGGGTGCATCTCTTCTTTCCTGGTGGTGCTCTCATCTTGCAGTTGTAGTACTCAGTAGTGATGTGTCGTTCATGATTGATTCGTTCAAAAGAATTAGTTCATTTGCCATGAACCACCACTAGTACTCAGTGGCAAAGCATACTCTCTGTGCCCTTTTTATACAGTACCTGGCAGGTACATATTTGCATTCCTATGGGTGATGGTCGCTTCACTGAATGGACTCGGGCGCGGCTGTGTGTCCGTGAGACGGACGTTGGCCGTATCTATTGACGGACGATAGCGCTATTGTTCCCGGGGTGTTGGGTTCACACCTTCACAGGGCCACTCGGCACACCTAGCATTGCGACGCGGCACAGTAAAGGTCCACCTGCCACGGTTGGAAAACGCTGCCTTAGAGGAAGCTACCAACCACTCCTACAAACCATCTCAGAGCTGGGCTATAGGTGCAGACTCTTTGTTTTTATACTTGCAGCCTAGAACATGCCCACAAACTGTTTCAACAACTTGGGATGCCCAAAAGGAGAAAAAAAGGCTGGCAAAGTACTGAGCTGTCTCTGCTATCATTGGCAGCCGGGGAGATGCTGTTTCTTAATACCATAGAGTACTGAGTGACATGCTTATTGTATCATGAAGACATATGCCATGATTTTGTGAATGTATCCATAACTCTGTGTGTGTGTGTGTGTGTGTGTGTGTGTGTGTGTGTGTGTGTGTGTGTGTGTGTGTGTGTGTGTGTGTGTGTGTGTGTGTGTGTGTGTGTGTGTGTGTGTGTGTGTGTGTGTGTGTGTGTGTGTGTGAAGCAGATGTCTACAAGTCAGGACCTGAGCTCTGCTGCCCCCTGGAGGACTGATGCCTGCATGACTCCCATCTACTGCACTGACACTGAGACAGGCTGTGAGTCTCTGTCACACACACACACACACACACACACACACACACACACACACACACACACACACACACACACACACACACACACACACACACACACACATACATATTCTTTTTCAGGCCTCATAAAGTTTCTGCCTGAGCCTGGTCATACCGAAGACTATGATATTGGGACCCAATACCTCCCTGCTTGGCACTCAGCATTGAAGGTTGGTCCGTATGTCCCTATGACATACTGGTGTCATGTATGAGATAGAAGTACCATAGAAGACAGGAAGCACCTTTTGTAAGAACCATACAAGACTGATCCACATGTATTTTCCAGTATCGCTTGACAAATAAATGTAAAATGACAATACGAAATAGTTAACTACTTAATTACAAATAAATGCAATCAGTTGAAGAATAAATCTGATACAATCAGAAAACACATTTAGTTGTTCTCTGCTGACATAACCTCTCTCCTCCTTCTAGGTCTCTCACTCCTTCCTGTGTGTAAAGAGGAGGTTTCCCCTGAACACCAGGAGAGGAGTCCCAGTGTGGTCCAGGTGAAACTAGAACCTCCACAGATTAAAGAGGAACAGCAGGAGAGTAGTCCCAGTCTGGTCCAGGTGAAACTAGAACCTCCACAGATTAAAGAGGAACAGCAGGAGAGTAGTCCTAGTCTGGTTCAGGTGAAACTAGAACCTCCACAGATTAAAGAGGAACAGCAGGAGATTAGTCCTAGTCTGGTCCAGGTGAAACTAGAACCTCCACAGATTAAAGAGGAACAGGAGGAGGAGTTACCTCAAAGACCAGAGGAGGCTGAATGGTCATCGTTGACATTACTAACAGTGAAAAGTGAAGATGATGATGAAAACAGAGAGACAGAGCCTCTAGCCAGCACATCTACTGAACACATGAAAACACAAGCTGATGTAGAGGACTGTGGAACATCACAACCAACTATTGATGACCAGCTCCTCTCTTCACACTGTTCTGACTCTGACATTACTGAGGACAGTGATGACTGGCCTTCACACTTTTCTGAATCTGATACTGAAGACAGTGATGAGTGGAAGCCCAGTAAACAGCAGTCAGCTTTAAACGCACTGAAATCACACAAGACACAAAATGTGAAAGCACAGAGATTGTCATTGAGCAACAAGCTGTCCCTGACCCTGAAATCATCAAAACAAACAGCATCCGTTAGGAGTCAAACAAAAAGACACATGAGGACTCATTCAGGGGGAAAGTCATTTGCTTGTTCAATTTGTAGCAAAAGCTTTAACCAAAATCAAAATCTGAAAAAACACATGAGAACTCATACAGGGGACAAACCCTATGCTTGTTCGATTTGTAGCAAAAGCTTTATCGAAAGTTACATTCTGAAATACCACATGAGGACTCATACAGGTGAAAAGCCATTTTCTTGTTCAGTTTGTAGCCAACATTTTAGCCACACACAAAATCTGAAAAGACACATGAGGACTCATACAGGGGACAAACCCTTTGCTTGTTCAGTTTGTAGCAAACACTTTAACCAAACTCAAAATCTTAAAAAACACATGAGGACTCATACAGGGGAAAAGCCTGTTGCTTATTCTGCTTGTTCAGTTTGTAGCAAACGTTTTAGCTACATTCACAATCTGAAAAGACACATGAGGACTCATACAGGGGACAAACCCTTAGCTTGTTCAGTTTCTATCAAACGCTTGAACTATGATCAATATCTGAAAACCCACCTGAAGACTCATATAGAGGAAAAGCCCTTTGCTTGTTCGGCTTGTAAGAAAAGCTTTAACCGATCTGACCTACTGAAAAATCACATGAGGACTCATACAGAGGACAAACCCTTTGCTTGTTCAGTTTGTAGGAAAAGCTTCAACCGATCTAACCGACTGAAAAATCACATGAGGACTCATACAGGGGAAAGGCCATTTACTTGTACAGTTTGTAACAAAACCTTTATGCAAAATTATGATCTGAAAACGCATATGCAGACTCATACAGGGGAAAAGCGCTTTGCTTGTACAGTTTGTAGCAAAACTTATAACAAAACTCAACATCTGAAAAGGCATATGATGACTCATACAGGGGAAAAGCCATTTTCTTGTTCAGTTTGTAGCAAACGTTTTAGCCACAATCAAAATATGAAAAGACACATGAGTTCTCATACTGGGGACAGACCCTTTGCTTGTTCAGTTTGTAGCAAACATTTTAAGGTAATTGAAGATCTGAGACAACACATGAAGACTCATTCAGGGGAAAGGCCCTTTGCTTGTTCGACTTGTAAGAAAAGCTTTAACCGATCTGACCTACTGAAAAATCACTTGAAGACACATACAGGGGAAAAGCCCTTTGCTTGTTCGGCTTGTAAGAAAAGTTTTGCCCGAGCTGTCATATTGAGAGATCACATGAGGACCCATACAGGGGAAAGGCCATTTACTTGTACAGTTTGTAACAAAAACTTTAAACAACGTTCTCATCTGAAAAGGCACATGAAGACTCATACAGGGGAAAAGCACTTTGTTTGTACAATTTGTAGCAAAACATATAACAAAACTCATCTGAAAAGGCATATGATGACTCATACACGGGAAAACCCATTTTCTTGTTCAGTTTGTAGCAAACATTTTAGCCACAATCAAAATCTGACAAGACACATACTGTCTGTTCATACTGGGGAAAAGTCCTTTACATGTCCAGATTGTGAAAAGGGTTTCAATCGAAAATGTTCTCTGACAATGCACATGAAGACTCATACAGGGTAATATAAAACTTTTCTAGTTTGTGTGGCAAATGTTTGGTCAAAATAGAATTATTTTTAGTACTATTACTTATTACTTTTAGCTGCACAATAACATGCTTGTTTTCAAAGAAGCAATCGCTGACACAAAATATCTCACACAGAACAAATGCATTAATCTGGTGGTCTTGCTGGAAACCTGATTCATTTTAATTTCAGCAACACAAAATATCTCTCAAATTTTGTGCTTTGCTACTATGACAACTGATTTTCCCTCATGAGTTCAATAAAGGTCTGTCTGTCTATCTACCTAGCTATCCACTGTATACAGCTGAGACATATGTTTGCATTGGTATACTAAATTGAGACTTAATACCATGAAATAAGGCACATTTGTAGACGATATGTTTCAACGTAAGTATTTTGCTTCAAGCAAAATTAAACGTCATGATTTACAAACGGGTGAACAGAAATTCAGAATCAAACACAGGGAGTCATGTTAAAGGTATTCATTCACAGTTAAACGGTATTTATTCACAGTTAAAGGGTCTTTATTCACAGCAAGAGAAGTGGAGGTAGGTGTTGTGGAAGTGAGGCCCAGTGTGTGAGGATGAGGCGAGCTATAGCCACAAGCAACTTGGAGGGCATCCCAACCTGTATGTTGCAATTCTGTCCATTGACGGCTCTATTCATGAGACACCAACTCACCAACAGGCCTATTGCACATCCACAGCCTCTATAAAGGCTTTGTTTCACCCAAAAAATCCACTATTGTCATGTTATGAGCAATCTACTGTAAATAAACTCTGTGAAGGCATATCATTCTTCTAAGTGTGTTTATTTAGCTGTGTTTACACCTGCATTACCTGTGCGCACTCATTACCTCTCCAGTGGTTTTGGGGAGAACTTGTTTTAAATCACTCGATGTCCTTGATCCTTGTTCTTTGAAATCAAAACAGAAGACCTTTCTGTTTGCCACTGCCTTTACTAAGGTTATTGTCTCCGCCAGGAGACTATGTTTTCGTTCTCGTCCTTCCGTGTGTCCACCAAGCTAACATTGGTCAAGCTTCACGTGACACGTGACAGTATGTTGAAAGGGTGTGCTTTGATTGGCTAGCGAGACGCATGATGAAATAGAGTCCTATAAATAGGTGTGTCACTTGAAAAGATCATTTATATCTTTTGAAGTGAGGTAAGACAGGATTAATCAGGAACAGTACTGGCGGAGACCTGTGCTCCGAGGAGCACATTTTCTAGTTGATTCTGCACTCTCATTTTATTGTATTACTATAATTCTCAACTCCTTAACACATTTTTATTGTATACTAATTTTATAATGTGTTTATGTTGCACTAGTACTGTCCTGCTCTTAATGGTTTGTCAAAATCTCACAGCACTTGTATTCATAATAGCAGATCTACAAACTCACGACACGTAGATCAGATTGAACATTTGTGGGGGAAAAAAACAATATAATACAAATAAATACCCATAATTCTATTAAATTAGATTTAAAATGTTCACCTATAATGACATGTTGGTTAAATATAATTTTAGGGTATAGAATGTACCTCTGTATTGGGAAATTAACTGACATAGCAAATTAATTAAGATCATTTACAACTTTTTGTATATTGCAATAATACAATGTGGTTACCACTAAATCCCAAGTCACACCTGGACTTGTCTCACGGCACATACCAGTGGCTCTTAGCACACGGTTTGACCTAGAAGAAAAGTAAAATAGTAACACCTGACCTGAAGAAATGTGTTTTCACTGCCAACAGTTTGGCTTGTATTCATGAGGGTTTTATAAAGACGAAATCTCCTGATGAAGACATAAGAACAACAGTAGCAGCAGCAGCCTTTGAAATAAGTTATTGTCTATTTTACATTTCCTCCTCAAAGACAACTTTTATCGTTTATCTTTTTCAATCAGCAGAATCTTTTCAGTCCACGTATATTAGAACTTACTGCAGTGACACCTGAACATTGAGCAGTGGTGGAAAAAGTACTCATATTTCAAAAAAAGTGTACAGGAAGTGTTAAAATTATGTTTTTATGTGGACACACCCACACCAGTTCATTAATTATACCTGGCTTTCACCTTTCCACCTGAACCAGTCCCTCCGCCTCCTCCTACAAGACCACCCACCTGTCCTAGTCCCTCCTCCTCCTCATGAAAGGACTGTCTATGGTCCTTCCCAGTTGTTTATAAAATGCTCTAGAACAGTGGTTGTCAAACTTGGGTCTGGGGACCCCCAGGGGTCCTTGCGGGGGTTCCCAGAGGGTCCACAGCAAAATTAGTTTAGCATCAAAATCAGTGTAACCAGTTGATACCTGTACATTGTCTATTTGAAAATAGTAGATCTACAAGCTCACAGTGTGTCATACAAGTATACCCTATTGTATAAATAGTCTGTAACAAGTACAAGTTTGGTATTAAAAATGTACTTAAGTAATAGTACAAACTTATTGGCATCAAAATGTACTTAAAGTACCAAACTAAAAGTACTCATTATGTAGAAAGTCACATTTCTCAAGTTTTCAAATATATAAAATGTATTAAAATCCTTTGAAAATAGCAGATCTACAAGCTCACAATGTGTCGCAAAGCAACGCATTCTTAATTAGTCCAGAGAACAGAAGCAGTGAGTTATGAATGATTATCTGTGCAGGAATGAATACAGTCCACTAGAGGGCAGTATCACACTTGAGAAACAACACACACAGTATGTAGAGCAGATATGAGCTCAGAACACAACAGGTTGACCTTCTGTGGAAAACCACCAAGGTTACTACTACCAAGATAATCAATAGATCTGATATCATTTGAAACCACCAAGGTTACTACCAAGTACCAAGATAATCAATAGATCTGATATCCTTTAAAACCACCAAGGTTACTACCAAGATAATCGGTCTAGGGGTCGTGGTATAAAAACGTTTGAGAACCCCTACCTTAAATCAAGACTATAGTAGATGTATTTTATCGAGTCTTCACTTTAACCCCCCCCCCCCCCCCCCCCCCCCCCCCCCACAGTGTGCCCTGGAATGTCAACAGTAAAGCCCGTATTTACATGGACAAATGCCAAATATAAGGTGCTTACCCGCTTGCCCCAAGTGTTAACTAGGTGTCCGGAGTATTTGTGTAATGTATTAGTCCATATATTTCAATAAAGAAGTGTTTTAATCGCGTCTGTTGCCGATATTTTCGGAACGTTCCCAATGGTGGTGGCGACGGAGCGCGTCTGGTGAAAGCCAGAATTACACTCAATGTAAACAGGAAGCAAACGAGGTGGGCGGGGGGGGGGATGGCGTTCGACCACAGACGGGATTAAAACACTTCTTTATTGAAGAATATGGACTAATACATTGGACAAATACTCCAGATACCTAGTAAACATGTGGGGCAAGCGGGTAAGCACCTTATATTTGGCATTTGTACATGTTCAGAGAAATACGGGCTTTACTGGTGGCATTCCGGGGCAAACTAGGCTGGTGGTCGCTAAGACTCTCGTAGATATATATATGGCAACATCGATAAAATACATTTATGAGTCTTGATCTAGGGCTAGTGCGGAGCAAGACTCGTCTGCGGTTTTGTTTACGTTTCGTAAACCCTAACCTGGTGATTATTAATGTATCTGCACTAAGCGGTGAGTCAAAGCTGTGTTTATTATTATTATTGTTCATTGGTTGATAATAATGTTTATTTGTGTATTTATTGCTGCTCCCCGTTAGCCACCGTTAGCATGCTAACGTTACAACGGGGTGCATTTCCGTTACGACGGTGTAGTCTTGGCTAGCTTCTGCTAGCCCTGAAACGGGTGCATTTCGCCTTTCCGACATGTCGCCTTTCCTGACTGCCATACCATGACAGTCATGGCACTACTTGTTCCTATTTTTTTTTATTTTTTTTACATTTACAACCAGTTTATCTACATAAACCTTCATATTTCAAATATAAAGTGCTGACCCCCCGGCCATGGATGTTATAAGTTAAAGCGCCTGGGTCTAAGTATCTGTATCTTCCGTATTCTTCAATAAAAAGCGTTTTAATCCGATCGCCGGCCATTTTCTCCGAATTATCTCCATATGCTTTCAACAACGCGCCACTATCGGTTGGGAGGTGTATTGCACCTTGATACATTGTTAAAATGGCTGGCAATCGGATTAAAACACTTTTTTATTGAACAATACGGAAGATACCGGTACTTAGACCCTTGCGCTTTAACTTGTTACATCCGTGGCTTTGGGGTCAGGACTTTATATTTGAAATCTGAATGTTTATGTAGATGTACGGGTTGTAAATGTACAATTTTCAAAAGACGGGAACAAGTAGCGAATGGAGAGTGAACACCGTCATGATGCACCCGTGAACCATGGCTAACCTGCTGCTAGCTTTGATAAATCCACACTTGAGGTGGTGGTGAGACAAATACAAGCTTTATGTCACACTATCATCATCTTCTATCTATTCTACTGCACTGAGCAGCAAACACACATTTAGACCAGTTGTCTGAATGTTAAGGCTTTTGCTTAGATAGGGATGTTTACAGCTAGCATCGTTAGCACAACAATGCTAGCTTTACAATGTGTTATCAGAGTCAGAGTGTTTTTATGGAAAGTAGCTTAATTGTAAATATTGGTCGTTGCAGGTTGTGTTTTTTGGACTTTAATTGTTTCTACAGTGTAATTGTATATTTAGGCTTGTTTCATAATGTTGTTTAAACCAGTGGTTCTCAAACATGTTCATGTCAAGGACCCCCAATTTAGCATGTATTTTTCCACGGACCCTATAAATATACACGTTTTTCTTCTTTTTCAAGATTTGTTTTGAAATGGCAGATCTACAAGCTCACAATACGTTTGAAATGACCAGATCTACAAGCACACAACACGTTTTAAATGAGCAGATCTACAAGCTCACAATGCCTTTTAAATGAGCAGATCTACAAGCTCACAATGCGTTTTAAATGAGCAGATCTACAAGCTCACAATGCGTTTTAAATGAGCAGATCTACAAGCGCACACCACGTTTTAAATGAGCAGATCTACAAGCGCACACCACGTTTTAAATGAGCAGATCTACAAGCGCACAACACGTTTTAAATGAGCAGATCTACAAGCTCACAACACATTTTAAATGAGCAGATCTACAAGCTCACAACACGTCACATCGCGACACTTTGAATATAACAAAATAGTTACCAATGACTTTGTTTATTAACAATGTGCACTTGTTATTTTTATTTATGTTTAAGATTCATACTTTAATACAATGGTTTTCAACCTTTTCAAGTTGCGTAATATTTGACAATTTGGCCACTGTACAATAATCCAAGCTTCCAGCAGGGAAATGTGGATTATTAGTGCCATAGTAATGTGCTTTTATTTCCTGCATTAGTTAAAAATGTTCTATTAAAGTTAACCCTGATGGGACAAAAATAGGCAGTAGTAGAGAGAGTCAATTCAATTCAATTCAAAGGGCTTTAAAAAGAGAGTCACAAGCTGATCTAACAGCCCTAAGCAGATGTCCTGCTGTGCTATGAGCTTCAAAGGGACCCTGCATACCAAGGTGGTGATAGCGGGGGCAGGTTAGATAAGGACTAGGGCCTTTGTGTAAAAACAGGGTTAATGGCTGACTGAGCAGACGGCCAGAGCCAGCCTGCCCTGTGGTAACAGGAAACCAGTGCAAGAACGCAATGCTTGTGGGAAATCAGAACATCCTGTTGCTTAAGTCCACCCCAGAGGCGGAACTTATATGTATGGGAACTAGAAGTTGATAAATAGGTCTTGTCTTGCTAGAGAGCTTCAGATTCGAAATGACTGGGCCGTGAGTTGTTCTAAATATGGGTTTGGAGCCACTTACTGACAAATGTACGAGACGAAGTGTCTGCAGGTATCAGTGTTAGTAGTTGACAGGATGTTATTGCTGCGTTCGTCATTTTCCATTGCGAGCTCCGAGAGACTGACGGTATGAATTGAGTTGTTGTTTATGTTTCCTTTTCTAGGTTTATAACCTGACGTGTTAGTATGTTTGTATTGTATTGTATTGTTAGTATAATAGAGATCTAATTAGTTGCATTGCTTGTGTGACCGGCTAGATAATTGAACAACAATGGAAACAAGTCCCAGGACTTTTTTTGTGTTATCTGTTTAGTTCAAATGGCTGCCTACTGTACCTCGTGCTGTTTACATTTCAGAAAGCGTATTGAATTGAGGGCATTCTCAGCTGGTTGACAAGATGGAAGGAGCTGCATGGATGCATTGGGGGGCTGTGGAGACCAGAGAGACTGGCCTGGAGACGTTCACAGGGGGAGGAGGAGGAGAACATCTTAGCACTACCCATGGCCTGGAGGATCACAGTGATGGGAAAGTGACTGGACATCCCAGTGAAACAGAGGTTAGTGGATTCAATGTGATCTCCTTCCTTTTGGAAAGGTTCGCCTAGAATGACATGACCAACATAGCCTTGATGCCAGTTTTTTTTTTTTAGTGTGTGTGTGTGTGTGTGTGTGTGTGTGTGTGTGTGTGTGTGTGTGTGTGTGTGTGTGTGTGTGTGTGTGTGTGTGTGTGTGTGTGTGTGTGTGTGTGTGTGTGTGTGTGTGTGTGTGTGTCTGTCCATAAAAGTGTCTGACTCTGTATTAGAAACAGGCTGCACCTTTTACCTTAGCTTAGAGGAAGCTTTTATGAACACGGACATTAAATACCAACCTCTCCTACATACCATCTCAGAGCTGGGCTATAGGCGCAGAGTATTTATTAGCAGCCTAGAACATACCCACAAACTTCAACAACCTGGGATGCCCAAAAGGAGGCAAAAAGGCTGGCAAAGTACTGAGCTGTGTCTGCTATCATTGGCAGCCGCGGAGACGCTGTTTCTTAATACCATAGAGTACTGAGTCACATGCTTATTGTATCATGTAGACATATGCCATGATTTTTTTATAAGAAAGGTTGCGGTACAGAGGATGCGGTTGTCACACTGGTCCACTTCATTACAAAACACCTAGATAAGTCTAATAAGAATTATGCAAGGGTGCTGTTCTTAGACTTCTCTTCAGCTTTCAATACAATACAGTCTGATATTCTGGTGTCAAAGATGGTGCAGTTGCAACTGAATCCATACTTAATTCACTGGTATGCTTCCTTCCTTACTAACAGAGTACAGAGGGTGAAAGTGAACAAAACCCTCTCCGCAGCATTAACTACTAATGTTGGTGCTCCCCAGGGTTGCGTAAGCTCAGCTGTACTTTTCACCCTTTATACTGACAGCTGTCGTACTGAGGAATGTCTGTCTGAATGTCGCACTGACAAAACAGACCAATACATTCTAAAGTACTCTGACGATACAGTTTTGATTTCCCTTTTGGATAGTTCCAGTGATCCTGGACTGCACCAACACAGAGTAAATAAGGTGGTGGAGTGGAGCGATAACAACGCTCTTATCATTAACACAAAAAAGACAGAGGAGATTGTTTTTGGTGCCCCACTAGAGATACACAGATCCCCCATAACTATTCATAGTGAACAGATCAACCAGGTATGTTCGTATATATACCTACGAGTAGTAATTGACCACCTTCTGTCATGGAAAGAACAGATTGAATCAGTGGGTAAGAAGACAAAGCAAAGAGTCTATTTCC
Source organism: Gymnoscopelus microlampas (assembly GCF_963454915.1). Classification (NCBI taxonomy): domain Eukaryota; kingdom Metazoa; phylum Chordata; class Actinopteri; order Myctophiformes; family Myctophidae; genus Gymnoscopelus; species Gymnoscopelus microlampas. The sequence goes on along the minus strand of NC_139944.1, from coordinate 54,901,522 downwards.
TTCGCCGTTTGAGATCTTTTGGTGCTAGTAGACAGATTCTTCTTTTGTTTTTCACTTCTGTTATAATGATTGTTCTTCAGTACTGTAGTACCACCTGGTATGGATGTCTGTCTGTAGCCTTAAAGTCACAACTGCTGCAGCAACTGAACATTTGTTCAAAGATTGTTGGACAGCCACTTCAGAGGCTCTATACAACTACGTATAATGATAGTATGATAAGGTTGGCAAGGAATATCACTTCAAACACTAGCCATGCTTTGTATGGAGAATATAGGTTGCTGCCTTCAGGAAGGAGATACGGTGTTCCTACATACAATAAGGTCAAACTGAAGAGGTCCTTTGTCCATCAGACGACACTGAGGCTTAATCAGGATTTATAGGCCAAGGGTAGGCTGAGAGGTGGACATTGCTCTTGTCTTTGTATGTCTTTATGTATGTATTTTGTATTGTGTTTTGTTTTTCTTGTGTCACTGTTTATTGTTGCATACATGGCTGCTGGGTCGCAAGACAAATTTCAGTGTGAACTGACAATAAAGTATTATCGTATCGTATCGTATTATAACTGTACCTTTTAATGTGTGTGTGTGTGTGTGTGTGTGTGTGTGTGTGTGTGTGTGTGTGTGTGTGTGTGTGTGTGTGTGTGTGTGTGTGTGTGTCTGCGCGCACGCGCGCTATAAAGCAGATGTCTACCAGTGATGTCCATCTATCCAGTCACAACATGTTTCCTCAGCACTGCATGAATTCCTACGTCTCAGCAGCCCTGAGTCAGGACCTGAGCTCTGCTGCCCCCTGGAGGACTGCTGCCTGCACGACTCCCATCTACTGCACTGACACTGAGACAGGCTGTGAGTCACTCACACACACACACACACACACACACACACACACACACACACACACACACACACACACACACACACACACACACACACACACACACACACACACACACACACACACCTTTATCCAGACTTTGTCAAGAGCAGAGTACATCCAGGGAGGTCTGCACTGAAGGCAAGGACGCCATAAAACGTGTTGAGCAGCATCTGGTCAACATTTTATCCTGCTAAACATGAAACACATTTCTGCTTCACTGTCTCAATGTGTGGAAAATGTCCATGTGCTTCAGCATGACTGAGCACAATGTGGTAAGATATACAAATGACTGGAAGTAAATGGATCCAGCTGAATATAGTCATTAGTCACCGATCAAACTTAAAATCTGTCTGGCCAGTTCCATAGTTTGTGGCCTTGTGGTTACAGTGTCCGCCCTGTCAGGGTTCAGCCCCCAGCCTGGTCATACCAAATACTAGGAAAATGAAACCCAATGCCTCCCTGTATTGCACTCAGCATTGAGGGTTGGTCCCTATGTCCCTATGACATACTAGTGTCACGTCCAGGTGATGTTCTTGTACATCAAGCAGCCTCACGCTACAGAAACGGGAGATAGAAGCACCATAGAAGCACCATTGAAGACTGGGAAGCACTAGCCTTAGATCAAGACTGTCATAGACAGGGGTGCACATAACTGGTGCGCAGGTGCGCATGCGCACCCAAAATAAAAAATGCGCACCACATCAGGCGACGCGAGGCGCTTTTGTGCACCAACAGCTGGGACAGGAATTTCCAAGCTTTTATTTTTTAGCAAAACTAAAAAATAAAAGCCTGGAGATCGAGGCTAGGAATTTACTTCCTGAAGCCACACTCACACAATCACTCTAAAGCACCCGTCGGCCCCATGTACAGCCATTAGGCACAGGGGTAGCGATATGACTCGCGTCGCCTCGCATCGCCTCGCATTGCCTCGCTGCGTGCACGCAGGCAGCAGCGGCTGTTAGAGGCACTCGTCACCGATGATGAACGCACCGTAATGGTGCAAACTATGCCGTGAACGTCCCAATCTGGCGGATAAAATCAGCGCAGCAGCACAGGGCACCAACCTTGGGGGCTTTACCTAACAGCGTGAGAAAAAAAACGGCGAAAATCGGCGGAATTTAGAAGCAGAGCGTCCTTTTTTTCTCGCCCCCCCCCGTTGACAAAACTGTCCGGTGGGCACCGTGCTGAATCCCCCCCCCCCCCCCCCCCCCCCCCCCCCCCCCGTTGACAAAACGGGACGGGACCATGCGCACCAAGTCACATCTCCAGGTGCTCTTCTGCGTACCAGACCTAAAAAGTTATGTGCACCCCTGGTCATAGATGTATTTTATGGATTTGGTCTTGGTTTTTACCACCCCCCTCCCTCAATATCACTGGACATCCGCCCTTAAAAGTCTGTATTCCTCCGAACATGTACAAATGCAAAATATAAGGTGCTTAGCCCGGGTTGTTAACTCGGCATTGGGAATCTGTGTGCACTGTATTAGTCCGTATTTTGTTTTGTGTTCTAATCCCGTCTGTGCCTGAACGCCATTATTTTAACCCCTCGTTTACTTCCTCTTTACATTGAGTGTAATACCAGATTTCACATGGTCACTACCGCCCATTGAGGAATACAGGGAAATTCTGACAGAATCCGACACAGACGGGATTAAAACGCATATCTATTGAACAATACTGGCTAATAGATTGCACGCAAGTTACTAATGTCGAGTTAACATCCGGGGCTACAGTGTCAGCACTTCATATGTTTTTTTTGGGTACATGTACGGAGAAGTACAGGCTTTCCACGCGGATGTCCAGTGACTTAAAGGGACTTAAAGGCCTATCATAGACACAAAAGTTAAAGTCGGACTCGATAAAATACATCTTTGATAGTCTTGTTCCATGGCTAGGGAAGCACCATAGAAGACAGGGAAGCACCATAGTAAGCATCATAGAAGACAAGGAAACGCCATAGTAAGCATCATAGAAGACAGGGAAGCACCATAGGAAGCCATATAGGCCACATGTCTCAGGAATTGTTGTTTCCTAAGGCTACTTCGATTCATAGGTTCACATTAGAATGGAGGTGCTTTGCTCTATGATCCACACATGTAATTTCCAGTGTCGCTTGACAAGAAATTTAAAAAGTCTATAAAATAATAATTACAAAACAACAATCAGTAGAAGAATAAATCTGATACAATCAGAAAATACATTGAGTTGTTCTCTGCTGACATAACCTCTCTCCTTCTTCTAGGTCTCTCACTCCTTCCTGTGTGTAAAGAGGAGGATTCCCCTGAACAGCAGGAGAGGAGTCTCAGTCTGGTCCAGGTGAAACTAGAATCTCCACAGATTAAAGAGGAACAGCAGGAGAGGAGTCGCAGTCTGGTCCAGGTGAAACTAGAACCTCCACAGATTAAAGAGGAACAGCAGGAGAGGAGTCCCAGTCTGGTCCAGGTGAAACTAGAACCTCCAGAGATTAAAGAGGAACAGCAGGAGAGGAGTCCCAGTCTGGTCCAGGTGAAACTAGAACCTCCAGAGATTAAAGAGGAACAGCAGGAGAGTAGTCCCAGTCTGGTCCAGGTGAAACTAGAACCTCCACAGATTAAAGAGGAACAGCAGGAGGATGAGTTACTTCAAAGACCAGAGGAGGCTGCAGGGTCATCGTTGACATTACTAGCAGTGAAAAGTGAAGATGATGATGAAAACAGAGAGACAGAGCCTCTACAGAGCAGTAGAGCATCTACTGAACACATGAAAACACAAGCTGATGTAGAGGACTGTGGAACATCACAACCAACTAGTGATGACCAGCTCCTCTCTTCACACTGTTCTGAATCTGACATTACTGAGGACAGTGATGACTGGCCTTCACACTCTTCTGAATCTGATACTGAAGACAGTGATGAGTGGGAGACCAGTGACATGAAGATCCATACAGGGGATAAGCCCTCTTCTTGTCCAGTTTGTAGCAAAAGCTTGAATCACGCTAAAAATCTGAAAACACACATGAGGATTCATACAAAGGAAAGACCATTTGTTTGTCCGGTTTGTAGCAAAAGCTTTAACCATTCTCATCACCTGAAAAGGCACATGAGTACACATACAGGGGAAAAGCCATTTGCTTGCTCAGTTTGTAGCAAAAGCTTTAGTGATACTCAAATTCTGAAAAGACACATGAGGATTCATACAGGGGACAAACCCTTTGCTTGCTCAGTTTGTACAAAAAGCTTTAGCCATAATCAAACTCTGAAAGGACACATGAGAATTCATACAGGAGACAAACCCTTTGCTTGCTCAGTCTGTGCAAAAAGCTTTAATGAAAACCGGGCACTGAAAAGACACATGAGGTCTCATACAGAGGACAAACCCTATGCTTGTTCAGTTTGTAACAAAAGTTTTAAACAAAATGCACATCTGAAAGTACACATGAGGACACATACAGGGGACAAACCCTTTGCTTGCTCAGTTTGTGAGAAAAGATTTAATGAAACTGGGACACTGAATCAACACATGAGGACTCATACAGAGGACACACCTTTTACTTGTTCAATTTGTAGCAAAAGCTTTAACCGAACTCAAAATCTGAAGAGACACATGAGGATTCATACAGGGGAAAGGCCCAGGGTTCCTGCGGATCCTTAAAAATTAAATTAAATCTAATCTAGGGCAGGATGAATAAACATGCCACAAAAAGACTAGTTGTTTTTCACTCTTTCCCCCCCCCCCCCCCCTTCTTTCTGACTTCCGCAGATATACAGTGCCCATGTGACAAACAATGCAATGATTCCAGATGGTACATTCCACTTTGGTAGATAGTGGTACACCTTGTGTGGAATATATAGATGATGAGATGGCAGTCGAGTGGGACGGTCGCATTTTCGTGCTCTCTCTAGCACAAAAGAAACAACGTCTACTTCGTCTGAAAAGGACCCTCAAGGCCAGTGAGTTTTTCTTGCTGTGCTACACGGCAATACTTTAGGGATTCATTCTCATTGAGTCCCATGAGGTGCATTTGCCAAGAATTACGAACTCAAACGGAGCCTATACTGAACAACGCTAAAACGTTGTTTTTCTGGTGAAACGAGAATGGATTATTTGTCCCAGCTAGCGACTGTGTTGGATCCCTGGATCCCTGGATACACACTCGCAAACAGACCGTCGTCTATAGAAGACTGGCCGATGACGACACAGAGGATTCCCCCTACGTGTCGTCGTCGAGAGGGCTTCCCCATGCAACACGTGACACCAGGACAACCACAGAGTGTCCCACCGAGAGGAATGCTGGGAAACTGAGTTCTTTTCCCTGCTTTCTCAATGTTCCCAGGTTGACGTTTGCACGGTTTTCCTTTGTGGGGAAGGCTTGTAAACAGACATTTTTCTCCCTGTTTTTCACATCATGGCGCCGACACAGGACATCTGCCTCACGCCTCCACCACCCCATCCCCCTCCCCCACTGCCCTGCTGCAATCACAAAGCCCCCATCCCCCTTCCCCGAACACACATCTCCTCCCCAGACCCCAGTGCTTCCCTTGGAACCACTTAAACAGCCTAGCCACCCCTCCCCCCACACCCTTGAAGCCCCCCATATCCAACCCTACCAGCCCCACCTCCACACCCCCTGGCTGGCTCAGGGTGGAAGACAGGGTTAATAAACTAAAAATGGGACTGGTCTTCAAAATTGTAAATGCAGATTTGCCAGAAATGCCCCCTATACCCGCATGTCTGTCTAGATACCTCCAAAAGGTTAGTGACACCCACAGTCACGAAACTAGAGGGAGCGTAAACAACAATCTGGTACCACCCACCCATAAAACAAACATGGGCAAATTCTCCTTCTACAGCACGGCCACCAAGGTATGGAATAGTCTTAACCCCATCCCTCAAAAAATGCAGTTTTTACATTACATTACATTAGTCATTTAGCAGACGCTTTTATCCAAAGCGACTTACAATAAGTGCATTCAACATAGGTAGGGAACGAAACTACTAATCACCAGAAGTCTTAAGTGCATTTTCTGCAAAAACAAGCAACCAAGAATATACCTAGCGTTAAGGTAAAAGTGCAATATATCAGCTACGGTATATATATATTACCTATACACATATTTTGCATTACTGGCATGGAATGGATTTCTCTGCACCCATCATGTTCCAAGTTAGTTAGTTCGTTGGGTGAGCCAACTTAAGCATCCAGATGGGTCTCTCAATTAAGGGAAAATGCTGTCTTCCAGATGGTCGAGTGACTCATGGCAAGAGATGCTGATGATTTCTTCTGTGATGTCGATTGATGCAGTTAAATTGAATCAAAACTCACATGACGAAACAAACTTTAGCATCCGCGAAACTGTGCATCATCTCTTGTCACAAAAATGAGACAGATGCTTTCCTGGGTTAATTTAACTTTATTTCAGACATTCACATTTTAATGCTAGTTTAAAAAGAAAAAGGCATAACAAATGTCAATGATTGTACGGTCTAGCTATTGTCCAGTGTGCAGTTCTGTCTAATGAACTGGACAGGTCTTGCAAACCTCCCGATTTCTAGAATGGCTATATTTACAACAGCTTTGAATAAAAAAGTACATTTTGCACTTTCTAGTCTAGGAAAAAAGAAATCAGGGCCGGCATCAGACCCAAAAATCTGCAGATGGTCGAGCTGTAGTCCTTTCTGCAGTGGGGTCATCAATTTTTTCACCCTTGCTGAAGTTGGGTCGTCAACATAGTCCCGTTGGTCCTTGTTCCTTGTTCCAGCCAGGCTGTCAATTTGGTCCAGCTGGTCCTTGCTGCAGTGGAGTCATCACCCTGGTCGATGGTCTGCGGATGATGCTGTCCACAAACTGCTTAAGGCCTTCAAAGCGGGCATACAGATACTTCAGGTACCAATACCACACTTTGGGAGACTTTATGGAATTGAGGTCCATGTCTCTGCTCTCTGGCCAGCACTGGCGATGAAAGTTGATGGCGTAATTAAAGAATGCAGGATGGTGGATTAGGTCAAATCCGGATATTTTGCCGCTTAACAGCTGCTCTTTTGAAATCTCAGAGTCCGTGTCTGACTCTAACAGCTTGTTGTTCCACAGGCAGCGAACCATGCATAACGCATAGTGGTTGAACTCTAGGACCGTCTGACGGCTGATGTGAATGGCCTGTGTCTGTCACTCTTGTTCCTTGGTTGCGGTCACGTTCATCTTGTACCTGTACATGATGTGGGCCAGACCAGTCTGTCCACGCTGATGGGCTCTGTACTAAACAGGGCTGGATAGAAAACCCCTTTTGGGGGCATCACCACCGGGGGGAGCCCATACTTCACAAACATGTCACCCAGTTTGCTGGGCTCATTTAAAACAGTCCTAAAAACTCATCTTTCTGGAGGCCAAAAGAGGAGGTAGTACCAGTTTCCCGGTAGACAGTCGACCCCCCCCCCCCCCCCCGTTTTTTGTTGTTACTCTCCGCCAGGAGAGTATTGTTATCACTGCGTTTTCACTTTCTAAACATGACACACCGATTGGTCAAGCCTCACGTGACACGTGAAATACTGTGATCTGATTGGCTAGTGACGCCACCGGGCCTATATATACATGGCATCACTCTGACAGTGTCTCCGCCACTGTCAGAGTGAGGTAAGAAAATCCGGCCACTAGCTCACTCCCAGACCTTCGAACCGGAAGTAGTCAAGTAGTCGCGGTCCAATTGTTCCTATCTGTCTTATTGGACAGATAGGACAGATAGGACACTTATATAGACAGGAGGGATATGACACTTACATAGACAGGACGGATAGGACAGGAGGGATAGGACACTTACACAGAATGAACGGAAGAGGACACTTACCCAGACAGGATGGATAGGACACTTACATATACAAGAGGGATAGCGACCTTCGCGACCTTCGAACCAACACAAGTCTTCTGGCGGAGAGTTGTGCTCCGAGGAGCACTTTTTCTAGTTATTTTTTGTTTTTGTTTTTTTTCATGTTTTTGGGCGGTGCAACCGCCCCTATATGTGAGGTTTGGACACCCACCCATTGCACCCCCCAACCCTGCACCGTGATTGGCCACCATTGTACACTGGTTGACTCTATTCAGGACTGTGATTGGCTAGTGAAACACATGACACATGTGCAGTCCTATAAATAGGATAATAAAAAAAAAACACATTTATGTTTTTTTTTAAGTGAATCACCCACTGTGATGACCACTGTGACCACACCGCCAACTTCACACTGGGTTTGACTTTTTTTCTTTATTTGTACATAGTGTTATTCTTCACTGTATTTTTATGTTGATATTTGAACTGTTTGGTTGCTATATATGTCTATGAAATGAATACCAAGGACCCAAAACAAGTCCGCAAGGACTTTTTTGGACGGACCTTTTAGTCAAAGGTATTATTAATGTAATTGTGATGTTTTACATTCTTTTTGCCTAATAAAAATGTCAATCAATCAATCAATCAGCCGACACACAGCCAGCCAATAACACATTTGCCACAGGTTATCCACCTTGTTTCTGTAAAGGCTGTGTCTCACAGAAATCCACTATTGTCATGTTATCAGCAATTTTGTGTAATTAAACTCTGAAGCCATTTAATTCTTCTAAGTGTGTTTTTTTTTGCTGTGTTTACACCTGCATTACCTGTGGGCACTCATTACCTCTCCAGGTGATTGAGCACAGTCACAGTGGTTTTGGGGATAACTTGTTTTAAATTACTCAATGTCCTTGATTCTTGTATTTTAAAATCAAAACAGAAGACCTTTCTGTGTTGCCACTGCCTTTTACTTAAGTCATTGATTCTAAATCTGCGCTCTCATTTTATTTTATTATTCTAATTCTCAACTCCTTAACTAATTTTAATTGTATGCTAATGTCCTTTTATAATGCGTTTCTTTTGCACTAGTACTGTACTGCTCTTAATGTTTTGTCAACATCTCACAACACTTGCATTCATAACAAAAGTAGCAGATCTACAAGCTTGTTCACTTATTGTTGAAATGTGGTTAAATATTATTTTATGGTATAAATGAATGTACCTCTATATTGGAAAATGAACTGATATAGTGAATTGAATAATTAAGATCATTTACAACTTTTTGTATACTGCCACAATAATGTGTGGTTGTAACAAAATTCCAAGTCACACTTGTCTCAGGGCACAAACCAGTGTGTTGGACAAAACATATTTTCTTCCTATTTCTTTTTAACCGAATGGCTTCCCAGGTTGGTCTGATAGAACATTGGCTGGTTGGTGCTGCTGGTTCTTGGGTGGAGTTGATCTGGTAGAACACACACACACACACACACACACACACACACACACACACACACACACACACACACACACACACACACACACACACACACACACACACACACACACACCACAGTGTGTTAATAACATGTCAACAATGTTCCTTAGAAAAAGTTTGCTGTCGTTAGTTTGGACTCTCTCAGTCAGGATTACTAGTTACTTTGCAGATATACATTATAAAATATATATATTAACCATGTTACATTAGCCCTATTTAAATTAGTACTTTTCTGTAATTGTATTCTTGCTCTGTAAAGCACTTTGAGCTGCATTTCATGTCATGAAAGGTGCTATACAAATAAAGTTCATTATTATTTTATACCTAGGCTATTTGAAAATAGCAGATCTACAAGCTTACAACCTCTCGCGTTGTGAGTTGTGAGCTTATAGATTTGCTATTTTCAAATAGCCTAGTCATTTTACTTTTAGTACATTTTAGTATGTCAGAAGTGTTGGCACCCACAGCCGTCTCCTGTCCAGTGTTCTATTTGTATAGGCTATGCACTCCTTTGAACAGCATTTATCCATTTAGATAAATTATTAATGATTTAAAAAACGTTTTTGTTACACAGAAACATAATATGTGTTGTATAGCTTCGTTTAAATGCTTAATTTATAGTTTTAATGTGAAAATGAACCGTTTTTCAATTGTTTTCAGTGGCCTTCTGTTTACTCTTGAGCAGGGGTCTTCAACGTTTTCAGGCCAAGGACCCCCTAGCTGAGAGAGAGATGAAGCAGGGACCCCTTCTATATCGTATAAAATTGCGTTTCAGATTAAACCTTTTTTGTTTACGTGGTCTGCTATTTTTTCCCTCTACACCTATACCTCTTTGCCAAAAATAGCCAATCTACTAGCTCACAAGGCCGATCTACAAGGCCGATCGGCTATTTTTGGCTAAAGTTCTCCTCAGAAAAGGGATGTTAGGGTTCAAGTGGTTAAGGTAAAAAAGAAACCAATCCTATCGCACAAAGATTAGGCGGACCCCCTGTAGTACCTATGAGGACCCCCTAGCGGTCCCGGACCACCTGTTGAAGACCCCTGCTCTTGAGGTCACTCTTATTCTGAAGAGATCGTCGACCGGAAGTCTTATTTCTGATAATAATTATTAATGTTTTAAATCCCTTTTAGTTGCACAGAAACATAATATGTGTTGTATAGAAACATAATATGTCGTTTAAATGCTTAATTTATAGTTTTAATGTGCAAATTAACCGTTTTTCAATGGCTCATTTTTGCTCTAGAGGGTACTCTTATTCTGAAGAGATCGCCCACCGGAAGTCTTATCGTTGCTCCGTTATCGTTGCTGACGGAACACAGCTTTTCACGGTGTGTTGTGGAACAAAGGAGGCGGCGAGAGAAATGTCTCGTCCAACGTGTCAAAAAGAGTGTTTACGGCGGTCGATCAATGAACACATGACGTCGGTGGGAGAGGAGATATTGTGTGTTTTGGAGAAACAGCAGCTTAAGCTTCATGTCAGAGTGTTTGTGTTGGAGCGCCTCAGCGCGGCCGCAGAGTGGACGTGCAACCTCTTCCAGAGAGAGATAGAGACACTATAAACTCTGCTGGACACACAAAACAAACTGCTGGACGTTGATGTTGATATGGACATCCATCCTAAAACTGCAGGTTGGTAAACACATGACGTTCAACACCAGCCTAGCTACACGGAGTAGCTGTAGAATACAACTCTCGTAGACGTATTTATGATTCTGATTTCAATCTACGAGAGTTGTAGGGTTCACCCCCCATGGACACAGGGACTTTCAGCACTATACCCCGTAGACACACCAAACATGTACACATTGAAAATAAAGGTGCTTAACCTCACGCCCCAAATGTTAACTGTCTCTACGGGGTAGTACTTCAATGTAATAATCCATATCTTTCAATAAAGAAGTGTTTTAATGCCGTCTGTGGCCGATTCTGTCGGAAGTTCCCAATGGGCGGTATTGACGCGCCCATCTGGTGAAACCCGGAATTACACTCAATGTAAACAGGAAGTAAACAATGGTGAAAAAATGGCGTTCGGCCACAGACGGCATTAAAACACTTCTTTATTGAAAGATATGGATTCTTACATTAAACTACTACCCCGTAGCGAGAGTTAACATTTGTGGTATGGGGGTAAGCACCTTTATTTTCAATTTGTACATGTTTGTTGTGTGTCTACAGGGTATAGTGCTGAAAGTCCCTGTGTCCATGGGGGGTGAACCCTACAACTCTCGTAGATTGAAAATGTCAGAATCATAAATACGTCTGACTACGAGAGTTATATTCTACAGATACTTTAGCTACATGTAGCTAAGCTACTTAACTACATGTAGATAAGATACTACTACTGCATGCAGCGTCAGCTTAGCTACTGAACTACATTTCCCAGTAGCTTTTGTGTAGTTTCACTGCGTGTTTGGTTTTCCACTGGTTTGGCATCGTTTTCACCATCTAGATTAGTGGTTCTCAACCTTTTCAGGCCGTGACCCCCCAAAATAATCATATTTGAACTGGGGACCCCACCCTGACAAGCAAAATATTATGAAAAATAATAACGCATTGCGAGGTGTTGTGAGCTTGTGGATCAGCTATTTTCAAGATATTTCTCCCTTATATTATCTAACAATTTGACCAATGTTTGGCCAGTTTTAATAGTATAGTTTTTTGATTACTTTTGATGCAGTACTGGTATTTTTTCATTTAATTTCAATACATACAGTATATATTTTATTTTTAGATAATAATTTTATTCGTCACTTTACCATGATCAGGGGACCCCCCTAAAATCATGTGGGGTTTAGAACCACTGGTCCTAGATCAGTTGTCCATAATAGTAGATAGTTTAGACTGATGCTAGGTTTTGGGTTTCCCTGTGATCCTAGTTTACTGAGGCACTACACTGTCTCTCTGCATTCTAAGTATGTGTTTATACCTAGCCCCATTTAGAACCTCTCCCTCCGCTATTTAGCTCCGAGATGAGGTCCTAAATTCCCCGGTGCCGTTTGAGCAGGACATTGTCGCATATTTTGCACTTTACATGTTTCTTACCCCTTTCTGCACATCGTATCTAAAAAGTAAAGGTTTTCTGAAACGCTCACAGATGTTTTAAGTTCTAGCTGGCAATAAAATCTATCCAACGAGTTGAAAAAAGTATTTAATTTGCCTCTGTCCTCAGCCGGTTCCATACTATTTTGCATTAGAAGATGCAATTCAACATTTGACCAGTAGGGGAATCAGTAATGTTATCTCTACGGGCGCAACTCTTGCGCAATGTCTTAAAAACATGTAACCGGGCGGCATGTGTATGTCACTCTTTCCAACCTCGAGTCCTCTCCCCGGGCAGAGGAGTTGCGCCGCGGTCCTCCTGCCATGGGACGATATACTGTGTGTGTGTGTGTGTGTGTGTGTGTGTGTGTGTGTGTGTGTGTGTGTGTGTGTGTGTGTGTGTGTGTGTGTGTGTGTGTGTGTGTGTGTGTGTGTGTGTCGGCCGCTGTTTTACAATCGTGATGTGAATACACCAGCTGTACATGTAATTGAAAGTTGGGCAACGAGTCCGACATATATGTATTTTATATATAATACTGCCCATAAAAAAAATCGGAAACTGATTATATCTCCCCTTTATTAATACCAATTGGTATTGTGTTTTATGTCATTTTTATCATTGATTAGTCACCTTTACAACGAGGTACAGCTTGTAAGGATCGGGCATTCGTGGAATGAGCAACACAGCTAAACGTGTGGGTAGCGCCTCCAAACAATTTGCCGGGTTATTTAGCTGGTTGTTTATAAACATTCTATACATTTGTATCCATAAATAAGTCATGTTGTACCTAAATATAGACTTTTCTTTTTTTTTTTAACTTTAGTTGGTGTGAATGAAGCTTAAATTGGAATTGGAATTAATTTGTGAGATTAGATCCAGACACACGCACACAGAGATTGACCCTCTTTTAGACGCCATGCCCCTTCTAGGAGCCTCGTACACAATAGAGCAGTCTGACGTCACCGCCAGTAGAGGGCCAGTAGAGGGCACTGTTCCAGGGTTCGTGGCTTTATTTTTTGTGTTGAAATCCCCATTTGGGAATCTTAGATCACGTCATATAAGAACTGTGTTCCAAACATAAACACATCACCCTGGCGTTTTTGTCAGGGGGGTGGCTCTGTATCGTTTATGATATTCATTCATATTTGATACAGCCTGTTTCTGGCGAAAATGGAATTAATTCTGCCTTAAAAGTCTTAAGAACTACTACTTCCGGGTCTGAAATCACTGTCCCCACAGCAGCCGTGTTCATGGGAAATGTAGTCTTTGGGTTGTTTGACTCGTTTCTAGTGTTTATATTGTGTTACTCTTTGGGTAAATGTGTACATTTACACCTTCAGTCAATGGTGCATATCCATATGGGTAAAAACGCCAGGGTGGTGTGTTTAACACAGTTCTTATATGAAGATTCCCCAATGAGGATATCAATACAAAAAGTAAAGCCATAAACCTGCGGAATGCGTCCTCTACTGGCAGTGACATCAGGACTTTGGTGCTCTATATACAAACACTGATAAAACAAAACGATAAATAGGAGAATAAATCTCATCAAATGAGAAAAAACATTTTGAGTTATTGTACTAGGGCTGGGCGATATGACCAAAATCTCATATCCCGATATAGCTCATTTTATATCCCGATACGATATACATCCCGGTCCCGGGACCCACAGGTGGTCATTCAATCAAATGGGTCCCAGAAACATTTTATGGGTCCCCAATTACACCCCCCCCCCCCTTCTATCGTTTTCTTTGATCTCCAATCTCCATATCTTCTATGTGTGTGTGACTGTGTACATTATATCCTAATGCAGTGGATCTCAACCTTTTCAGGCAGCGACCCCCCAAAATAATCATATTTGAACTGGGGACCCCCCGAGGAAGCACTTGGAATTAGGAGTTAAATTTAGCATTTAATTTAGACTCAGTTCCACAGATACATATTGTGAAAATAGCAGATCTACAAGGTCGTATTTTTTTTTTGTAAATCCGATCTACAAACTCACAACGCCTTGCTTGTAGATCGCTTCTTTCTTATATTATTTCAAAATTTTGCCCGTATTTATTATAGTATAGTTTGTTGATTAGTTTTGATGCAGTAATAGTCTTTTTTCTTTTCTTTCTTGAGGTATTAAAAATATCAAAAGTCCTTATATTTGTCACTTCACTGTCATCTGGGGACCCCCCCAAAATCATGTGGGGACCCCCCTGGGGGTCCTGACCCACATGTTGAGAACCACTGTCCTAATGTACATTCTATTATGCAACTTGTTGTAGTCATAAACTCTATACTATGAAAAAGATAATGTACACTTCATAGGAGCAGAGATAGATAGGAACTAAAGAACAACAACACTTTGTGGAAGGGGGAAGAAAATGTAAACGGAACAGAGATATTTGTTTAAGAAAAGTAGATGTTTGCGGCAGTATTTATTGCTCTGGTGTTTTCTTCTTAAAAGTGGGATTCCCTTCAAATGATTTATGCTTGTGTCGCACCGAAAATAACGATCGCGCGTCGGGGTTTCGGTGCGCAGGTCGCGGCTCGGTTGGGTCGTGGCTCGGTTTGGTGCGCCGGTCGTGGCTCGGTTTGGTGCGTGGGTCGTGGCTCGGTTTGGTGCGCGGGTCGTGGCTCGGATTGGTGCGCGGGTCGTGGCTCGGTGTTACGGCCCCTTTAACCTTGGCTCGTTTGCACAAGGGACCACAACATAATACAAGGAAACAGTCAGGTTTTTATCACACTTTGGTGGAAGTTTATTGTACCAACAGCAAATGTGTAGTCATTTATGCACCAAGAAACACAGTGTTGGATAAGCCTCATGACTGGAAACAAAACCTAACTAAATTCCTAACAAAGTAAAGTGATGGGCTGGCCAAACTCAAAAAGTGGGGAGTCTGGTGAGCCAAACACTATGTGCTCGTCGTCTCACCAGACTCCCGTAAACTACCAAAACAAAATAACAAACTAAACTAATCAATAACGAAAACTCATACCAAACAATACTCACGGCCAGCCCATCGAAACTGAAAGAAAGAACATACAAAATCAGGGGAACAAAATAACAGTTGTGCTCTGCTGGGGTGCTGGGGGAAGATCCTGAGAGCTGGCCACAGCTCCTTTTATATCCTGGACCCTAATTCCTCATGAAGGACAGCTGGGACAGGGGCGGAGCAGCCAGCTCAATCACAGATGAGTGACAGCCACAGACCACAGCAGCAATACAGAGTACACACTGAAAGAACAAACAACCATTAGTGACCCAATAATCATATGAGCTAAACTGAGGTGTTTTAACTGTGCAAGCACATAACACCCCCACCCTAAGTTATTGAATGGTGGGCTCTGACCCAGGTAACACCGCACACTAGTGCCAGAAACCCACCATTCAACAACACAAACCTACGCACGAGACAATGCGTCTGCCATACCATTGTCTTTGCCACGAATATGTCGAATTTCCAAATTATATGCTTGTAGCAATAAACTCCAACTCATTAATCGCTTGTTTTTGTTCCGCATTCGATGTACAAAAACCAACGGATTGTGATCCGTATAAACAATTACCGGGACATTAGAGGATCCGACATACACCTCAAAATGGTCCAGAGCCATTAACAAGGCCAGTGCCTCTTGTTCAATGGTTGAGTACCATTTTTGGTGACGATTAAACTTTTTGGAGAAATATGACACAGGATGTTCTATCCCATCAGGTCCATCTTGTAACAGAACCCCGCCCATCCCTGTGTCACTTGCATCCACTGCCAATTTAAATGGCCCATCAAAACGGGGTGCCACGAGTACAGGAGCGTTTAACAAAATGCTTTTTGTACGCTCGAAAGCAGCCTGACACACACCAGACCACACAAAATTCACTTTAGGACTCAATAAATCGGTTAAAGGTGTAGCCACCACAGAAAAGTTTTTACAAAACCCCCTGTAGTACCCCACCATCGCCAAATAACGCCGAAGCTCAGTCCGAGATGTAGGAACTGGAAAAGCTACAATAGCCTCCACCTTTGACTGAATTGTACGCACTTGACCCCGACCCACAATTTTCCCCAGGTAAGTGACAGTTGCTTGCCCAAATTCACATTTCCCAAGATTAACAGTTAACTTAGCACCTGCAAGGCGTTTGAAAACCTCCCTCAAATGGCCCATATGCTCCCCCCATGAATCGGAGCACACAACCAGATCATCCAAGTACGCCTCACAATAGGATAACCCAGACAACACGACGTTAACCAAGCGCTGAAACGTTGCCGGCGCGTTACGCATGCCAAAGGCCATTACTCTATACTGCAGAAAGTCATCAGGTGTAACAAAGGCAGAGATCTCTTTTGCACGTTGAGTAAGCGGAACCTGCCAATAGCCTTTCAAAAGATCCAACTTGCTAACAAATTTGGCACTACCAACCCTGTCCACGCAATCCTCCATCCGTGGAAGGGGGTAGCAGTCTGGCTTTGTTACACCATTTACCTTCCGAAAATCTGTACAAAATCGATCCTCACCATTGGCCTTGCCGACAAGGATACATGGAGAACTTCATGAGCTACAGCTAGGTTCGGCAATGCCATGATGAAGCATGTATTCTACTTGTGTTTTCAGCCTACGCCGCTTGTCTGGGTTAACACTATAAGGGTGTTGCTTAATAGATGGATTGTTGCCCACGTCAATGTCATGTTTCAGTACAGTGGTTTGGGATGGTACATCAGCAAATAATGACTCGTTTGACTCAACTAACTGAATCACATCCCCGCACTGAGACTCAGTCAGGTGAGCCAATCGAGACTCAAGCAACTGCCGTGCCTCAGTATTTGACAGTTTACCATGAGTCATTGCCACTGACAAACACATCTCCTCATTTTCATCACTAGGCAGAGCCACAGTGGACATCACAGACTTGCAAGATTCAGCACCAGACACCGTCTGGGACCGAAGCTTGCCACAGTCCTCTGTACCTGAATCAACAGATTCAAAATATTGTTTTGGCATATTAATATGGCACAATCTCCTACGGCGCTTTCGGTCAGGCGTGGCAATAAGGTAATCTCTCTCCCCCATTTTCTTATCAACCAAATAAGGCCCACTGAAACGAGCTTGCAAACACGACCCAGGAATAGGCAATAACACCAACACTTTATCACCTGGGGCGAATTCTCGATGCTTTGCATCCCCATCAAACCACCCTTTCATTTTGCTTTGTGCGGCGGAGAGATTAACCGTTGCCAACTCACATGCCCGCCTCAACCTAAACCTAAAGTTACTAACATAATCCAAAAGATTTTGTTCAGTTTCTTCCTGTAGCCACTTCTCTTTCAACAGCTTCAGAGGCCCTCGCACTGTATGAGCAAACACTAAGTCTGCTGGACTAAAACCCAATGATTCCTGCACCACTTCCCGAACCGCAAACATCATCAAATGAACACCATCATCCCACTCCTTTTCAAACTCCAGACAATAAGATCGCAGCATGGTTTTCAATGTCTGGTGAAAGCGCTCAAGTGCACCTTGGCTTTCAGGATGATAGGCACTCGAATGACAATGCTTGATGTCCAATTGTTTTACCACCTGAGCAAACACACGTGACATAAAGTTGGACCCCTGGTCCGTTTGAATTACCTTTGGCAAACCAAATAACGAAAAGAACCGAGTGAGAGCGCTAACGATTACTGGTGCTGTAATTTTATGCAGTGGGACCACTTCAGGAAACCGAGTAGAAGCACACATTATTGTTAACAAGAACTTGTTTCCAGATTTTGTCCTAGGAAGTGGGCCCACGCAGTCAATTATAATCGGCTCAAATGGCTCCCCCACTGCTGGGATTGGATACAGAGGGGCCGGAGCAATTGTTTGATTTGGTTTCCCCACTACTTGACATATGTGACAACATTTGCAATGCTGCTTCACATCCCTCTTTAAACCTGGCCAAAAGAAGTGCCGTAATATACGGTTGTATGTTTTATTGACCCCTAAATGACCAGAGAGGGGATTGTCATGAGCCAAATTCAAAATCTCCCGCCTGTACCGACGTGGTACCACAATCTGTCTCACCACACTCCAGTCATCCTGCCTGGATGCTTTCAGGGGAGACCATTTTCGCATTAGCAGGTTGTCAGTTAGAAAATACCCCTTAGACATGTTATCCACCTCCTCCTCAGTGACAGCACGCTCAACCAGCTCCGTCAACTCCATATCATTTCTCTGCTCTGCAATGAGCTTGTCTTTGGACAGGGTCACGTCTCCTGTCTCGACGGACAGGGACACCTCTGTCTCAAAAGGGGTATCAACCTGCTGCGACTCTGAGCCCACGTCGGTCCCACCCACAACAGCACCCTTAGTCCCCCCCTCATCCCACTCTGCTAAAAAACTCTCACTCAGGTCAATCTCATCACATAGGCTTTCCAGCTTAGCTAGCGAACGAGTGATCGCACAGGAGACAAAAACTCTTGGGAATGTGGTGCCAACATCATTCTCTCGCTGTGCCATAGGCACTGGTACTACTTCAGGAGTCACCAACAACCTTCCGCCAGCTATATCGTTACCTAAAATGACTGCTACTCCATGTATTGGGAGCTCGGGGCGTGTGCCCATCTCCACCTGGCCGGAAACCAATTCGGACTCCAAGTGAACCTTATGCACAGGTACCCCAAAATTTGTCATCCCTATACCTAGTAGTGGTACATTGACCTCAGTGCACGTCCTCTCTGAAAACGGTAAAACACTTTCTAGAATAAGAGACTGGCTAGCACCAGTGTCTCTTAAAATGTTCACGGGAATCTTCTGCCCATCCCCCACAGATACAAACCCCTTCATAATAAACGGAGCAAACACCCCATGACCCTCTTCGAGCAACCCAGAAGCTCCTGGTACTTGCTGCTTACCCAACAATACTACTGCTTTAGCCGCTTCCTTCTCCTTAACTAAAGGGCAAGTCTTCACAATATGCCCTTTCTTTTTACAGTAGAAACAGGTAGGACCCTCAACATACTCAACATATGTTTGGTTATCATCCTTCCTAAAACCTCTAAATTTTTGCCGGTAAGCCTCAGGGACTAATTCATATGTGCGCAGAATAGCCTCTTTTACGATGTCATACTTAAGACTATCCTCTAGTGATAGTGATGAGTATGCCTCCTGGGCTTTCCCAACCAACACACATTGCAATAGTATTGTCCACTGATCTTTAGGCCATTTTAACGATGTTGCAACCCGTTCAAACATTGTAAAGTATTTGTCAACATCTTTCTCAAAGAACGGTGGAACCATACGAATGTTTCTGCCCACATCAAACCTAGATTGAGGAGAAGCCTGACCGAGGTCCAACTCACGCAACCGGATGGCTTTCTTGCACTCCTCCTCAATCCGGGTTCTCTCAACAGCCGCACCCACTTTTATCCCTTCCAACTCAATGCGCTTCATTTCCAGTTCTATTTCCTTCAACCGAACCAAATTCTCCCCAGGCTGTTCAACCACAGGTTTAGGAAAATCAGGACTGTGAGTAGGACCAGGGAGCACCCCCTTATCACTTAACCCCACCCACACCTTTTGTTTGAGCACTTGTTTTTTCTCTAATAGGTTAACAGTGATTTTATAATGATCGGCAATTACTCCTAACTGCGCTTTGGTACACCGATTAAACACTTCCATGCTAGGTTCACTCACAAAGTCCTCAATTTTAAAGTCCATGGTTACCAAATTACCTCAACAACCTCAACTCAGAAAAAAAAATGACCTAGACACTTCAATTTACGGTTCCACCACACAAAAAACCACACCTTCAGATAACCTCCCTACTAACATTCAAAATTTTGCACGAGCCCCCAATTATGTTACGGCCCCTTTAACCTTGGCTCGTTTGCACAAGGGACCACAACATAATACAAGGAAACAGTCAGGTTTTTATCACACTTTGGTGGAAGTTTATTGTACCAACAGCAAATGTGTAGTCATTTATGCACCAAGAAACACAGTGTTGGATAAGCCTCATGACTGGAAACAAAACCTAACTAAATTCCTAACAAAGTAAAGTGATGGGCTGGCCAAACTCAAAAAGTGGGGAGTCTGGTGAGCCAAACACTATGTGCTCGTCGTCTCACCAGACTCCCGTAAACTACCAAAACAAAATAACAAACTAAACTAATCAATAACGAAAACTCATACCAAACAATACTCACGGCCAGCCCATCGAAACTGAAAGAAAGAACATACAAAATCAGGGGAACAAAATAACAGTTGTGCTCTGCTGGGGTGCTGGGGGAAGATCCTGAGAGCTGGCCACAGCTCCTTTTATATCCTGGACCCTAATTCCTCATGAAGGACAGCTGGGACAGGGGCGGAGCAGCCAGCTCAATCACAGATGAGTGACAGCCACAGACCACAGCAGCAATACAGAGTAGACACTGAAAGAACAAACAACCATTAGTGACCCAATAATCATATGAGCTAAACTGAGGTGTTTTAACTGTGCAAGCACATAACACTCGGTTTGGTGCGCGGGTCGTGGCTGGGTTTGGTGCGCGGGTCGTGGCCCGGTTTGGTTTTTATTAAAAATGTGCGTCAGAGACGCAGGACGCAGGGCTAGCAGCATCTCTTACTTTACAAACTACTGTGGTCTGGTCCGTGTCGGTCTTTTTAAATCCAAACCACATCCATGCGACAGAAGTTCCCCCTCTTTTAGGTACAAGCTCCTCGGTTTGTGTTGGCTTGTCATCTTGTTGATCCTCTTGTTGTTGTTGCGAATTAGTACTGTTACCCTGGTCTGCTACGTCCTCCTCCATGGTTGTTTTGTTTGTTTTAGCAGCGTGCCTCCCCCGTAAAGCGTGTTTTGCGACATTTTGCGATATAAATGATAGAGCTTCCTATTAAACGATAGACATTTTCTACCGTCCAGACGATACATATCGACATATCGCCCAGCCCTATATTGTACTGATGCTGACTTCTCTCTTCTCCTTCTGTCTGTGTTTAAAGAGGAGAGGAGCCCCAGTCTGGTCCAGGAGGAACCACAACCTCCACAACATGAGGAGAGGAGCCCCATTCTGGACCAGGAGGAACCACAACCTCCACAACATGAGGAGAGGAGCCCCAGTCTGGTCCAGGAGGAACCACAACCTCCACAACATGAGGAGAGGAGCCCCAGTCTGGTCCAGGAGGAACCACAACCTCCACAGATGAAAGAGGAACATGAGGAGGATTCTGATGTGTCAACATTGACATTACTACATAGGGAGACCAGACGTGACACTTTATCAGGTAAATAATGATCATTTTATTAGTACTAATCTAACAAGACTCAGGGCTTTTATTTTGCGTGTCTTATTTCCAGGTCTTAGATGTTAAATAAGTAAGAACGCAAGTCATTATGGGCACTATGCAGTATCTGGTATTTTACACCTCGACTTGCCAAGACTCAGAGCTTAGCGCTAAGATGTCCTCAAGATCACATCTTAAGAGCAAAGGCATTCCCTATAACAAACACAAAAATGCACAAAAATACCTGATCTACAAGCATACAACGTGTCACGCAGCAAATATATTTATAAACACAATATTGTCATTATACAAATATGCCGGCATGGATGTCAGGCTTTATAGTGATTAACATACACATATTCAGAGTGAAGAAAGACAGTACAGGGAAATAACATTTTCTATTAAAGGCCTTTAATAGACCATTCACACCATGAATTTAAAAAAATATATTTTATATAAATATTGGCCCTTTAATACATTTTATACAGGTTTAAGCCTAAAAAAATACCCAGATCCTTTTTTTTCCTTGTCTGTCTGTCATTCTATAATCTCTCAAGAACAGATTCTGCTCTCCGCTTGAATCTGTCGGGGGGTTTGTCATATCGCGTACGCACTGGCCTACAAGTGGGCGTGCCTTCTGATCAGGAAGCAGGCCGCGCTTTACCCAATCAAATGTAGTGGGCGGGATTTACGTGTGTACCATTCCTTCCCCACTAGAAACAAACCGAAATTCATTTAACAATAGCGTCCTCGGAGCAGACAAAACTACGGAAAGATATTCACATTTTAACTTGCTCTTTCATCATCGAAACAAGTGGGCTTATAACCAAAACGATCCATGTTCTCTGGGAGAAGTGGTGTTAGTGTTCCGTGTAGAAATATTGTTAGTGGGAATGAAAACATAGTCGCTCCACCGGAAGTGAAAGGCTGAAGGCAGACCAAAAAACCTGGTTTCCTTGCGTCCCAGAGCAAAAAACAGCAGAGGGTGCTGTTTTTCCTTTTTTATTTGGCAATGGGTTCCCAGATTGGTCATTCCAAGCCTTTTCAGCTGCAATACCAAAACGTCCTCCTTTGGGCAGAGGGGCGCTACTGAGGAAGTTTGTCTGTCATATGCCTTAAGCTGTAAGGCATATGACAAAGCTTACAGCTTGTTTCCATTGTGGTCCTTGTAGGTGTGCTTCCTCTAGACGCTTTCATGAGCAGTGGGTGCTCAGACACAGGAACGACTAGTTAGAAAACGCTGCCACACCAAGGTGGAAGTGGCGGCACTCCAAAATAAGAGAATACAAATGTTCAGTTGTTCATTCTTTATTTGGGGCTAATGTGTTTCAGCACCAGCTTTTCCTCAGAGCAAAAAGAAGCTATTCAATGTATGTAAATTTAAAAAAAAGCAGGAGTTGGCTTCTAATTATTTCACATGTTAGAGTTGCTGGTTAGTCTCCCTAATTTCCCAACCAAAGAGACACAAATGTTAGCTGGCGGGTGTTAGTTATGTTTTCCTACAAAGCAACCAAAGGTATGGCACCTCCATATCTTCAAAGCCTGATCCAACCCTACAACTCCTCCTGCTCTCTCAGATAAGCTAACACAGGGAAGCTGTAAGAACCTTTCCCTGAAACATCCGGGACAACGCTCCACACGTGCCAGACTCTTCTCCCTTCTGGCTCCCAAACTGTGGAACAAACTCCCCATTGCAATTAGAACTGCAGACTCACTCCCAATCTTCCGCCGTAATCTGAAGACTCACCTCTTCAGACTCTACCTTAACTCGTATCACTTGCCGTAGAACTTGGCCTAGCCTCGACGACCTTGCAGGCTTATGCAAAGGCTAAAATGTCATTTAGATAGCATTTTATGTAGACAGATGCCAGGTCATTTGTAGACCTGGCAATGGCATCCTATTGTGTGTAAAGTATCAATGTACAGATTATTGATTTGTTGGATATTCTACTGTTTATACTGAGATATGTTCTTGGATTACCTATGATCCTAGATTGGTATTGCTATGCATTTGATGTATTATCTTGTGTTTTCATTGCTTACTGTAAATCGCTCTGGATTAAGAGCGTCTGCTAAATGCCTAAATTGTAAATTGTATGTAACTACAGCTACTGAATGATAAGTAAAAGTTCTTTCTACTGGTGATTTCCACAGAGCACCACAGGGAGCGGTCTAAAGTATCTAGAGATACTATGGCCTACAAAATATATTCAACGTTGCCAGAGGAACAGCGGGAGATGGACGAGGGACGTGGACTGTTTGATGCAAGGATGCAACCTGTAGTAAAGTTGTACAGGATAGGTATGTACTGTTTTTTTAATTTATTTACTGCTGTTTTTAACCTGGAGTAAATTTGTACAGGATAGATATTTTTAAGCCTGATTGCCAGTGATATCGATCACAATATTTCTGTTACTCAAAATAACAAGCAGATTTATATTAAACTAGAAAAAGTGCTCCTCGGGGCACAGGTCTCCGCCAGGTTAGGTACGTTATTGTGGCCTCCTGGTGGCGCTATAATAGGCCAATGTGAAAAGGGTGCCATTTATTCTTAGGCCTTTCACGGCAATCGGACACTGCATTCAGGATTTGAGGCATTTTGTTCCAAAAATGTGTTTTGCTAAATTAGACCTGCTGGTTTGGCTATAACAGGCCAGTGTGAAAAGGGTGGCATTTGTTCCTCGGCCGAGTGGGAATGTGCGTGTGAAATTTCACATAAATTGCAAGCTGCGTGCATAATTTGGGGCATTTTGTTCAAAACGGACCAATCCTGCAAACTTTGGAAGCCAACCTTAGCCAATCAGGATGGAATATGGGAAATCGGACAGATCCGTGTTGATCACATGACTATAGAGATACTTTGTACCAATTTGCGTTTGGATAAAATCTGTAGGAGTAATGTCAAAAATGGGTTTTGCACAAATCGGCCTCCTGGTGGCGCTATAACAGGCCCATGTGAAAGATTTGGGGCAGAGGATCTGAATTGGCATCCAGGGAGTGTGTTTGCACAGTTTCGCAGCCACCTGGCCAACGGTACCGGAGATTAGCTGCTAACGGACGGACAGGACACACACACAGACGGACGGACGGAGGGTAAAACATACTCACTCTCGCCATGCCTTTCGGCCTGGCGGAGACAATAACTTGATATGGAGCTGAGTGGAGAAATTACTGCGTTCAAAACTAAATGGTGCCGAAGTGCGTCAGTGTTTGTACTAAAAAACACTTCCCACGGTTGGCAGATATGGGACTTTTATATGGGGCATGGGGTTTTATATTTGCAATAAAAAAACACTGCTTGCTAGATTTTTTTACATTTTGAGATTAGATTATTCTGTTCGAAATTGTGCAGGAAACAGGTATTTATTTCCTTGTTTGATATCCTTATTAATGTGATATCAAAGTCCTTATTATTTAAATTCTTATAAATGTCACCTTAAGTCCTTATTGTATTACTTCTAGACCAGTGTGTGGAGTCCAGTCTGCAGGTGAAGATGAGTTCTCCATCCAGGACTGTTTCTATTAAACAGGAGCCTGAAGACCACCTTAAACAAGAACCTGAAGACCAGCTTAAACAAGAACCTGAAGATCACCTTAAACAAGAACCTGAAGATCACCTTAAACAAGAACCTGAAGACCACCTGGAACTCGGTAAATTTCAAGCTCTCTCTTTTTCTTTTTTATTCTGTGCTGTTGTGGAGCTATCACCAAGGGTGAAAGTGTGCCGGTAATAAGGGTGTAAAGATTACACCTACATCGATGTGTGGAACCCTGGATCTAAATCTACCATGAATCGGACAATGGTTTGGTTATAAAAGGTATTAATCACAAAAAGAGCAGAGCTTTCACCAGTGTGCCGACTTTATTTTCCTTTTGTTGAATTGTTTTTTGTCCTGCATTTGGGACACTGAAGTGGATGTGTGTGCACTAGCTTTTCATAAAACAAAGGAAACACTGCATGGAAGTGTTTTTAGTTCAAAATGTTAATGGTGCATCATTGTATCTTTTTTCCTAGACTTCCTGCTCCTCCCTGTGTGTAAAGAGGAGGTTTCCCCTGAACAGCAGGAGAGGAGCTCCAGTCTGGTCCAGGAGGAACCGATACCTCCACAGATTAAAGAGGAACAGGAGGAGCTACTTCAAAGACAAGAGGAGGCTGATGGGTCAGTATTGACACTACTAGCAGTGGAAAGTGATGATGATGGTGAAAACAGAGAGACAGAGCCTGTAGCCAGCACCTCAACTCAACGTATGAAAACACTAAATTATGTAGAGGACTGTGGAACATCACAACCAACTAGTGATGACCAGCTCCTCTCTTCACGCTGTTCTGAATCTGACACTGAAGACAGTGATGAGTGGGAGAAGACCAGGGACGGTCAGTCAGCTTTAAACACTCTGAAATCACACAAGACACAAAATGTGGAGAAACAAATATTGTCTTTGAGCCACAAGTTGTCCCAGGACCTGAAATCATCAAAACAAACTCACTCCATGAGG
Organism: Gymnoscopelus microlampas; assembly: GCF_963454915.1. Taxonomy (NCBI): domain Eukaryota; kingdom Metazoa; phylum Chordata; class Actinopteri; order Myctophiformes; family Myctophidae; genus Gymnoscopelus; species Gymnoscopelus microlampas. The sequence continues at coordinate 54,875,567 of NC_139944.1, read as the reverse complement.
AGTCACACAGGGTTTGCTTGTACAGTTTGTGAAAAAAGGTTCAGTCAGAGTAATAATCTGCAAAGGCACATGAGGACTCATACAGGCGAAAAGTCCTTTGTCTGTACAGAATGTGGTAAAGTTTGTAGTCAAAGATGTCATCTAAAAACACACATGAGGACTCATACAGGGGGAAAGCCCTTTGCTTGTAAAGTTTGTGAACACAGTTTCAGTGATTGTGGTTCTCTATCAAAACACATGAGGACTCATACAGGTGAAAAGCCCTTTGCTTGTAAGGTTTGTGAAAGAAGTTTCAGTCTGAGAGATAGTCTAACAAAACACATGAGGACTCATACAGGTGAAAAGCCCTTTGCTTGTAAAATTTGTGAACGAACTTTCAGTCAAAGTGCGAATCTAAGAAGACACATGAGGACTCATACAGGTAAAAACAAAAGTATTTAGTTGAAGTTGGTGTCAAAATGCACATGGGAAGATAATGAGGATTCATTCAGGGGAGAGATGAACCATAACAACAAGACGCTCTCTGAGTTGACATGTGATGTAATACCATTCATTCAGTTTAATCCAGGATAACAATGACAAATCATAGATACCAAAGCACAGCAATCACATCGACTGACAATATCAACATGACCGAATAAAATAAACTACTGTAGCCTGGTAAACCCTCCCTCCGGAAATCTCATTTTCATTTGAATTCAGGAAGGAGTCTGGCCTGATCGCCCATTCTGCAATATTGGCTGTGGGCTGGAGTTGGGCGGGAGTAATACCGTTGACTGACAACCCCTTCAGCCAATGATCGTTATTCCCCTTCAGCCAATTGCAGTGCATTTTTACCACCTCCAGACTAATGTGAAGAAACGGGACTTTTGAGATGGCCATGCCCAAAATAGGTTGCTTTATTCGGATACATGCGTGTCACTTCCCGCCCCTCCAGGTTCTCTAAATTTTTATTTTTAAATAGGCTCTGTCATGATTAATTGACCACATATATGAAGTTAAACAACTAAATTCTATCCAAAGGATATCTTATAAGTAAATTCCGTGCCTCAAAAAAGAAGTTTGAAAGCGTTATAAAACTGAAAGTAAGAAGTGAAGGCACTCGCACAAACAACAATGGCTGCCGTTCGTCTTTTGTCGGCTGCACTCAGGCTGCACTCGGCTTCATTCGGGCTCACTCGAACTCGCCACCTGATTGGCCAATGTAAGCTGTCAATCACAGAACAATGAGCGACGACGCTGATAGGCTCGGTTATTTGGTAATGCACTAGAAACGCCCATACAAGCCTTCATGCCAGACTCACTCTTTAAATCAAATGGAAATGCGATTTCCGGAGGGAGGGTTTACCAGGCTAGTGTTTGTAAAGTCAAAGATCTCTTTTTAAACCTGGGGGGAAATGTTTATGATTTATTTGTTTGATTTAATAAAGGTCTCACCACAAGAGGTGTTCTATTTGTGCTGCATCATTACAGAAATGTACTCAAAAAGTGTGATTTTATTTATTACTCCATAACTACTGTGAACAGTACAGCAACAATCACTGCTTCATTTTTAGAGCCCGACTGATGCCCGATTTTTTTAGTCCGATGCCAATACAATTTCAAAGTGTGAGACCACCGATTACCCATGTTTTGACCGATATTGTCAGAAAATTTGTATTGAAGTTGATGATGAATTTAAACAAAGCAAGCAAATAAATACATATAAATGTAAATAATCTTCTGATGGATGAATGCCAAAAGCATAAACATATTATCGTTGCTGTCGGGCAGAAACCTTGTTCTCCATATTTCAACTTTTTCTATGAATTCATTTAACATTAATGAATGCCCCACTTCTTTATACAAGAGCGTTGCTCTAAAGTAGTGGGAAGAGCAGATCCACAAGCTCGCGGGAACCTAATAGACGATATATAGCTTATATATGGTTCCGTATCAGTATATCAGTCAGTTTTAGCAGATTCCATTCCAATTGACTAGTATGACTATTACTATTACTATTACTACTATTACTATAATAATAATAATAATAATAATAATAAACTTTATTTGTATAGCACCTTTCATGACATGAAATGCAGCGCAAAGTGCTTTACAGAGCAAGAATACAGTTACAGTTACAACCAATTTAACAATAAAGCAAACAAAAATAAAATAAAATAAAAGCAAAAGCATAGAACAACATTAAAATAGGCAATACAGTGAGGACTTAAAAATCAACCAAAAAATCTAAAATAAAAGCAAGAGTGAAGAAATAGGTCTTGAGCTGTGCTTTAAAGCTATCGACAGAGGCTGCCTGTTTTAGGTGTAATGGGAGTTTATTCCACACTGTTGGTCCGTAAAAGTCCGTACCCAGGCATTTCACGTGCCTGGGTAACAGGTGAACACAATTAACTTAAACAAGGACGATATTGAGGGTTTGTGGTAATAGTGGGCGTTGCCATTCTTCCAAAAAAAAAATTGGTGCAAAACAAATGCTTGCAATTAGGGATGTTCGAAATTGACTTTTTTGCCGATATTGTCCAACTCCTAATTTCCGATACTGATATCAACCGATACTGATAAATGTAGGCTTTTTCCAAAAGTGAACTAATTGTTAGGAAACAACATCACATATCAAATTAAATATCTATAATATCAATATAATATCTAATACATCTATTATAATACAGTGATGTTGTTAGTTTTTTTTTTAAATGAGTAGATTAGATCTTGGCCTATTTGACAGTGCAGATTAAGCATAATTGCCTTGATGCCTATAACATTAACGAGCATCAACGAGCGTCAGCTGGAATCACACACACACACACACACACACACACACACACACACACACACACACACACACACACACACACACACACACACACACACACACACACACACAAGCACACACCTGCCCTCTGCAGTGCTTTAATTTCTCTCCAAAAGCCCTTGAATATGATGGAATATGATTAAGGATTACTGTTATTATGGTAAGCTCACATTTCATATCACACACACCATACAGTAAAAGCCTGCAGCTGATCCAAAATGCTGCTGCCAGGCTTGTGACAGGCACCAAGCTAAGAGAGCACTACTCACTAGTCCTTGTCTCTCCACTTGCTCCCAGTAAAGCGTAGAGTGACATTCAAGATTCTCTTGTTTGTGTTCAAAGCCCATAACGGTCTTGCACCTCCCTACATTGTGGAACTGTCAGACCAATCTCCCAGCACCCGGTCACTCAGATCTGACAGTCAGATGTGCATGAACACTCCACGGTCTAGCACAGCAAGGACGGGTGACTTTGCTGTCTTGGCACCGAGGCTGTGGAACAAACTCCCTTTGAAGATCAAAACTGCCCCCACCCTAGGGAGTGTGACGACCAGCAGCGGTTCCGGTAGGAGACACAAAGGAGACTCTTTGTGTCTCCTATCGGAACCACTGCTGGTCGTGAAATTATTGGCTTAGGAATGCGACAAAGGAAGCAATATCCATCAATTCAAGTCTCCATGGGGTGAGTAATCGATAGAAAATACGTTCTTTTTTGGGTGAACTATCCCTTTAAATACTCAACAGCGCTATCCCAGGGTCACATAAACCCAAGGAACACATTTGACGTTTTTCACCCATTTGGCTCCTACAGCCTATAAAGTGAACTGCAAAGCATGTTGGTGAATGGTGCCAACGCACAGTGCATGGTATGTAGTAGCCCTAGAATGTCTGTGATCTTACATACATTTCAAGTATTTCAAATACACAGTCATAGATCACCCTCGCCGGCGCGCTGTGTAGTGGCGATCTGCGCGGCCATAAAAGTGCTCTAAACTCAGTCTGTACTCAACCAATAATTAATTCCTAAGACTTGGAGCCATATATTGTCCTCTAGTTTCATATCCATTTGAAAGTTCTGCCAGAAAACGTTTAGTTTAGTCAAATATCTCCACTTTTCCACGAGCTGCACACGGACAACGTTCTGTACGGGCGAGGGGCACGATTTGAGCGACCGACCGTATTTACCCAAACAGCCTCTTGTCATCACAAATGTCATAACAAATTGACACAGGGAAACCCAAACGAATGGGGCACACAATTGACACGTGCTTGTGATTGGTGCGGGGTAATGAATCACTCCATCGGCCAATTGTGTGTCCCAAACATTTGTGCGTCCTAAAGGAAGTTTACATATATTCAGTCCTGTACTCATTCCAGGCCCCTCTCCTGTACAGAAAGTCGTCCGTGTGCAGCTCGTGGAAAAGTGGAGATATTTGACTAAACTAAACGTTTTCTGGCAGAACTTTCAAATGGATATGAAACTAGAGGACAATATATGGCTCCAAGTCTCAGGAATTAATTATTGGGTGAGTACAGACGGAGTTTAGAGCGCTTTTATGGCCGCGCAGATCGCCACTACACAGCGCGCCGGCGAGGGTGATCTATGACTGTGTATTTGAAATACTTGAAATGTATGTAAGATCACAGACATTCTAGGGCTAGGTATGTAGGATCAAGAAAACTGGCAGAAAAAGACTTGCACTCAACAAATGTTTTTGAGGAAGACTCCTTAGACAGACTGAGAACATATATGTTTATTTAATTTTAACATGCTCATAAAGTGATTTGTGCTCATAGTGAAAGGTGCAAAAAACAGCAAACAATTTGGTCATAGGACCTTCGTCAGTGCCGGTCTGTCAGATCAGACAGCATGCCTAGAAGGGCAACAGTAACGTCAGAAACATAGAACATCCCTCACAGGTCTTTGTAGCCACCCCAAGCATCTCTCGAGACTGATAAGGTATTGTACATCTTGTTCTTGAGTCTGATTAATAATCACATTTCCGTTAAATATTTACTGGCAAATGCTATCATCCACCGTCAGAACTATGTTCATATGAGGTAGGTTAAAACTTCAAAATGATGTCAATAAGAACTTTGTTTATATGAGGTAGGTTAAAACTGCACATTGATTTCAATAAGAGCTGTCTCTGGGTGGTCTCAGAATGTCCGCTGGTCACCTCAGCACACCTTGATGTCTTTACATTCCCCCCCCCTCCCAGTGACTTGTGGTGTTCCCCAAGGAAGTATACTAGGACCCTTACTGTTCCTGATATATGTGAATGACATGTCCTCAGCCTGCGACTGCAACCTGTTCCTGTTCGCAGATGACTCGGCCCTGCTAGTCTCGGACAGGGACAGGCTGCAGGTTGAGAAAACTCTCAGCTCTGAACTCAACAAGATCTGCATCTGGCTCTCCGACAACAAGCTCTCATTACACCTGGGCAAAACGGAATGCATCCTCTTTGGGTCCACTCCTAACCTCAGAAAGGCAGAGAGCTTCACGATCAAAGCGGGTGATGATATCATCAAAAGAAAAAACGAAATTACCTACCTGGGCTCTATCTTGGAGGCTGACCTCTCTGGTGACAAAAATGCTGAAAAAACGATCAAAACGGTCCAAAAAAAAACACGCTATTTGCGGAGTATTGATCGTAAAGTCAGTAAGAAGACTCTGAAGACTCTTGCAGTGGCCCTCATACAAGGTCATTACGATTATGCATGTACTTCATGGTATCACAACACCTCCAAGGCCTTAAAAACAAGGCTCCAAACATCCCAAAACAAACTTGTAAGGCTACTTCTTGGCCTCAACTACAAAACCCATCTAACCCCTGATCATTTTGATAGGATTGGATGGCTTAGGGTCGCGGACAGAGTACAGCAACTTGCTATGGGCCTGGTCTTCAAGATATATCACAACATTGGGATCCCCCTGTATTTGTCAAAATACTTCCAAAATGTTAATGATGTCCACGATCACAATACCAGAGGCAGCTCCACAAACCTTGTCCAACCCTTTTTTGGCTCAACAAAGGGAAGTAACTCGTTCTCATGCTATTCATCAAAAATGTGGAACGCCCTACCAAAAGGAGTAAAGGAGTGTAAAACCCTACTCTCTTTCAAAACAGCCCTAAAGATACACCTTCAGGAGGCTGCAATTGGAAAATGGCCCCTGTCTAAGTCCTAACCTAACCTACCCCCCTACCCCCCCCCCCCCCTCTCTCCTTCTCCTTTTGTACATATTTCTCACTCTTCATACCAGTAACCTGTGAACTGATTGTATGACATTCCATAGTAGTTGTGTATATCTGTCTGTCTCTTATATGTCATCATGATTTGTGTGCATGGGGAACTCATTTGAAACAAGCTCAGTGCTTTTATGAGTCTTCCAGTTTAGTAGACCTTGTATTGTGAATTTGTACTTCCATGTACTGTTGTTCTCATGTCTTACTAAATAAAGTACATCAATCAATCAATCAATTACTGTCCGACGTTTGTTCGATGGGAACACATGTTGGCTGAGGAGTTTTTACAAAGACCTTTGTCCCCTTCTAGGGACCATACAACTGTGAAGGACGTAACATTACACAACTATTTATGTCAACATGGCTGCCATTGATAAATCTTTATTGTCCTACTGTAATGACAGAGTCTAAACCACTTGAACCCCAGCGTCCATATTCTGAGGCGTACATTAGCCAAAAATAGCCGATCTACAAGCTCACAATGCGCCGTGTTGTGACACATTGTGAGCTTGTAGATCGGCTAATTTTGGCAAAGAGATTTGGTGTAGACAGATAGACTGTACTTGGACCACTTTTTCTATCTATCTATCAATCATTTATTCAGAGACAGTTACACACACCCTCCACCAGGTGGCGAAAGTCTGCCAACAGTGGATCCTTTATTACGCATGCGTGAAACACGTTACCCCGGAACCAGAAGTAGGAGCGTGTATTTTTCCACGGTGTTGTTGAACAAAGGAGGCGGTGAGAGAAATGTCTCGTCCAACGTGTCAAATAGAGTGTTTACGGCGGTCGATCAATGAACACATGACGTCGGTGGGAGAGGAGATATTGTGTGTTTTGGAGAAACAGCAGCTGAAGCTTCATGTCAGAGTGTTTGTGTTGGAGCGCCTCAGTGCGGCCGCAGAGTGGACGTGCAACCTCTTCCAGAGAGAGATGGAGACACTAGAAACTCTGCTGGACACACAAAACAAACTGCTGGACGTTGATGTTGATATGGACATCCATCCTAAAACTGCAGGTTGGTAAACACATGACGTTCAACACCAGCCTAGTTACACGGAGCTACATGTAGCTACAGACTGTAGCTTAGCTAAGATACTTTAGCTACATGTAGCTAAGCTACTTAGCTACTATGTAGTTCAGTAGCTTAGCTGCTGAACTACATTTCCCAGTAGCTTGTGTGTAGTTTCACTGCGTGTTTGCGTTTCCACTGGTTTGGCATAGTTTTCACCATCTAGATCAGTGGTTCTCAACCTTTTCAGGCCGTGACCCCCCAAAATAATCATATTTGAACTGGGGACCCCACCCTGACAAGCAAAATATTATGAAAAATAATAACGCATTGCGAGGCGTTGTGAGCTTGTGGATCAGCTATTTTCAAGATATTTCTCCCTTATATTATTTAACAATTTGACCAATGTTTGGCCAGTTTTAATAGTATCGTTTTTTGATTAATTTTGATGCACTACTGCCTGGTAGTTTTTCATTTCATTTCAATACATACAGTATATATTTTATTTTTAGGTATTAATCATTTTATTCGTCACTTTACCATGAACTGGGGACCCCCCTAAAATCATGTGGGGTTTAGAACCACTGGTCCTAGATCAGTTGTCCATAATAGTATATAGTTTAGACTGATGCTAGGTTTTGGGTTTCCCTGTGATCCTAGTTTACTGAGGCACTACACTGTCTCTCTGCATTCTAAGTATGTGTTTATCTAGCCCCATTTAGAACCTCTCCCTCCACTATGTAGCTCCGAGATGAGGTCCTATATTCCCCGGTGCCGTTTGAGCAGGACATTGTCACACATTTTGCACTTTACATGTTTCTTACCCCTTTCTGCACATCGTATCTAAAAAGTAAAGGTTTTCTGAAACGCTCACAGATGTTTTAAGTTCTAGCTGGCAATAAAATCTATCCAACGAGTTGAAAAAAGTATTTAATTCGCCTCTGTCCTCAGCCGGTTCCATAATATTTTGCATTAGAAGATGCAATTCAACATTTGAACATTTGAACATTTGAATCAGTAATGTTATCTCTACGGGCGCAAGTCTTGCGCAATGTCTTAAAAACATGTAACCGGATGAGGACAGGAGTGAGTTATACAGCTATTCAGCGGAGGGAGAGGTTCCGTCGGAGCAATTTTTTACCCTGCTTATACACAGTTCACAGGTGAATCAGGGGGCGGCTTTATGTGGTTAAAGTGGCAGTTTGTGTTTTGATTCTGGCATGGAGATCCAAGAAGGGTGGTCAGGGAGTTATTGTAGAAGTCCACAGCTTCACTGACGTTTGGAAAGTCTACAGAGGAGAGATGGTGGAGGTCCAATGTTATAGTATCTTGGTTTATGTTTTTGATGTTCCTGAAGCTGATTTGGCGCTTAGGCTTGGTGTGGGGGTGGAAACGATAGCTCCTTTGCAATGACCTTGTGATCAGACCAAGGGCCCAGCTTCCTGCTTTGAAATTGAGTCTATATAGGAAGTAAAAGTTCATATGAATGGCCTGTAGGTTCGCTGTCTTACCCCTGCTGGTGTCAGAAAGATTTTTTTCTCCATTCAAGTTGGTGGGTTTTTGACGAACTTGAGACTTGATTTTCTTACCGTAATAAACATAGTAATAAATACTATATTCTTCTAGTTGCCTGTCAATCATCGTCTCCGAGATGTGTGCGTGTGCGCGCGCGTGTGTGTGTGCGTGTGTGTGTGTGTGTGTGTGTGTGTGTGTGTGTGTGTGCCGCTGTTCACAATCGTGATGTGAACACACCAGCTGTACATGTAATTGAAACTTGGGCAATGACATATATGAATTTTATATATAAAACTGGCCATTAAAATAATCGGAAACGTAACTTCAGTCGATTATATCTCCCCTTTATTAATACCAATTGGTATTGTGTTTTATGTCATTTTTATCATTTATTAGTCACCTTTACAACAAGGTACAGCTTGTAAGGATCGGCCATTCGTGGAATGAGCAACACAGCTAAGCGTGTGGGTAGCGCCTCCAAACAATTTGCTGGGTTATTTAGCTGGTTCTTTATAAACTTTCTATGAATTTGTATCCATAAATAAGTCGTGTTGTACCCAAATATAGATTTATTTTTTATTTTTTTAGCTTTAGTTGGTGTGAATGAAGCTTAAATTGGAATTGGAATTAATTTGTGAGATTAGATCCAGACACACGCACATGTTAAACCCTGAAACAGGGACCGACCCTCTTCTAGACGGCTTGCCCCTTCTAGGAGCCTCGTCGTACAAAATAAATTACACAATATACAAACACTGGTGTGATAAAACAAAACAATAAGTAGGAGAATAAATCTCATCGAATGACAAAAACATTTTGAGTTATTGTGCTGATGCTGACTCTTCTCTTCTCCTTCTGTCTGTGTTTAAAGAGGAGAGGAGCCCCAGTCTGGACCAGGAGGAACCACAACCTCCACAACTATCAGGTAAATAATGATCACTTTATTAGTACTAATATAACAAGACTCAGGGCTCTTATTTTGCGTGTCCTATTTCCAGGTCTTAGACGGTAAATAAGTAAGAACGCAAGTAATTATGGGTACTATGCAGTATCTGGTATTTTACACCTTGACTTGCCAAGACTCAGAGCTTAGCGCTAAGATGTCCACAAGATCACATCTTAAGAGCACAGGCATTCCCCCTAACAAACGCAAAAATGCACAAAAATACCTGATCTACAAGCATATAACATGTCAAGCAGCAAATATATTTATAAACACAATATTGCCCTTATGCAAATATGCCGGCATGTAGAGATGCACCGATTAAAAAATCCTTGGCCGATACCGATTACCGTTTTTTTTAAGTCTGACCTGCCGATACCGTTTTTACCGATACCGATTTTCTATCTAAGAACTAAACAACTAACTAGAATTTGTTCAGGCCGAGTACAAGTACTTAATTTTGTGTATTTGCCAATATAGAGTACCAATAAGATTAAACCAGGAAAATATCACTTATGCCATATCATAATAGTACAATATCCACAATCACAGACGATATCCAGTCTAATATCATGATATGGCTATAATATTGATGCCCTAACTGAGGCTTAAAGTTTTACAAAAAGAAGGAGAATTTGTAAAAGAATACTACTGTAGTCTATTTAATTTGTTTTATTTGTACCATTGCTGTCATGGCTGTCACTGTTATAGAGCTTCATGATTATGACAAATTATGGGTCCATATTGAGATTAGTTATTGAAATGATTATTTTTTTAAATGGTAACCATTTTAAACAAAAAATCTTAAGTTAATGCAAAATGATTTTCTTATTTTGACTAAAAGCAAAAATAAATAAATAAGGTTTTCCCATTCAGACCCATTTTCAAGGTGAGAAATTTACCTTATGTCACTAGTCATGGGGTCTTCAACAGGGGGTCCGGGACCCCTAGGGGATCCTCAGAGTTACCAAAGGGGGGCCGCCAAATCTTTGTGTGATATGATATTTTTTTTACATTAACCACTAGCATCCCATTTTTGAGGAGGACGTAAGCCAAAAATAGCAGATCTACAAGCTCATGAGCTTGTATATCTGCTATTTTTGGCAAAGAGGTATATAGGTGTAGAGGGGGGGAAAGAGCAGATCAAGTAAAACAAAAAAGTTTAATCTGCAGCCCAATTTTATACAATATAGAGGGGGTCCCTGCTTCATCTCTCTCTCAGCTAGGGGGTCCTTGGCCTGAAAATGTTGAAGACCCCTGCTCTAGTCTAGTCTAGTATCTTGCCTTTCAATGATATCAAAGGCAAAATATTACTATATGTCACTGTTTTGGCTTATTTTAACCTCTGGGACTTATGTTGCACTACTCTCTGGTCTGTGTCTCAGTGGACTTTGTTAAATTTTCGGACGAGTCTTAACAAGCTTTAATAGGCTACAGCTGGATCGATGACAAGACGTCTGTAGGCACATGAATTAAACCAGCGGTGCACTGTGGACGGATGATGATCACAACGTTTTTTTGAGTTGTTGTTGGAAGCTAGTTACAGCATTAAGGACTTTTCAGATGGCCCCTAGTAATTTATTTGGAACAAAAAGCAACCCTGCGGGTAGGAGCAGCATACTGTCTACTCTACTGGGAGAAGTGGCACACACACACACACACACACACACACACACACACACACACACACACACACACACACACACACACACACACACACACACACACACACACACACACACCACCCGTACCATCTTTTCAACAACGTATGCAAAGAGAGACAGGGGGTGATTCTTCTTTGGAACTGGCTAAAATAAAAGGGATGTTTATAGTTTTTTTTTTTTCTGTAGCCTGCATTAGCTTTTACAATGCTGTTGACTGTCACTGAAAGTAATTTCAACTGCATGGACCGTCTGAGCAGCCTGGTGATGCACTTACTGCCATTAAACTCTCAGTGATGGACCGACCGACAGCCACGGCATTGAGGCTATAACTGCGCGCTGCATTATGGAATATATAATATATCCCATAATATATATATATTTGATATATGTATCCTTATATTTCAAAGGTAAAATCAGCACCATCTGTAGGCTGTCACTTCTTGCTTGTTTACCGAGTCCACTCGCACGATTTGATCATCATGCTGTTGCTGCGCAGTGCCCATGCCGTATTCATTTGACCGGCATAAAATCGGAATTTATGACAGTGACCGGCCAAGCACCGATCCAGCCGGTTTGACCTAAAACCGGCTTTTTTAATCGGCGGCCGATTAATCGGTGCATCTCTACCGGCATGGATGTCAGGCTTTATAGTGATTAACATACACATATTCACAGTGAAGAAAGACAGTACAGGGTAATAACATTTTCTATTAAAGGCCTTTAAAAGACCATTCACACCATGAATTAAAAAAAAATATATTTTATATAGATATTGGCCCTTGATACATTTTATACAGGTTTAAGCCTAAAAAAAATACCCAGATCCTTTTTTTTCATAATCTGTCTGTCTGTCATGCCAAGCCTTTTCAGCTGCAATACCAAAACGTCCTCCTTTGGGCAGAGGGGCACTACTGAGGAAGTTTGTCTGTCATATGCCTTAAGCTGTAAGGCATATGACAAAGCTTACAGATTGTTTCCATTGTGGTCCTTGTAGGTGTGCTTCCTCTAGACGCTTTCATGAGCAGTGGGTGCTCACACACAGGAACGACTAGTTAGAAAACCCTACCACACCAAGGTGGAAGTGGCGGCACTCCAAAATAAGAGAATACAGATGTTCAGTTGTTCATTCTTTATTTGGGGCTAATGTGTTTCAGCACCAGCTTTTCCTCAGAGCAAAAAGAAGCTATTCAATGTATGTAAAATTAAAAAATCTAATTATTTCACATGTTAGAGTTGCTGGTTAGTCTCCCTAATTTCCCAACCAAAGAGACACCATTGGTAGCTTGCGATTGTTATTTATGTTTTCCTACAAAGCAACCAAAGGTATGGCACCTCCATATCTTCAAAGCCTGATCCAACCCTACAACTCCTCCTGCTCTCTCAGATAAGCTAACACAGGGAAGCTGTCAGAACCTTTCCCTGAAACATCCGGGACAACGCTCCACACGTGCCAGACTCTTCTCCCTTCTGGCTCCCAAACTGTGGAACAAACTCCCCATTGCAATTAGAACGGCAGACTCACTCCCAATCTTCCGCCGTAATCTGAAGACTCACGTCTTCAGACTCTACCTTAACTCGTATCACTTGCCGTAGAACTTGCCCTAGCCGCAACAACCTTGCAGGCTTATGCAAAGGCTAAAATGTCATTTAGATAGCATTTTATGTAGACAGATGACAGGTCATTTGTAGATCTGGCAATGGCATCCTATTGTGTGTAAAGTATCAATGTACAGATTATTGATTTGTTGGATATTCTACTGTTTAGACTGATGATAGGTTCTTGGATTACCTATGATCCTAGATTGGTATTTTTATGCATTTGATGTATTATCTTGTGTTTTCATTGCTTACTGTAAATCGCTCTGGATTAAGAGCGTCTGCTAAATGCCTAAATTGTAAATTGTATGTAACTACAGCTACTGAATGATAAGTAAAAGTTCTTTCTACTGGTGATTTCCACAGAGCACCACAGGGAGCGGTCTAAAGTATCTAGAGATACTATGGCCTACAAAATATATTCAACGTTGCCAGAGGAACAGCGGGAGATGGACGAGGGACGTGGACTGTTTGATGCAAGGATGAAACCTGTAGTAAAGTTGTACAGGATAGGTATGTACTGTGTTTTTTTTATTTATTTACTGCTGTTTTTAACCTGGAGTAAATTTGTACAGGATAGATATTTTTAAGCCTGATTGCCAGTGATATCGATCACAATATTTCTGTTACTCAAAATAACAAGCAGATTTATGTTAAACTAGAAAAAGTGCTCCTCGGGGCACAGGTCGCCGCCAGGTTAGGTATGTTATTGTGGCCTCCTGGTGGCGCTATAATAGGCCAATGTGAAAAGGGTGCCATTTATTCTTAGGCCTTTCACGGCAATCGGACACTGCATTCAGGATTTGAGGCATTTTGTTCCAAAAATGTGTTTTGCTAAATTAGACCTGCTGGTTTGGCTATAACAGGCCAATGTGAAAAGGGTGGCATTTGTTCCTCGGCCGAGTGGGAATGTGCGTGTGAAATTTCACAGAAATTGCAAGCTGCGTGCATAATTTGGGGCATTTTGTTCAAAACGGACCAATCCTGCAAACTTTGGAAGCCAACCTTAGCCAATCAGGATGGAATATGGGAAATCGGACAGATCACATGACTATAGAGATACTTTGTACCAATTTGCGTGACGTTTGGATAAAATCTGTAGGAGTAATGTCAAAAATGGGTTTTGCACAAATCGGCCTCCTGGTGGCGCTATAACAGGCCCATGTGAAAGATTTGGGGCAGAGGATCTGAATTGGCATCCAGGGAGTGTGTTTGCACAGTTTCGCAGCCACCTGGCTAACGGTACCGGAGATTAGCTGCTAACGGACGGACAGGACACACACACAGACGGACGGACGGACGGAGGGTAAAACATACTCACTCTCGCCATGCCTTTCGGCCTGGCGGAGACAATAACTTGATATGGAGCTGAGTGGAGAAATTACTGCGTTCAAAACTAAATGGTGCTGAAGTGCGTCAGTGTTTGTACTAAAAAACACTTCCCAAGGTTGGCAGATATGGGACTTTTATATGGGGTATGGGGTTTTATATTTGCAATAAATAAACACTGCTTGCTAGATTTATTTACATTTTGAGATTAGATTATTCTGTTTGAAATTGTGCAGGAAACAGGTATTTATTTCCTTGTTTGATATCATTATTAATGTGATATCAAAGTCCTTATTATTTAAGTTCTTATACATGTCACCTTAAGTCCTTATTGTATTACTTCTAGACCAGTGTGTGGAGTCCAGTCTGCAGGTGAAGATGAGTTCTCCATCCAGGACTGTTTCTATTAAACAGGAGCCTGAAGACCACCTTAAACAAGAACCTGAAGACCACCTTAAACAAGAACCTGAAGATCACCTTAAACAAGAACCTGAAGATCACCTTAAACAAGAACCTGAAGACCACCTGGAACTCGGTAAATTTCAAGCTCTCTCTTTTTCTTTTTTATTCTGTGCTGCTGTGGAGCTATCACCAAGGGTGAAAGTGTGCCGGTAATAAGGGTGTAAAGATTACACCTACATCGATGTGTGGAACCCTGGATCTAAATGTACCATGAATCGGACAATGGTTTGCAGGGTCCCCACGGTCATGAAATTCCTGGAAATATTTTGGAAAAAAAATAAAAAAAATCCAGTACTGGAAAAGGTTTGAAATTGATCAAACATCATCAAAGGTCCTGGAATTTATCAAGGGTCCTGGAAAAATATTTGGCTATGCATTGTTTTTGGCTATTGATTTTGTTAAAACAAAACATTTTCATAAACATGAATAATATTACACGAAATATGTAACATAAGTAGTTTTTCTCCGAACGGGCTGTGTGACGGCAGCCTAATGTATGTCTCAAACTTTATTTTTGCTACACTGCCTATCTTTGGGCATTCTACATAGGAGTAAGAGACACATTATTGCGCCGAATGATTGTTATATAGGCCTGGAAATTGGGCTAAATATTCTGGAAAAGTTTTGGAAAAGTTTTGGAAATTCAATGCTAAAAATGTGTGGGGACCCTGGGTTTGGTTATAAAAGGTATTAATCACAAAAAGAGCAGAGCTTTCACCAGTGTGCCGACTTTATTTTCCTTTTGTTGAATTGTTTTTTGTCCTGCATCTGGGACACTGAAGTGGATGTGTGTGCACTAGCTTTTCATAAAACAAAGGAAACACTGCATGGAAGTGTTTTTAGTTCAAAATGTTAATGGTGCATCATTGTATCTTTTTTCCTAGACTTCCTGCTCCTCCCTGTGTGTAAAGAGGAGGTTTCCCCTGAACAGCAGGAGAGGAGCTCCAGTCTGGTCCAGGAGGAACCGATACCTCCACAGATTAAAGAGGAACAGGAGGAGCTACTTCAAAGACAAGAGGAGGCTGATGGGTCAATATTGACACTACTAGCAGTGGAAAGTGATGATGATGGTGAAAACAGAGAGACAGAGCCTGTAGCCAGCACCTCAACTCAACGTATGAAAACACTAAATTATGTAGAGGACTGTGGAACATCACAACCAACTAGTGATGACCAGCTCCTCTCTTCACGCTGTTCTGAATCTGACACTGAAGACAGTGATGAGTGGGAGAAGACCAGGGACGGTCAGTCAGCTTTAAACACTCTGAAATCACACAAGACACAAAATGTGGAGAAACAAATATTGTCTTTGAGCCACAAGTTGTCCCAGGACCTGAAGTCATCAAAACAAACTCACTCCATGAGGAGTCACACAGGGTTTGCTTGTACAGTTTGTGAAAAAAGGTTCAGTCAGAGTAATAATCTGCAAAGGCACATGAGGACTCATACAGGGGAAAAGCCCTTTGCTTGTACAGTTTGTGAAGTAAGTTTCAGTCGAAGAGAGGCTCTAAAAGGACACATGGGGATTCATACAGGCGAAAAGTCCTTTGTCTGTACAGAATGTGGTAAAGTTTGTAGTCAAAGAGGTAATCTAACAATACACATGAGGACTCATACAGGGGAAAAGCCTTTTGCTTGTAAAGTTTGTGAACACAGTTTCAGTGATTGTGGTTCTCTATCAAAACACATGAGGACTCATACAGGTGAAAAGCCCTTTGCTTGTAAAGTTTGTGAAAGAAGTTTCAGTCAGAGAAATAGTCTAAAAACACACATGAGGATTCATACAGGTGAAAAGCCCTTTGCTTGTAATGTTTGTGATCAAACTTTCCGTCATAGTGAGAGTCTAAAAATACACATGAGGACTCATACAAGCGAAAAGCCCTTTGCTTGTACAATTTGTGGTAAAGACTGTGTCAAAACAGGCCTTTTAAAACAACACATGAGGACTCATACAGGTGAAAAGTCCTTTGTCTGTACAGAATGTGAAAAAAGTTTCAGTCAGAGTTTTGATCTAACAAAACACATGAGGACTCATACAGGTGAAAAGCCCTTTGCTTGTAAAGTTTGTGAAAAAAGTTTCAGTCAGAGAGATAATCTAAGAAGACATATGGGGATTCATACAGGTGAAAAGCCCTTTGCTTGTAAAGTTTGTGAAAAAAGTTTCCGTCAGAGAGGTCATCTAAGAAGACACATGGGGATTCATACAGGTGAAAAGCCCTTTGCTTGTAAAGTTTGTGAACGAACTTTCAGTCAAAGTGCGAATCTAAGAAAACACATGAGGACTCATACAGGTAAAAACAAAAGTATTTAGTTGAAGTTGGTGTCAAAATGCACATGGGAAGATAATGAGGATTCATTCAGGGGAGAGATGAACCATAACAACAAGACACTCTCTGAGTTGACATGTGATGTAATACCATTCATTCAGTTTAATCCAGGATAACAATGACAAGTCATAGATACCAAAGCACAGCAATCACATCGACTCACAATATCAACATGACCGAATAAAATAAACTACTGTAGCCTGGTAAACCCTCCCTCCGGAAATCTCATTTTCATTTGATTTCAGGAAGGAGTCTGGCCTGATCGCCCATTCTGCAATATTGGCTGTGGGCTGGAGTTGGGCGGGAGTAATACCGTTGACTGACAACCCCTTCAGCCAATGATCGTTATTCCCCTTCAGCCAATTGCAGTGCATTTTTACCACCTCCAGACTAATGTGAAGAAACGGGACTTTTGAGATGGCCATGCCCAAAATAGGTTGCTTTATTCGGATACATGCGTGTCACTTCCCGCCCCTCCAGGTTCTCTAAATTTTTATTTTTAAATAGGCTCTGTCATGATTAATTGACCACATATATGAAGTTAAACAACTAAATTCTATCCAAACGATATCTTATAAGTAAATTCCGTGCCTCAAAAAAGAAGTTTGAAAGCGTTATACAACTGAAAGTAAGAAGTGAAGGCACTCGCACAAACAACAATGGCTGCCGTTCGTCTTTTGTCGGCTGCACTCGGCTTCCTTCGGGCTCACTCGAACTCGCCACCTGATTGGCCAACGTAAGCTGTCAATCACAGAACGATGAGCGACGACGCATTGGTAATGCACTAGAAACGCCCATACAAGCCTTCATGCCAGACTCACTCTTTAAATCAAATGGAAATGAGATTTCCGGAGGGAGGGTTTACCAGGCTAGTGTTTTTGTAAAGTCAAAGATCTCTTTTTAAACCTGGGGGGAAATGTTTATGATTTATTTGTTTGATTTAATAAAGGTTTTACCACAAGAGGTGTTCTATTTGTGCTGCATCATTACAGAAATGTACTCACAATGTGTGATTTTACTTATTACTCCATAACTGCTGTGAACAGTACAGCAACAATCACTGCTTCATTTTTAGAGCCCGACTGATGTCCAATTTTTTTAGTCCGATGCCAATACAATTTCAAAGTGTGAGACCACCGATTACCAATGTTTTGACCGATATTGTCAGAAAATGTTTATTGAAGTTGATGATGAATTTAAACAAAGCAAGCCAATAAATGCATATAAATGTAAATAATGTTCTGATGGATGAATGCCAAAAGCATAAACATATTATCGTTGCTGTCGGACAGAAACCTTGTTCTCCATATTTCAACTTTTTCTATGAATTAATTTAACATAAATGAATGCCCCACTTCTTCATACAAGAGCGTTGCTCTAAAGTAGTGGGAAGAGCATATCCACAAGCTCGCGGGAACCTAATAGACGATATATAGCTTATATGGTTCCGTATCAGTATATCAGTCAATTTTAGCAGATTCCATTCCAATTGGCTACTATGACTATTGCCTATGCATTTCACGTGCCTGGGTAACAGGTGAACACAATTAACTTAAACAAGGACGATATTGAGGGTTTGTGGTAATAGTGGGCGTGGCCATTCTTCCAACGTTTTTTTTGGTGCAAAACTAATGCTTGCAATTAGGGATGTTCGAAATTGTGTCTCATATCGGAACCGCTGCTGGTCGTGAAATTATTGGCTTAGGAATGCGACAAAAGAAGAAATATCCATGAATTCAAGTCTCCATGGGGTGAGTAATCGATAGAAAATACATTATTTTTTGGGTGAACTATCCCTTTAAATACTCAACAGCGCCACCCCAGGGTCACATAAACCCAAGGAACACATTTGAAGTTTTTCACCCATTTGGCTCCTACAGCCTATAAAGTGAACTGCAAAGCATGTTGGTGAATGGTGCCAACGCACAGTGCATGGTATGTAGGATGAAGAAAACTGGCAGAAAAAGACTTGTACTCTACAAAAACATTTGAGGAAGACTCCTTAGACAGACTGAGAACATATATGTTTATTTAATTTTAACATGCTCATGAAGTGATTTGTGCTCATGGTGAAAGGTGCAAAAAAACAGTTAACAATTTGGTCATAGGACCTTCGTCAGTGCAAGTCTGTCAGATCAGACAGCATGCCCAGAAGAGCAACAGTAACGTCAGAAACATAGAACATCCCTCACAGGTCTTTGTAGCCACCCCAAGCATCTCTTGAGACTGATATGGTATTTTACATCTTGTTCTTGAGTCTGATTAATAATCACATTTCCGTTAAATATTTACTGGCAAAGGCTACCATCCACCACCAGAACTATGTTCATATGAGGTAGGTTAAAACTTCAAAATGATGTCTATAAGAACTTTGTTTATATGAGGTAGGTTAAAACTACACAATGATTTCAATAAGAACTGTCTCTGGGTGGTCTCAGAATGTCCGCTGGTCACCTCAGCACACCTGGATGTCTTTACTGTCCGACGTTTGTTCAATGGGAACACATGTTGGCTGAGGAGTTTTTTTTACAAAGACCTTTGTCCCCTTCTAGTGACCATGCATAAGCACAAACTGTCAATATGTTCAAATGTCCGATATCAACTGACATATCCACGCTAGATGTACACAAACTTGCTGCAGAGGTCGGAGACAGAGCAAGCCACACAGTTGTGATTCTTTCAGATTACTGAGCGGGGGAGGGGGAGGGTAATCACCTCAGTTGGGTTGGCAGTAAGTAGTCAGCCTTGCAGAGCCATACTGTTTCTGTAGTGTGAGGCGAGTTGATATTACAAGTACAATCCCTGGACATCACACGTCACACTTACCCTCAACCATTATGATGGTCTTTGGTATGACCCGGTCGTGGATTCGAACCTCAACCTCCCAATCTCAAGGTGGACACTGTAACCACAAGGCCACTGAGCTGGTGTATTTTTGGATTGGTCATAAGAAGAACATTTGGATGAGGAATGGTAAATAATTGTAGTATGTACAGTATCTGCCTTAAGGCTCCGTGTCCACTGGGGCTTTTTTTCTCCACTGCAAACGGCGGGGCGCTCGCCTGGTAGCGCCTCCAGGCGCCCGAGTTGAAAATATTTTATCTTTTGTCAGGCAGAGGAAAGCGCCTTGTGTGCATGAGGGAGCGCAAGGTAAATGCCCAGCGCAGCACCAAGCTGTCGGAGTTTCAAAAAACGTGACGCTCCTGTTATAAACAATTAAACACATGCACTGCCATCAGGAAAAAATCGGTGGAGTTGGGCAAAGCATGATGTGATTGGTTTACTAATGTTCTTTAAATAAACCTATATTTAATGAATCAATATAAATATAGCGCCCATGTGAAGAACAACTCTGAGCGTACAATATAATGAAATTATTATATGATATATTTTTTTTTTAAATAGGCTACTTGTTGTTCTATTTAGGCTTTTGGTAAAAGTAACTAAAAAGTAATATGTTATATATATTACTTTTGCTCAGACAGTAATATTGTAAAATAACACATTACTTTAAAATGAAGGTAAGAAATATGTAATGTAATTACAAATATAAAAGTAACTTGCCCAAGACTGCTGGCAACAACTGTGAAGGACGAAACATTACACAACTATTTATGTCAACATGGCTGCCATTGATACGTCTTTATTGTCCTACTGCAATGACAAAGTCTAAACCACTTGAACCCCAGCATCCATATTCTGAGGCGTACAGTAGCCAAAAATAGCCGATCTACAAGCTCACAATGCGCTGTATTTTGACACATTGTGAGCTTGTAGATCGGCTAATTTTGGCAAAGAGATTTAGTGTAGACAGACTGTACTTGGAACACCTTTTCTATCTATCTATCTATATATCTATCTATCTATCTATCTATCTATCTATCTATCTATCTATCTATCTATCTATCTATCTATCTATCTATCTATCTATCATTTATTCAGTGACAGTTACACACACCCTCCACCAGGTGGCGAAATGCTTTAAGGCAACAGTGGATCCTTTATTACGCATGCGTGAAACACGTTACCCCGGAACCAGAAGTAGGAGCGTGTATTATGGGAGAGGAGATATTGTGTGTTTTGGAGAAACAGCAGCTGAAGCTTCATGTCAGAGTGTTTGTGTTGGAGCGCCTCAGTGCGGCCGCAGAGTGGACGTGCAACCTCTTCCAGAGAGAGATAGAGACACTAGAAACTCTGCTGGACACACAAAACAAACTGCTGGACGTTGATGTTGATATGGACATCCATCCTAAAACTGCAGGTTGGTAAAAACACACGACGTTCAACACCATCCTAGCTACACGGAGCTACAGCTACAGACTGTAGCTTAGCTAAGATACTTTAGCTACATGTAGCTAAGCTACTTAGCTACTATGTAGTTCAGTAGCTTAGCTGCTGAACTACATTTCCCAGTAGCTTGTGTGTAGTTTCACTGAGTGTTTGCTTTTCCACTGGTTTGGCATCGTTTTCACCATCTAGATCAGTGGTTCTCAACCTTTTCAGGCCGTGACCCCCCAAAATAATCATATTTGAACTGGGGACCCCACCCTGACAAGCAAAATATTATGAAAAATAATAACGCATTGCGAGGCGTTGTGAGCTGGTGGATCAGCTATTTTCAAGATATTTCTCCCTTATATTATTTAACAATTTGACCAATGTTTGGCCAGTTTTAATAGTATCGTTTTTTGATTAATTTTGATGCACTACTGCCTGGTAGTTTTTCATTTCATTTCAATACATACAGTATATATTTTATTTTTAGGTATTAATCATTTTATTCGTCACTTTACCATGAACTGGGGACCCCCCTAAAATCATGTGGGGTTTAGAACCACTGGTCCTAGATCAGTTGTCCATAATAGTATATAGTTTAGACTGATGCTAGGTTTTGGGTTTCCCTGTGATCCTAGTTTACTGAGGCACTACACTGTCTCTCTGCATTCTAAGTATGTGTTTATCTAGCCCCATTTAGAACCTCTCCCTCCACTAAGTAGCTCCGAGATGAGGTCCTATATTCCCCGGTGCCGTTTGAGCAGGACATTGTCACACATTTTGCACTTTACATGTTTCTTACCCCTTTCTGCACATCGTATCTAAAAAGTAAAGGTTTTCTGAAACGCTCACAGATGTTTTAAGTTCTAGCTGGCAATAAAATCTATCCAACGAGTTGAAAAAAGTATTTAATTTGCCTCTGTCCTCAGCCGGTTCCATACTATTTTGCATTAGAAGATGCAATTCAACATTTGACCAGTAGGGGAATCAGTAATGTTATCTCTACGGGCGCAAGTCTTGCGCAATGTCTTAAAAACATGTAACCGGATGAGGACAGGAGTGAGTTATACAGCTATTCAGCGGAGGGAGAGGTTCCGTCGGAGCTAGTGTTTACCCTGCTTATACACAGTTCACAGGTGAATCAGGGGGCGGCTTTATGTGGTTAAAGTGGCAGTTTGTGTTTTGATTCTGGCATGGAGATCCAAGAAGGGTGGTCAGGGAGTTATTGTAGAAGTCCACAGCTTCACTGACGTTTGGAAAGTCTACAGAGGAGAGATGGTGGAGGTCCAATGTTATAGTATCTTGGTTTATGTTTTTGATGTTCCTGAAGCTGATTTGGCGCTTAGGCTTGGTGTGGGGGTGGAAACGACAGCTCCTTTGCAATGACCTTGTGATCAGACCAAGGGCCCAGCTTCCTGCTTTGAAATTGAGTCTATATAGGAAGTAAAAGTTCATATGAATGGCCTGTAGGTTTGCTGTCTTACCCCTGCTGGTGTCAGAAAGATTTTTTTCTCCATTCAAGTTGGTGGGTTTTTGACGAACTTGAGACTTGTTTTTCTTACCGTAATAAACATAGTAATAAATACTATATTCTTCTAGTTGCCTGTCAATCATCGTCTCCGAGATGTGTGCGTGTGCGTGTGCGCGCGTGCGCGTGTGTGTGTGTGCGTGTGCGTGTGCGTGTGTGTGTGTGTGTGTGTGTGTGTGCCGCTGTTCACAATCGTGATGTGAACACACCAGCTGTACATGTAATTGAAACTTGGGCAATGACATATATGAATTTTATATATAAAACTGCCCATTAAAATAATCGGAAACGTAACTTCAGTCGATTATATCTCCCCTTTATTAATACCAATTGGTATTGTGTTTTATGTCATTTTTATCATTGATTAGTCACCTTTACAACAAGGTACAGCTTGTAAGGATCGGCCATTCGTGGAATGAGCAACACAGCTAAGCGTGTGGGTAGCGCCTCCAAACAATTTGCTGGGTTATTTAGCTGGTTCTTTATAAACTTTCTATGAATTTGTATCCATAAATAAGTCGTGTTGTACCTAAATATAGATTTATTTTTTATTTTTTTAGCTTTAGTTGGTATGAATGAAGCTTAAATTGGAATTGGAATTAATTTGTGAAATTAGATCCAGACACACGCACATGTTAAACCCTGAAACAGGGACCGACCCTCTTCTAGACGGCTTGCCCCTTCTAGGAGCCTCGTCGTACAAAAAAAATTACACAATATACAAACACTGGTGTGATAAAACAAAACGATAAATAGGAAAATAAATCTCAACGAATGAGAAATACATTTTGAGTTGTTGTGCTGATGCTGACTCTTCTCTTCTCCTTCTGTCTGTGTTTAAAGAGGAGAGGAGCCCCAGTCTGGACCAGGAGGAACCACAACCTCCACAACATGAGGAGAGGAGCCCCATTCTGGACCAGGAGGAACCACAACCTCCACAACATGAGGAGAGGAGCCCCATTCTGGACCAGGAGGAACTACAACCTCCACAGATGAAAGAGGAACATGAGGAGGAGGCTGATGTGTCAACATTGACATTACTACATAGGGAGACCAGACGTGACACTTTATCAGGTAAATAATGATCATTTTATTAGTACTAATCTAACAAGACTCAGGGCTCTTATTTTGCGTGTCCTATTTCCAGGTCTGAGAAGGTAAATAAGTAATAACGCAAGTAATTAAGGGCACTATGCAGTATCTGGTATTTTACACCTTGACTTGCCAAGACTCAGAGCTTAGCGCTAAGATGTCCTCAAGATCACATCTTAAGAGCAAAGGCATTCCCTCTAACAAACGCAAAGACGCACAAAAATACCTGATCTACAAGCATACAACGTGTCACGCAGCAAATATATTTATAAACACAATATTGTCCTTATACATACATGCCAGCATGGATGTCAGGCTTTATAGTGATTAACATACACATATTCACAGTGAAGAAAGACAGTACAGGGAAATAACATTTTCTATTAAAGGCCTTTAATAGACCATTCACACCATGAATTTAAAAATATATATTTTATATAAATATTGGCCCTTTAATACATTTTATACAGGTTTAAGCCTAAAAAAATACCCAGATCCTTTTTTTCTTCATAATCTGTCTGTCTGTCATTCCCAGTCTTTTCAGCTGCAATACCAAAACGTCCTCCTTTGGGCAGAGGGCGCTACTGAGGAAGTTTGTCTGTCTTATGCCTTAAGCTGTAAGGCATATGACAAAGCTTACAGCTTGTTTCCATTGTGGTCCTTGTAGGTGTGCTTCCTCTAGACGCTTTCATGAGCAGTGGGTGCTCAGACACAGGAACGACTAGTTAGAAAACGCTGGTGGCGGCACTCCAAAATAAGAGAATACAAATGTTCAGTTGTTCATTCTTTATTTGGGGCTAATGTGTTTCAGCACCAGCTTTTCCTCAGAGCAAAAATAAGCTATTCAATGTATGTAAATTAAAAAAGCAGGAGCTGGCTTCTGATTATTTCACATGTTAGAGTTGCTGGTTAGTCTCCCTAATTTCCCAACCAAAGAGACACCATTGGTAGCTGGCGGGTGTTATTTATGTTTTCCTACAAAGCAACCAAAGGTATGGCACCTCCATATCTTCAAAGCCTGATCCAACCCTACAACTCCTCCTGCTCTCTCAGATCAGCTAACACAGGGAAGCTGTAAGAACCTTTCCCTGAAACATCCGGGACAACGCTCCACACGTGCCAGACTCTTCTCCCTTCTGGCTCCCAAACTGTGGAACAAACTCCCCATTGCAATTACAACTGCAGACTCACTCCCAATCTTCCGCTGTAATCTGAAGACTCACCTCTTCAGACTCCACCTTAACTCGTATCACTTGCCGTAGAACTTGCCCTAGCCGCGACGACCTTGCAGGCTTATGCAAAGGCTAAAATGTCATTTAGATAGCATTTTATGTAGACAGATGCCAGGTCATTTGTAGACCTGGCAATGGCATCCTATTGTGTGTAAAGTGTCAATGTACAGATTATTGATTTGTTGGATATTTTATTGTTTATACTGAGATATGTTCTTGGATTACCTATGATCCTAGATTGGTATTGCTATGCATTTGATGTATTATCTTGTGTTTTCATTGCTTACTGTAAATCGCTCTGGATTAAGAGCGTCTGCTAAATGCCTTAATTGTAAATTGTATGTAACTACAGCTACTGAATGAGTTCTTTCTACTGTTGATTTCCACAGAGCACCACAGTGAGCGGTCTAAAGTATCTAGAGATACTATGGCCTACAAAATATATTCAACGTTGCCAGAGGAACAGCGGGAGATGGACGAGGGACGTGGACTGTTTGATGCAAGGATGCAACCTGTAGTAAAGTTGTACAGGATAGGTATGTACTGTTTTTTTTTAATTTACTGCTGATTTAAACCTGGAGTAAATTTGTACAGGATATGTATTTTTAAGCCTGATTGCCAGTGATATCGATCACAATATTTCTGTTACTCAAGATAACAAACAGACTTATGTTAAACTAGAAAAAGTGCTCCTCGGGGCACAGGTCTCCGCCAGGTTAGATACGTCATTGTGGCCTCCTGGTGGCGCTATAATAGGCCAATGTGGAAAGGGTGCCATTTATTCTTAGGCCTTTCACAGCATTCGGACACTGCATTCATGATTTGAGGCATTTTGTTCCAAAAAATTGTTTTGCTAAATTAGATCTGCTGGTTGGGCCATAACAGGCCAATGTGAAAATGGTGGCATTTGTTCCTCGGCCTAGTGGGGATATGCGTGTTGAAATTTCACGGAAATTGCAAGCTGCGTGCATAATTTGGGGCATTTTGTTCAAAACCGACCAATTGTGCAAACTTTGGAAGCCAATCTTAGCCAATCAGGATGGAATATGGGAAATCAGACAGATCCGTGTTGATCACATGACTATAGAGATACTGTGTACCAATTTGCGTGACGTTTGGATAAAATCTGTAGGAGTAATGTCAAAAATGGGGTTTGCACAAATCGGCCTCCTGGTGGCGCTACGTTAAAACTTTGGGGCAGAGGTTCTGAATTGGCATCCAGGGAGTGTGTGTGCACAGTTTCGCAGCGACCGCCCCAACAGTGCCGGAGATTAGCTGCTAACGGACGGACAGGACACATGGACGGACGGACGGACAGACAGACAGACAGGGGGTAAAACATACTCACTCGCCATGCCTTTCGGCCTGGTGGAGACAATAACTTGATATGGAGCTGAGTGGAGAAATGACTGCGTTCAAAACTAAATGGTGCTGAAGTGCGTCAGTGTTTGTACTCAAAAACACTTCCCAAGTTTGGCAGATATGGGACTTTTATATGGGGTATGGGGTTTTACATTTGCAATAAAAAAATGCTGCTTGCTAGATTTTTTTAAATTTTGAGATTAGATTAATCTGTTCAAAATTGTGCAGGAAACAGGTCTTTATTTCCTTGTTAATGTTTATAATTGTAAAATAAATATTCTGGTTCATAATATTAATCCATTTGACTGGTTCAGTTATAATACGATAAATATCTATTCATTGGATATTAACATAATAAGTATTGTGATATCAGTCCTTATTGTCCAGCATTAATTAACATACTGGTTAAAAGTAATGTGGCGTCACTCACTGTTTAGTCTTTAAAACCAAAACCCTCTGTTTCACAGGCATGCAAACTTGTAGCTTTTCGGCGAAAATCGACGTTTTGAATCCAAATAGTTGATTTGTGTGGAGCGTGCAGATCCGTTAAGAAAATGTTTTGGGGGGTGTTGTATCGATTTTAAGGCTGCGTTGGTCACATTCATAGACTGTAAAAAATTGGACATAACAAGGATGTTGTTTTGGACGGACTTCAAAATAAAACTTCCGTTGACTAATCGTGATACTAATCAGTGGGAGTCTTATTTTGAAATCCCGCTTTAGGAAGTTGTAGCTGCAGCCTGCATTATTTGACGGAACACAGTCAGCTGCATTAGCTGAGGGCCATTATAATTATGCAGTGTTGGGGAAGATGTTTGAATGGATAATAAGTTCATGACTCGCTCCGCTAAACGTTTTAACAACGTGAAAACTAGAGATGCCGCGATCCGATTTACTGATCGGATATCGGCTCGATATCAATGAAAAAATGTGGATCGGATCGGATTTCAGCAAAATGACCGATAAAACGCTGCGATTAAAGCACTCCATTCCAGTAATCCGCTCCAGCACTTTGATCCTTCCCACTCCCAGCACGTTGGCTTCAGGCAGTGTTGCCATGTCGGCTTAGTATAAGCAACTTTGGGCTTCTTTTTCTGTAAAGTTGCTTGTAAAAATCGGTAGTTGCGCGTTGCGGTTTTTGGGGCTTATTTCTATTGTGTACTTGCTTATTTTGGCTTGCTTCCAATTTTTTAAAATTATTATTTAAACCAGTGGTTCTCAAATATGTTTATAAATGTTTTGTGCCCAGGGGAGCATTTGTGTTGTTAGAATGTTTCAAAAAAATATTCCAAACATTCCAAATTTTATTGCAAGAGTTTTTGAAAATAGCCATGCATAATAGTAAATAGGTTTACAGTGCTCATGTGCCGTGGGCCCGTGGCCTAGTTGCTTCTTTTGGGCTTGTTTTCCTAGACCTGGTCGCTTATTTCTCTCACAAAATATGGCAACACTGGCTCCAGCATGTAGCGGCCATGTGATCGCACCAGTGTTTGTTATTAGCACGGCTGGAGTCTCCGACACAAAGCAGAGCTACAGTACGAGCAGAAAGCAGCGATGTCAGCCGTATGGGAGTATTTCGTGTTAAAAGGACCCAATAGCCCAGTGCAAGTCGTGTCTAAAAGACGTCCTACGCGGTGGCAACGTCAATACACGGTACAACACGACCAACGTTATTAATCATCTTATAAAACACCATAAAGCTACAGAAAAGAAAAAGCGACCACACGCTGGCCCCCAACAACCAACGTTGGAAGATACATTTGAAAAGCGTGAAAAACTCCCAAGAGAGAGCAAGAAGGCAAAAGAAATAACAGAGCACATTGCCCAGTTTATAGTGCTGGATGACTAGCCACTGTAGGTGGTAAATAATGTCGGATTTCAACGCTTCAACGTCGGACTGCGCACTCGCACTGGGTGGACCCCATCACCAGTGCCAATGGGTTCGCTTTAGCCTAAACAGCAGCATTAAATACAATGCAAAATAAATGAAAATATCCTGTGTAAGTGTAACAGAAACTTGGCTTCCGTTTGACATGGTCATTTCAGGTAAAAAATAAGTCGCATATATAAAAATAAATAAAACATGTTTTTCTCATAACCTACTGTTGTGGAACTTTTGTACTATTAATAATAGGTTCTGTTATTTGTTCACCCTGTTGTTTTAGTAGACCAATGGTAGCATTGCTTTTGGGCAGAATTGGAGCCCTGGACAATATTACAATTGGACAATATTGTGTGTATATTGTTATTGTATTGTAGGGATTTTATTTATTTTTTATATATGTGACTTATTTTTTTTTACCTGAAATGACCATGTCAAACGGAAGCCAAGTTTGTGTTACACAGGATCTTTTA
The DNA here is from genome assembly GCF_963454915.1 of Gymnoscopelus microlampas. Classification (NCBI taxonomy): domain Eukaryota; kingdom Metazoa; phylum Chordata; class Actinopteri; order Myctophiformes; family Myctophidae; genus Gymnoscopelus; species Gymnoscopelus microlampas. The sequence goes on along the minus strand of NC_139944.1, from coordinate 54,846,810 downwards.
TTTTATTTTGTGTTTTATTTAATGCTGCTGTTTAGGTTAAAGCGAACCCATTGGCACTGGTTAATAATAAATGGGGCAGTTTTTCTAAACTACTGTTGTGGAACTTGTTGACTATTTTTCTGTGGAGGTTATGTTCTCTGTTTGAGTAATATCACTTGATCAATTCTTTTTTTAACATTTAGTAAAATAAATATTAATATTAATTGCCGTGCCATATCGGATCGGAATTGATCGGAATCGGATCGGTTTTATGCTGCCTGATCGGAATCGGATTGGATCTCAAAAATCATGATCGCAGCACCTCTAGTGAAAACCATGCACTGTGGACTAGGACCGTTCTTTTAGACCATCCATTGCAGTGGTGAGTGTGTATTTTACGTCGTGTCTCTGTGTGTGGCTACGAACTTGTGTGTGTGTTTGTCGTACACGCACGCTCCCTCCACATGGAGGTTCGATATCAGCGAGGCTTTGCCCAAATGTTACTGTATTCTTTGATTTTGAAACGGTGTATATTTAATGTTGTTATTTAACAGCCCCCTCAGGTAGGAGAGCATCGGGTAAGATGAGCCACTTTTCACTGAAGTTGTCCTGGAAGCAAGGCAAAATGAGATCTAAACATCTACCCTTATTTCAGGATGTCTTCTATCAATTGAAATTATGAGTAAGCATGACAAAGGACCATAAAGATGACATCTACAAAGAATTGATCCACTTATCAAAAATAATTTAATAACACATTTCCCTTTTGCAAATAGCCTTATTTCTTAACGGTTATTTAAACAATATAAATCTACTTAAATAAAGTTTGTTTTTCAGAACCTTTTAATATTTGCAATTGTTAATACAACATTTTAAACTTTTCTTAAATGAGATATTCATCCAAATTAAAGGTCATCCAGCATAATTTTGACTAGCAAAGAAATTATATATTGTCCTTATACAAATATGCCAGCATGGATGTCAGGTTTTATAGTGACATTGATTAACACACATATTCACAGTGAACTTCACTTTGAATTAATGTTAATATCTTGCTCAATACTGAGTATAGATTTGCACTGATTGACTCAAGTGTAATATAACCTTGTAGTGTCTCACTAGACCCATTGTTGACCTGTCTGTCGAGTATAAAATGCTGGATGAGTGAGAACTTTCTTAAGCTAAATGAGGATAAAACAGAAGTTCTCATAATTGGCTCTAGTGAGCAGAGAGAATATCAATAATAAGTAGACTTGGTAACCTGGCTGTAGAAAGTAACACCACAGTAAAGAACCTGGGGGTTATTCCCGATTCTGAATTGAATTTTAATACACACATTAATCATGTTACCAAGAAGCAATCTTGGTAACATGATTAATGTGTGTATTAAAATTCTTTCATCTTAGAAATATTGCACGAATTAGAGAGTCGTTAGACGATGCAAAAACATTGATCCACGCTTTTGTTTTCTCTCGGCTTGATTACTGCAACGCACTCTACTCTGGCCTGCCAAAGAAAACAACTGACAGATTACAACGTGTTCAAAATGTGGCAGCCAGAATTTTAACTAAAACTAGGATGAGAGAACATATCACTCCAGTTCTAGCTTCACTACACTGGCTCCCGGTTGTTTTTAGGATTGACTTTAAAATTATTTTAATAGTTTATAAAGCTCTAAATGGTCTGGCACCTTCCTACCTCTATGACTGCCCAGAGAGATAGGTAGAGATGCACGATATAATCGGTAACGTATCGGAATCGGCCGATATCGGCCCTAAAATGCCATATTGGTATCGAACCGATCTCAAAATAAACCCGATTTAAATTCACCGATATAATAATAAAATGCCTGAGAGCAGTCTGTCTGCCTGTCTCTGTCTCTTTAAGAGAGCCAGCTGTTGCCCCTCCCCCCTCCCCCCTCCACACACTCTGCATGCCTCTCAGACAGAGAGAGCAGTGTGCAGCAGGCTACTGAGGCTAGGCTAAGCTGCTCCGTGAACAGACCAAGCCCCCAGAACCCAGTGCTTGCATTGAAGCGAAATGGACATGCTGGCCATTCGTAGGTACTGCAGCTTAAAACGGATGGGGCCACTGCAAATGTACGAGCAAAAACGGTTTCGACCAATGGGCTTGACTCACGAGCTTGCGCACAAGCTTGCGCACAGGGACGCGCATCTCTGTGACGTAAAACGCGTCACTTCTGTGACGCAGAACGGATCACAGTGGCCCCAAATAGGCTACGCCCATCACACTTTACAACCCGGAAGAAGGGGTGAATTCGCTTCATGCGCTCGGTGAGCAACTCAATGCAAGTGGACGGGAGGCGATATCCGGTGCCCTCTCTATTATTTTTAACTCTATGGAACAGACAGACAAGTACTCAAACTAACAGCAAACAAACTCTTCACGTCCATTGTTCATACCCAGAACAGTCAGAGGGTTTCTTGTACATCTTAAATTAGATTAGAGTAGTGATACTGCAGAGGATATATTTTCAACACAAATGTGTACATTGCCTCGTTATTTAACATCGACGTAACAAACACTCGTTACTTGACTCGAGTGCAACCAGCGGCCGCTGTTGAACAAGCAAGCTGCTTGTTTATTTAACCACAGAGAATGAGCACAAATTAGCTCTCAGCTGGTAATGTTTCTGTCTTTGACATCCTGTTGTCCTACAATCTGTAGTGTAGTGTATTTATGGTAAGATTGGTTTGTTGTTAGTTCACACACACACACACACACACACACACACACACACACACACACACACACACACACACACACACACACACACACAGTGGCGGCTCCAGGGATTTGTGATTGGGAGAGCTAAGGGGGGCTTTATTGTTTAGAGCAGAGACTAATTAATTTAGGCAACAGACAATATGAATAACACTAATAACAAACTAGATTCAATGATCTTAGTTCCATAGGCCACATAACATATGGTTTTGTGTTATACAAAGATTCAAATGATTCTGTAATGGCTTATAGCATACAAAAATGATGTCATAATTAAGTTTGTTACTTAGAAGAATATATATAATTAATGTATTTATTCCATAAATATTTTCATCACAGTAGGGCTAGTGGAGAGGGGGGTTTACCATCAACTTCCATCAGTAAAACAAATTAAAATAACAAAAATCAGCAATGAGCTCAATATAAATATAATATATAATATATCGGTATCGGATCGGTATCGGCCGATATGACCCAGCAAATAATCGGTATCGGTTTCAAAAAAACAATATCGTGCATCTCTAGAGATATGTTTCAAACCGGCCCCTCAGGTCTTCAAGTGCTGACCTGCTCGAGGTGCCTACAATGACTTCACACCCAGTGTGAAGTGGGCGGTGTCGTCATCACAGTGGTCATCACAGTGATGGAAGCTCACTTAAAGAAAACTAATATTTCTGAAGTGCGAGGTGCTATTTATATGTTATTAATTTCATTATGCGTCTCGCTAGCCAATCACAGTACTGGGCAAAGGGTGTGAATAGAGTCAACCAATCGTAGTACAAAAAAGAAATACATTTATTGAGAACAATCTTCTTCCAGTTCTAGGAAGACTTTCTATTGTCTTCTCAATATCGGTTTCTTCTTTTCTCATTTCAGCCATAGCGATCTTTGGGTTCTTCTTTACCGCTCTCACCAAGGCTCGTCTCCCCCGATTACGCAGTTTGGCCAAAGGGCCACTTCTAGGAAGACTCCTGCTTGTCTCAAACGTCTTCCATTTATGGATTATGTTGGCCACTGTGTTCTTAGAAATCTTAAGTGCAGCGGAAATTCTTTTGTAACCGTGGCCAGATCTGTGCTTTGCGACAATTCTGTCTTTAAACTTTTCTGACATATCCTTTGATCTCATGATTCTCATTTTCTCTGACATCTCTCCCACAATTTCTCAGTTTGGCCAAAGGGTTTGGCCAGTTCTAGGAAGACTTTCTATTTTCTTCTCAATATTGTTTTTTTCTTTTCTCATTTCAGCCATATTGATCTTTGGGTTCTTTTTTAGCGCTCTCACCAAGGCTTGTCTCTCATGATTCTCATTTGCTCTGACATGCACTATGAGATATACTGTCTTATATAGACAGGTGTGTGCCTTTTCCAATCAAGTCCAATCAATATAATTAACAGCTGGATTCCAATGAAGGTGTAGAACCATCTCAAGGATGATCTGACGAAATGGACAGCATTTAAGTTAAATATACTAATGTCACATCAAAGTGGTTTCAGATTAATTTCATCATATGTCTCACTAGCCAGTCACAGCACGTGGAATTGGAGCACTATGTCACTGTTGTTATTTAACAGTGGTCATCACAGTGATGGAAGCTCACTTTTAAAAAAAAATGTCTCGCTGGCCAATCACAGTGCTGAATAGAGTCAGCCAATAGAGTCAGGCCAGGGGCCACCCATTGTGGGTGGAAGGGGTGTACAATGGGTGGCCAATCACGGTGCAGGGTTTGGGGGGGTACAATGGGTGGCCAATCACAGTGCAGCAAATGTCAATGTCCCAACCTCACACAAAATATGGTGAAGCAGCATTCTGCTTCTACGGACCGACAGCGTGGAATAAACTCCCATTACACCTAAGACAGGCAGCCTTTGTCGACAGCTCAAGACCTATTTCTTCACTCTTGCTTTTAGCTGATTCTTTGGTTGATTTTTTAAGTCCACACTGTATTGCCCTATTTTAATGTTGTTTTTGCTTTTGCTTTTCTTTTTTTTTCTTCTTGCTTATTTGTTAAATTGGTTGTAACTGTAATTGTATTCTTGCTCTGTAAAGCACTTTGAGCTGCATTTCATGTCATGAAAGGTGCTATACAAATGTTGTTTATTATTATTATTATTATTATTATTATTATTATTATTCATAACACATCAAAGTCCTTTTTCATGTCACATCATAGTCCTTATTAACACCGGCTTCGAATGCTATCAATGCACTGAATGGGAGATTATCACGTTTTATCAGACCATTGAATGGGCGAGTAGGCGACAAGTAGGCGATACACGGACCTACCCGCTATTTGTCAGAACATTCATTCAGGAGCTACTGACCTACTTGGAGGCGGAGCAGTCCCCACAACAATATTTACGATTCCGTACATAACTCCAACGGCGCTGAGTAGGCTCAGGCGAACGTTGCTCCGTTCAGGACGGCAACTCGGTCACTTTAGCTCCCTCGGTGGTCCTTCACGGGGCTCCAGTTCGCCTGAGAATGCGCGCCTCCGTCATGGTCCGAAACCAAAACAACCAAAACCAAAACCGAAACTGAACTATTTCAGTCATCTCCGTTGGTAGGTCAGTATGTCTTGATAACACCCAATGAATGGTCTGATAAATCGTGGGTAGGTAAGTAGGTCGCCTACTTCGCCCATTCAATGGTCTAATAAAAGGTGATAATGTCCCATTCAATGCATTGATAGCATCCGAATCAGATGCTTATTAAAGCCTTATTCATGTCACATCATATTCCTTAATGTTAAAGTCCTTATTAATGTAATATCAAAGTCCTTATTATTACTCTCCGCAGGAGAGTATTGTTTTCACTTTGTAAATATGACACACCGATTGGTCAAGCCTCACGTGACACGTGACAATACGGTGAAATACTGTATAAATACATGGCGTCACTTTGACAGTGTCTCTGCCACTGTCAAAGTGAGGTAAGACAGGAACCATCTCGAAATGGCTGCATGGCTGATACATAATTGGCAGATAGGACAGATAGGACACTTATATAGACAGGAGGGATATGACACGTACACAGACGGATAGGACACTTACAGTACACAGACAGGACGGATAGGACACTTATACAGACAGGACGGATAGGACACTTATACAGACAGGACGGATAGGACACTTATACAGACAGGACGGATAGAACACTTACACAGACAGGACGGATAGGACACTTACATAGAAAGGAGGGATATGACACTTACACAGACAGGACGGATAGGACACTTACAGTATACAGACAGGACGGACAGGACACTTACAGTATACAGACAGGACGGATAGGACACTTATACAGACGGGAGGGATAGGACACTTACACAGACAGGAGGGATAGGACACTTACATAGACAGGACGGATAGGACACTTATACAGACAAGACGGATAGGACACTTATACAGACGGATAGGACACTTATACAGACAGGATGGATAGGACAGTTAGAACTTAAGAATTAGAACATTCCCAACATTCCTAACACAAGTCTGGTAAGAGTGAGGTAAGACAGGAACAATCACGAAATGGTTGAGAAATGGCGGATACTGTAACAATTGGATAGGACACTTACACAGACAGGACGGATAGGACACTTACACAGACAGGACGGATAGGACACTTACATAGACAGGACAGATAGGACACTTATACAGACAGGAGGGATAGGACACTTATACAGACAGGACGGATAGGACACTTATACAGATACAACATTCCCAACAGCGGAGAGTTGTGCTCCGAGGAGCACTTTTTCTAGTTTAAGTTTTTATACATGTCACCTTAAGTCCTTATTGTATTACGTATTACATTCTAGACCAGAGTGTGGAGTCCAGTCTGCAGGTGAAGATGAGTTCTACATCCAGGACTGTTTCTATTGAACTGGAACCTGAAGACCACCTTAAACAAGAACCTGAAGATCACCTTAAACAAGAACCTGAAGACCAACTGGAACTCGGTAAATTTCAAGCTCTCTCTTTTTCTTTTTTATTCTGTGCTGTTGTGGAGCTATCACCAAGGGTGAAAGTGTGCCGCTAATAAGGGTGTAAAGATTACACCTACATCGATGTGTGGAACCCTGGATCGATCTAAATGTACCATGAATCGGACAATGGTTTGGTTATAAAAGGTATTAATCAGTTCCCTCAACGTTTCGATCGGTCAGATCATCAGGAAATTCCTGATGGAGATTAAACTGATCAAGAGCAGAGCTTTCACCAGTGTGCCGACTTTATTTTCCTTTTGTTGAATTGTTTTTTGTCCTGCATCTGGACACTGAAGTGAATGTGTGTGCACTAGCTTTTCATAAAACAGAGGAAACACTGCATGAAAGTGTTTTTAGTTCAAAATGTTAATGGTGAATCATTGTATCTTTTTTCCTAGACTTCCTGCTCCTCCCTGTGTGTAAAGAGGAGGTTTCCCCTGAACAGCAGGAGAGGAGCTCCAGTGTGGTCCAGGAGGAACCGATACCTCCACAGATTAAAGAGGAACAGGAGGAGCTACTTCAAAGACAAGAGGAGGCTGATGGGTCAATATTGACACTAATAGCAGTGGAAAGTGATGATGATGGTAAAAACAGAGAGACAGAGCCTGTAGCCAGCACCTCAACTCAACGTATGAAAACACTAAATTATGTAGAGGACTGTGGAACATCACAACCAACTAGTGATGACCAGCTCCTCTCTTCACACTGTTCTGAATCTGACACTGAAGACAGTGATGAGTGGGAGAAGACCAGGGACGGTCAGTCAGCTTTAAACACTCTGAAATCACACAAGACACAAAATGTGGAGAAACAAATATTGTCTTTGAGCCACAAGTTGTCCCAGGACCTGAAATCATCAAAACAAACTCACTCCATGAGGAGTCACACAGGGTTTGCTTGTACAGTTTGTGAAAAAAGGTTCAGTCGGAGTAGTCATCTGAAAAGGCACATGAGGACTCATACAGGTGAAAAGCCCTTTGTCTGTACAGAATGTGGTAAAGTCTGTAGTGATCTAAAAATACACGTGAGGACTCATACAGGGGAAAATCCCTTTGCTTGTAAAGTTTGTGAACAAACTTTCCGTCATAGTGGGAGTCTAAAAATACACATGAGGACTCATACAGGCGAAAAGCCCTTTGCTTGTACAATTTGTGGTAAAGGCTGGGTCAACACAAGTGCTTTAAAACAACACATGAGGACTCATACAGGTGAAAAGCCCTTTGCTTGTAAAGTTTGTGGTAAAGGCTGGGTCAAAACAAGTGCTTTAAAACAACACATGAGGACTCATACAGGGGAAAAACCCTTTGCTTGTAAAGTTTGTGAAAAAAGTTTCAGTCACAATAGTGATCTAACAAAACACATGAGGACTCATACAGGTGAAAAGCCCTTTGCTTGTAAAGTTTGTGAAAGAAGTTTCAGTCAGAGAGATAATCTAAAAAAACACGCGAGGATTCATACAGGTGAAAAGCCCTTTGCTTGTAAAGTTTGTGAACAAACTTTCCGTCATAGTGAGAGTCTAAAAATACACATGAGGGCTCATACAGGCGAAAAGCCCTTTGCTTGTAAAGTTTGTGAAAAAGGTTTCAGTCAGAGTTGTGATCTAACAAAACATATGAGGACCCATACAGGTGAAAAGCCCTTTGCTTGTAAAGTTTGTGAAAAAACTTTCAGTGATTGTAGTTTTCTAAAAAAACACATGAGGACTCATACAGGTGAAAAGCCCTTTGCTTGTAAAGTTTGTGAACACAGTTTCAGTGATTGTGGTTATCTATCAAAACACATGAGGACTCATACAGGGGAAAAGCCCTTTGCTTGTAAAGTTTGTGAAAGAAGTTTCAGTCAGAGAGAGAGTCTAAAAAGACACATGGGGATTCATACAGGTGAAAAGCCCTTTGCTTGTAAAGTTTGTGATCAAACTTTCCGTCATAGTGAGAGTCTAAAAATACACATGAGGACTCATACAAGCGAAAAGCCCTTTGCTTGTACAATTTGTGGTAAAGACTGTGTCAAAACAGGTCTTTTAAAACAACACATGAGGACTCATACAGGGGAAAAGCCCTTTGCTTGTAAAGTTTGTGAAAGAAGTTTCAGTCAGAGAGAGAGTCTAAAAAGACACATGAGGATTCATACAGGTGAAAAGCCCTTTGCTTGTAAAGTTTGTGATCAAACTTTCCGCCATAGTGAGAGTCTAAAAATACACATGAGGACTCATACAAGCGAAAAGCCCTTTGCTTGTACAATTTGTGGTAAAGACTGTGTCAAAACAGGTCTTTTAAAACAACACATGAGGACTCATACAGGCGAAAAGTCCTTTGTCTGTACAGAATGTGAAAAAAGTTTTAGTCAGAGTTGTGATCTAACAAAACACATAAGGACTCATACAGGTGAAAAGCCCTTTGCTTGTAAAATTTGTGAACGAACTTTCAGTCAAAGTGCGAATCTAAGAAGACACATGAGGACTCATACAGGTAAAAAAAGTATTTAGTTGAAGTTTGTGTCAAAATGCACATGGGAAGATAATGAGGATTCATTCAGGGGAGAGATGAACCATAACAACAAGACACTCTCTGAGTTGACATGTGATGTAATACCATTCATTCAGTTTAATCCAGGATAACAATGACAAGTCATAGATACCAAAGCACAGCAATCACATCGACTGACAATATCAACATGACCGAATAAAATAAACTACTGTAGCCTGGTAAACCCTCCCTCCGGAAATCTCATTTTCATTTGATTTCAGGAAGGAGTCTGGCCTGATCGCCCATTCTGCAATATTGGCTGTGGGCTGGAGTTGGGCGGGAGTAATACCGTTGACTGACAACCCCTTCAGCCAATGATCGTTATTCCCCTTCAGCCAATTGCAGTGCATTTTTACCACCTCCAGACTAATGTGAAGAAACGGGACTTTTGAGATGGCCATGCCCAAAATAGGTTGCTTTATTCGGATACATGCGTGTCACTTCCCGCCCCTCCAGGTTCTCTAAATTTGTATTTTTAAATAGGCTCTGTCATGATTAATTGACCACATATATGAAGTTAAACAACTAAATTCTATCCAAACGATATCTTATAAGTAAATTCCGTGCCTCAAAAAAGAAGTTTGAAAGCGTTATAAAACTGAAAGTAAGAAGTGAAGGCACTCGCACAAACAACAATGGCTGCCGTTCGTCTTTTGTCGGCTGCACTCGGCTTCATTCGGGCTCACTCGAACTCGCCACCTGATTGGCCAACGTAAGCTGTCAATCACAGAACGATGAGCGACGACGCATTGGTAATGCACTAGAAACGCCCATACAAGCCTTCATGCCAGACTCACTCTTTAAATCAAATGGAAATGAGATTTCCGGAGGGAGGGTTTACCAGGCTAGTGTTTTTGTAAAGTCAAAGATCTCTTTTTAAACCTGGGGGGAAATGTTTATGATTTATTTGTTTGATTTAATAAAGGTTTCACCACAAGAGGTGTTCTATTTGTGCTGCATCATTACAGAAATGTACTCACAATGTGTGATTTTACTTATTACTCCATAACTGCTGTGAACAGTACAGCAACAATCACTGCTTCATTTTTAGAGCCCGACTGATGTCCAATTTTTTTAGTCCGATGCCAATACAATTTCAAAGTGTGAGACCACCGATTACCAATGTTTTGACCGATATTGTCAGAAAATGTGTATTGAAGTTGATGATGAATTTAAACAAAGCAAGCCAATAAATGCATATAAATGTAAATAATGTTCTGATGGATGAATGCCAAAAGCATAAACATATTATCGTTGCTGTCGGGCAGAAACCTTGTTCTCCATATTTCAACTTTTTCTATGAATTAATTTAACATAAATGAATGCCCCACTTCTTCATACAAGAGCGTCCCTCTAAAGTAGTGGGAAGAGCAGATCCACAAGCTCGCGGGAACCTAATAGACGATATATAGCTTATATGGTTCCGTATCAGTATATCAGTCAATTTTAGCAGATTCCATTCCAATTGGCTACTATGACTATTGCCTATGCATTTCACGTGCCTGGGTAACAGGTGAACACAATTAACTTAAACAAGGACGATATTGAGGGTTTGTGGTAATAGTGGGCGTGGCCATTCTTCCAACGTTTTTTTTTGGTGCAAAACTAATGCTTGCAATTAGGGATGTTCGAAATTGTGTCTCATATCGGAACCGCTGCTGGTCGTGAAATTATTGGCTTAGGAATGCGACAAAAGAAGAAATATCCATGAATTCAAGTCTCCATGGGGTGAGTAATCGATAGAAAATACGTTCTTTTTCGGGTGAACTATCCCTTTAAATACTCAACAGCGCCACCCCAGGGTCACATAAACCCAAGGAACACATTTGACGTTTTTCACCCATTTGGCTCCTACAGCCTATAAAGTGAACTGCAAAGCATGTTGGTGAATGGTGCCAACGCACAGTACATGGTGGTATGTCGGATCAAGAAAACTGGCAGAAAAAGACTTGTACTCTACAAAAACTTTTGAGGAAGACTCCTTAGACAGACTGAGAACATATATTTTGTATTAATTTTAATATGCTCATAAAGTGATTTGTGCTCATAGTGAAAGGTGCAAAAAAACAGCAAACAATTTGGTCATAGGACCTTCGTCAGTGCAGGTCTGTCAGATCAGACAGCATGCCCAGAAGAGCAAAAGTAACGTCAGAAACATAGAACATCCCTCACAGGTCTTTGTAGCCACCCCAAGCATCTCTCGAGACTGATATGGTATTTTACATCTTGTTCTTGAGTCTGATTAATAATCACATTTCCGTTAAATATTTACTGGCAAAGGCTACCATCCACCGCCAGAACTATGTTCATATGAGGTAGGTTAAAACTTCAAAATGATGTCAATAAGAACTTTGTTTATATGAGGTAGGTTAAAACTACAAAATGATTTCAATAAGAACTGTCTCTGGGTGGTCTCAGAATGTCCGCTGGTCACCTCAGCACACCTGGATGTCTTTACTGTCCGACGTTTGTTCAATGGGAACACATGTTGGCTGAGGAGTTTTTACAAAGACCTTTGTCCCCTTCTAGTGACTAGTCAATATGTTCAAATGTCCGATATCAACTGACATATCCACGCTAGATGTACACAAACTTGCTACGGAGGTAGGACACAGAGCAAGCCAGATTCTTTCAGATTACTGAGCGGGGGAGGGGAATCAGATCAGCTGGGTTGACAGTAAGTAGTCAGCCTTGCCATACTGTTTCTGTAGTGTGAGGCGAGTTGATGTACAAGTACACCTGGACATCACATCACCGTCACACTTACCCTCAACCATTATGATGGTCTTTGGTATGACCCGGTAGTGGAACCGAACCTCAACCTCCCAATTTCAAGGTGGACACTGTAACCACAAGGCCACTGAGCTGGTGTATTTTTGGATTGGTCATAAGAAGAACATTTGCATGGGGAATGGTGAATAATTGTAAGTATGTATCTGCCTTAAGGCTCCGTGTCCACTGGGGCTTTTTTTCTCCACTGCGAATGGCGGGGCGCTCGCCTGGTAGCGCCTCCAGGCGCCCGAGTTGAAAATATATAATTTTTTTTAGTCAAGGTAAATGCCCAGCACAGCGCAAAGCTGTCGGAGTTTCAAAAAACGTGACGCTCCTGTTATAAACAATTTAACACATGAAAAAAATCGGTGGAGTTGTCCAAAGCATGATGTGATTGGTTTACTAATGTTCTTTAAATAAACCTATATTTAATGAATCAATATAAATAAAGCACCCATGTGAAGAACAACTTTGAAGAACAACCCAGCGTCCATATTCTGAGGCGTACATTAGCCAAAAATAGACGATATACAAGCTCACAATGTGCCGTGTTGTGAGGGACACATTGTGAGCTTGTAGATCGGCTAATTTTGTTAAAGAGATTTGGTGTAGGCAGATAGACTGTACTTGGAACACTTTTTCTATCTATCTATCTATCTATCTATCTATCTATCTATCTATCTATCTATCTATCTTTTATTCAGTGACAGTTACATACACCCTCCACCAGGTGGCGAAAGGCTTTAAGCCAACAGTCGATCCTTTATTACGCATGCGTGAAACACGTTACTCCGGAACCAGAAGTAGGAACGTGTATTTTTCCACGGTGTTGTTGAACAAAGGAGGCGGTGAGAGAAATGTCTCGTCCAACGTGTCAAATAGAGTGTTTACGGCGGTCGATCAATGAACACATGACGTCGGTGGGAGAGGAGATATTGTGTGTTTTGGAGAAACAGCAGCTGAAGCTTCATGTCAGAGTGTTTGTGTTGGAGCGCCTCAGTGCGGCCGCAGAGTGGACGTGCAACCTCTTCCAGAGAGAGATGGAGACACTAGAAACTCTGCTGGACACACAAAACAAACTGCTGGACGTTGATGTTGATATGGACATCCATCCTAAAACTGCAGGTTGGTAAACACACGACGTTCAACACCAGCCTAGCTACACGGAGCTACATGTAGCTACAGACTGTAGCTTAGCGAAGATACTTTAGCTACATGTAGCTAAGCTATTTAGCTACATGTAGCTAAGCTACTTTAGCTACTACATGCAGCGTCAGCTTAGCTACTGAACTACTTTTCCCAGTAGCTTGTGTGTAGTTTCACAGTGGTTCTCAACCTTTTCAGGCCGTGACCCCCCAAAATAATCATATTTGAACTGGGGACCCCACCCTGACGAGCAAAATATTATGAAAATAATAACGCATTGTGAGGCGTTGTGAGCTTGTGGATCAGCTATTTTCAAGATATTTCCCCCGTTACATTATTTAACAATTTGACCAATGTTTGGCCAGTTTTAATAGTATAGTTTTTTGATTACTTTTGATGCAGTACTGGTATTTTTTTTTTCCATTTCAATACATACAGTATATATTTTATTTTTAGGTATTAATCATTTTATTCGTCACCATGATCTGGGGACCCCCCTAAAATCATGTGGGGACCCTGACCCACAGGTTTAGAACCACTGGTCCTAGATCAGTTGTCCATTTAGTAGCTATGTAGTTTAGACTGATGCTAGGTTTTGGGTTTCCCTGTGATCCTAGTTTACTGAGGCACTACACTGTCTCTCTGCATTCTAAGTGTGTGTTTACCTTGCTTATACACAGTTCAGAGGTGAACCAGGGGGCTCTATGTGGTTAAAGAGGCAGTTTGTGTTTTGATTGGGGCATGGAGATCCAAGAGGGTGGTCAGGGAGTTATTGTAAAAGTCCACAGCTTTACTGACGTTTGGAAAGTCTACAGAGGAGAGATGGTGGAGGTCCAATGTTATAGTATCTTGGTTTATGTTTTTGATGTTCCTGAAGCCGATTTGGCGCTTCCTGCTTTGAAATTGAGTCTATATAGGAAGTAAAAGTTCATATGAATGGCCTGTAGGTTCGCTGTCTTACCCCTGCTGGTGTCAGAAAGATTTTTTTCTCCATTCAAGTGGGTGGGTTTTGGACGAATTTGAGACTTGATTTTCTTACCTTAATAAACATAGTAATAAATACTATATGCTTCTAGTCGCCTGTCAATCATTGTCTCCCCCCCCCCCCCCCTCCCCCCCAGGGGGAGAAGGAGAGGCAGGATTAATGGACTGTGAGGTCAAAGTCCACAGGCCAATCACAGCCCTTTCTGAGCCCAAATATAAAAAAAAACCTAGACCACAGAAAATCCACTGAATGTTCAAAGTTACGTAATTTAGGTGTAATTGAGGACGGAAAAAAATAATAGAAATTGTATTTCATGAAACAACTTTTACGTTTTGAAGATTGTGAAACTTGGGAAAACATACTTTCATTAATGCAGGGGTCTTCAACGTTTTCAGGCCAAGGACCCCCTAACTGAGAGAGAGATGAAGCAGGGACCCCTTCTATATTGTATAAAATTGTGTTTCAGATAAACTTTTGCTGCTCTTTTTTCCCTCTACAAACCTGTAACTCTGCGAGGCGTTGTGAGCTTGTAGATCGGCTATTTTTGGCTAAGTTAACCACTTGAAATAGGGTTCAAGTGGTTAATGTAAAACAAATAAAAATCACACCCTGTGTGAAGGTAGCGGCACCTTTGATACATTTTGTCATCGATATGTGTTTATAATGTGTTTATAGCCACGTGTCACGTGAAGCTTGACCAATCACTTTGTTGACGTACGCACTAAAATTGACGTACGCACCTGACCAATCACAACGTTGACGTACGCACACGGACAAAGTCAGGTATAGAGCGGCTAGCGCCGCTAAAAAATCATATCATACAAAGATTTGGGGGACCCCCTGTAGTAACTCTGAGAACCCCCTAGGGGTCCCGGACCCCCTGTTGAATATAACCTTTATACACGGGTGCTTTGAGCTGGCATGTGTATGTCACCCTTTCCAACCTCGAGTCCTCTCCCCTGGCAGAGGAGAGGTGTGTGTGTGTGTGGTGTGTGTGTGTGTGTCAACTTGGGCAACGATATATATGTATTTTATATATAAAACTGCCCAGTAAGAAATCGGAAACGTAATTTCAGTCGATTATATCTCCCCTTCATTAATACCAATTGGTATTGTGTTTTATGTCATTTTCATCATTGATTAGTCACCTTTACAACAAGGTACAGCTTGTAAGGATCGGGCATTCGTGGAATGAGCAACATAGCTAAACGTGTGGGTAGCGCCTCCAAACAATTTGCCGGGTTATTTAGCTGGTTGTTTATAAACATTCTATAAATTTGTATTTATAAATAAGTCATGTTGTACTTAAATATAGACTTTTCTTTTTTTTTTCATTTGTGAGATTAGATCCAGACACACGCACCTGTTAAACCCTGAAACAGGGATAAGGATAAAGGATAATTCCTTTTAACTGGTCGTTCATGAAAGTCCTTGCAGTCTTGTTTCCAATGAGAACCTGTGAGCAATTAGGGGTTAAGAGTCTTGCTCAGGGACAAATTTCATTTCATCGACACATACTGGCCTGGCCTGGAATCGAACCTGGGGCAACCAGGGCAACCAGGCTCCCTAGGCGGGCTCACTAACCACTCGGCTATGGGACCGACCCTCTTCTAGACGGCTTGCCCCTTCTAGGAGCCTCGTCGTACAAAAAAAATTACACAATATACAAACACTGGTGTGATAAAACAAAACGATAAATAGGAGAATAAATCTCAACGAATGAGAAATACATTTTGAGTTATTGTGCTAATGCTGACCGTTCTCTTCTCCTTCTGTCTGTGTTTAAAGAGGAGAGGAGCCCCAGTCTGGACCAGGAGGAACCACAACCTCCACAACATGAGGAGAGGAGCCCCAGTCTGGTCCAGGAGGAACCACAACCTCCACAACATGAGGAGAGGAGCCCCAGTCTGGTCCAGGAGGAACCACAACCTCCACAACATGAGGAGAGGAGCCCCAGTCTGGTCCAGGAGGAACCACAACCTCCACAGATGAAAGAGGAACATGAGGAGGAGGCTGATGTGTCAACATTGACATTACTACATAGGAAGACCAGACGTGACACTTTATCAGGTAAATAATGATCACTTTATTAGTACTAATCTAACAAGACTCAGGGCTCTTATTTTGCGTGTCCTATTTCCAGGTCTTAGAAGGTAAATAAGTAAGAACGCAAGTGATTAAGGGCACTATGCAGTATCTGGTATTTTACACCTCGACTTGCCAAGACTCAGAGCTTAGCACTAAGATGTCCTCAAGATCACATCTTAAGAGCAAAGGCATTCCCTCTAACAAACGCAGAAATGCACAAACATACCTGATCTACAAGCATACAACGTGTCACGCAGCAAATATATTTATAAACACAATATTGTCCTTATACAAATATGCCGGCATGGATGTCAGGCTTTATAGTGATTAACATACACATATTCACAGTGAAGAAAGACAGTACAGGGAAATAACATTTTCTATTAAAGGCCTTTTATAGACCATTCACGCCATGAATTTAAAACAATATATTTTATATAAATATTGGCCCTTAATACATTTTATACAGGTTTAAGCCTAAAAAAATACCCAGATCAGTTTTTATTCATTGTCTGTCTGTCATTCCATAATCTCTTAAGAACAGATTCTGCTCTCCGCTTGAATCTGTCGGGGGGGGGGGGGGATGTAGTGGGCGGGATTTACGTGTGTACCATTCCTTCCCCACTAGAAACAAACCGAAATTCATTTAACAATAGCGTCCTCGGAGCAGACAAAACCACAGAAAGATATTCACATTTTAACTTGCTCTTTCATCATAGAAACAAGTGGGCTCATAACCAAAACGATCCATGTTCTCTGGGAGAAGTGGTGTTAGTGTTCCGTGTAGAAATATTGTTAGTGGGAATGAAAACATAGTCGCACCACCGGAAGTGAAAGGCTGAAGGCAGACCAAAAACACAGACCTAAGTGAAAGAGTAAAAAACAGCAGAGGGTTCTGTTTTTCCTTTTTTATTTGGCAATGGGTTCCCAGATTGGTCATTCCAAGCCTTTTCAGCTGCAATACCAAAACTTCCTCCTTTGGGCAGAGGGGCGCTACTGAGGAAGTTTGTCTGTCATATGCTTTAAGCTTTAAGGTATATGACAAAACTTACAGCTTGTTTCCATTGTGGTCCTTGTAGGTGTGCTTCCTTTAGACCAGGGGTCTTCAACAGGGGGTCCAGGACCCCTAGGGGGTCCTCAGAGCTACTATAGGGGGTCCACCAAATCTTTGTGTGATAGCATTTAGTTTTTCTACATTAACTACTTGAACCCTAGAATTCCTTTTCAGAGGGGAACATTAGCCAAAAATAGCAGTTCTACAAGCTCTCAGCGCCTCACGCTGCGAGGCGTTGAGAGCTTGTAGATCTGCT
Organism: Gymnoscopelus microlampas; assembly: GCF_963454915.1. Classification (NCBI taxonomy): domain Eukaryota; kingdom Metazoa; phylum Chordata; class Actinopteri; order Myctophiformes; family Myctophidae; genus Gymnoscopelus; species Gymnoscopelus microlampas. Next base: position 54,829,274 of record NC_139944.1, on the reverse strand, counting down.
ATTTTTTGGCAAAGAGGCTATAGGTGTAGAGGGGAAAAAGAGCAGACTAAGTAAAACAAAACTTTAATCTGAAATACATTTTTTTACAATATAGAGTAGGGGGTCCCTGCTTCATCTCTCTCTCAGCTAGGGGGTCCTTGGCCTGAAGACGTTGAAGACCCCTGCTCTAGACGCTTTCATGAGCAGTGGGTGCTCAGACACAGGAACGACTAGTTAGAAAACGCTGCCACACCAAGGTGGAAGTGGCGGCACTCCAAAATAAGAGAATACAAATGCTCAGTTGTTCATTCTTTATTTGAGGCTAATGTGTTTCAGCACCAGCTTTTCCTCAGAGCAAAAAGAAGCTATTCAATGTATGTAAATTAAAAAAGGCAGTGTTTTCATTGCTTACTCTAAATCGCTCTGGATTAAGAGCGTCTGCTAAAATGCCTTAATTGTAAATTGTATGTAACTACAGCTACTGAATGATAAGTAAAAGTTCTTTCTACTGGTGATTTCCACAGAGCACCACAGGGAGCGGTCTAAAGTATCTAGAGATACTATGGCCTACAAAATATATTCAACGTTGCCAGAGGGAGGGGAACAGCGGGAGATGGACGAGGGACGTGGACTGTTTGATGCAAGGATGCAACCTGTAGTAAAGTTGTACAGGATAGGTATGTACTGTTTTTTTTATTTACTGCTTTTTTTAACCTGGAGTAAATTTGTACAGGATAGATATTTTAAGCCTGATTGCCAGTGATATCGATCACAATATTTCTGTTACTCAAAATAACAAGCGGATTTATGTTAAACTAGAAAAAGTGCTCCTCGGGGCCAGGTCTCTGCCATGTTAGGTACTTTATTGTGGCCTCCTGGTGGCGCTATAATAGGCCAATGTGAAAAGGGTGCCATTTATTCTTAGGCCTTTCACGGCAATCGGACACTGCATTCATGATTTGAGGCATTTTGTTCCAAAAATGTGTTTTGCTAAATTAGACCTGCTGGTTGGCCTATAACAGGCCAATGTGAAAAGGGTGGCATTTGTTCCTCGGCCTAGTGGGAATATGCGTGTTAAAATTTCACGGAAATTGCAAGCTGCGTGCATAATTTGGGGCATTTTGTTCAAAACCGACCAATTCTGCAAACTTTGGAAGCCAATCTTAGCCAATCAGGATGGAATATGGCAAATCGGACAGATCCGTGTTGATCACATGACTATAGAGTTACTGTGTACCAATTTGCGTGACGTTTGGATAAAATCTGTAGGAGTAATGTCAAAAATGGGGTTTGCACAAATCGGCCTCCTGGTGGCGCTATGTTAAAAATTTGGGGCAGAGGTTCTGAATTGGCATCCAGGGAGTGTGTGTACACAGTTTCGCAGCAACCGGCCCAACGGTGCCGGAGATTAGCTGCTAACGGACGGACAGGACACACGGACGGACGGACGGACGGACGGACAGACAGACGGGGTAAAACATACTCACTCGCCATGCCTTTCGGCCTGGTGGAGACAATAACTTGATATGGAGCTGAGTGGAGAAATGACTGCGTTCAAAACTAAATGGTGCTGAAGTGCGTCAGTGTTTGTACTCAAAAACACTTCCAAAGTTTGGCAGATATGGGACTTTTATATGGGGTATGGGGTTTTAAATTTGCAATAAAAAAATACTGCTTGCTAGATTTTTTTAAATTTTGAGATTAGATTATTCTGTTCAAAATTGTGCAGGAAACAGGTCTTTATTTCCTTGTTAATGTTTATAATTGTAAAATAAATATTCTGGTTCATAATATTAATGCATTTGACTGGTTCAGTTATAATACGATAAATATCTATTCATTGGATATTAACATAATAAGTATTGTGATATCAGTCCTTATTGTCCAGCATTAATTAACATACTGGTTAAAAGTAACGTGGCGTCACTGTTTAGTCTTTAAAACCAAACCCTCTGTTTCACAGGCATGCAAACATGTAGCTTTTCGGCGAAAATCGACGTTTTGAATCCAAATAGGTGATTTGTGTGGAGCGTGCAGATCCGTTAAGAAAATGTTTTGGGGGGTGGGGGGGTGTTGTATCGATTGTAAGGCTGCGTTGGTCACATTCATAGGCTGTAAAAGATTGGACATAACAAGGATGTTGTTTTGGACGGACTTCAAAATAAAACTTCCGTTGACTAATCATGATACTAATCAGTGGGAGTCTTATCTTGAAATCCCGCTTTAGGAAGTTGTAGCTGCAGCCTGCATTAGCTGACGGAACACAGTCAGCTGCATTAGCTGAGGGCCATTATTATTATGCAGTGTTGGGGAAGATGTTTGAATGGATAATAAGTTCATGACTCGCTCCGCTAGACGTTTTAATAACGTGAAAACCATGCACTGTGGACTAGGACCGTTCTTTTAGACCATCCATTGCAGTGGTGAGTGTGTTGTTATTTTACGTCGTGTCTCTGTGTGTGGCTACAAACTTGTGTGTGTGTTTGTCGTACACGCACGCTCCCTCCACCTGGAGGTTCGATATCAGCGAGGCTTTGCCCAAATGTTACTGTATTCTTTGATTTTGAAACGGTGTATATTTAATGTTGTTATTTAACAGCCCCCTCAGGTAGGAGAGAATCGGGTAAGATGAGCCACTTTTCACTGAAGTTGTCCTGGAAGCAAGGCAAAATGAGATCTAAACATCTACCCTTATTTCAGGATGTCTTCTATCAATTGAAATTACTAGAGGGTCGGGGCGCTGCGCGCCCCTCCCCCCTAGCCGCTGCGCGGTGCTTTGTGTTTGTTGGTCTCTATAATATATAAAGCCATAATAGGAGATGTTCCCAATGGAGCTATGCCCAAATATGGAGTGTGTTGTCTGACCTCACTTGGGTCTCGTTGGGCGGTTATATAAAGCCATAATAGGAGATGTTCCCAATGGAGCTATGCCCAAATATGGAGTGTGTTGTCTGACCTCACTTGGGTCTCGTTGGGCGGTGGTCGGCGATGACGCTAAGGAACAACATGGCCGACTGTAATGTTGTGAGTTTGTGTTGGCCGCAATTAATTATGCTGCGAGGGGGCAGATGTGTGCTGAGCAGTATGAAGTGGCCTACAGACTGCGCGTAGTAATTCTGCACGTTGTGGCGTGTCTTGTTAGTGACATTGATATGTTGTTTTTGTGTTTAGTCCCACACAGTGGCAGGTTTTTTTGGGGGGTTTTGGGTTTAGAAATGTATATATAGACTAGAGGGTCGGGGCGCTGCGCGCCCCTCCCCCCTAGCCGCTGCGTGGTGCTTTGTGTTTGTTGGTCTCTATAATATATAAAGCCATAATAGGAGATGTTCCCAATGGAGCTATGCCCAAATATGGAGTGTGTTGTCTGACCTCACTTGGGTCTCGTTGGGCGGTGGTCGGCGATGACGCTAAGGAACAACATGGCCGACTGTAATGTTGTGAGTTTGTGTTGGCCGCAATTAATTATGCTGCGAGGGGGCAGATGTGTGCTGAGCAGTATGAAGTGGCCTACAGACTGCGCGTAGTAATTCTGCACGTTGTGGCGTGTCTTGTTAGTGACATTGATATGTTGTTTTTGTGTTTAGTCCCACACAGTGGCCGGTTTTTTTGGGGGGTTTTGGGTTTAGAAATGTATATATAGACTAGAGGGTCGGGGCACTGCGCGCCCCTCCCCCCTAGCCACTGCGTGGTGCTTTGTGTTTGTTGGTCTCTATAATATATAAAGCCATAATAGGAGATGTTCCCAATGGAGCTATGCCCAAATATGGAGTGTGTTGTCTGACCTCACTTGGGTCTCGTTGGGCGGTGGTCGGCGATGACGCTAAGGAACAACATGGCCGACTGTAATGTTGTGAGTTTGTGTTGGCCGCAATTAATTATGCTGCGAGGGGGCAGATGTGTGCTGAGCAGTATGAAGTGGCCTACAGACTGCGCGTAGTAATTCTGCACGTTGTGGTGTGTCTTGTTAGTGACATTGATATGTTGTTTTTGTGTTTAGTCCCACACAGTGGCAGGTTTTTTTGGGGGGTTTTGGGTTTAGAAATGTATATATAGATAGATAGATAGATATATTTTACATAAGTCGGCCTCCTGGTGGCGCTATAAAAGGTAGATGTGAAAGATGCAGGGGAAAGGTTTTTCCTTGACCTCTACAGAGTGCACATACAAAGTTTTACACAGATTGGTGCAGTTATAGGTGAAAACACAAATCGGACTGTTATAGCGCCACCATGAGGCTGATTAGAAAAATCTCAAGTGGAATTTCTTCCTCGGCATAGTGGGAATGTGGGTGCAAAGTTGCACGGAAAGTGCATGCTGTGTTCATAATTTGAGGCATTTTGGTCAAAACGGAGCAGTCCTGCAAACTTTGGAAGCCATTTTTAGTCAATCAGGATGGAATATGAAAAATCTGTTTTTTTAATGACTATAGAGATACTGTGTGTCGATTTGCGTGATGTTAGGACAAAATATGTAGGAGTACTGTGAGAAAATGTGTTTTGCAAAATGCGGCCTCCTGGTGGCACTATAACAGGGCCATGTGAAAGAAATGGGGCAGAGGTTCTGAATTGGCATCCAGGGAGTGTGTGTGCATCGTTTCGCTGCGGTCAAGCCAACGATGCGGGAGATTAGCTATCCACAGACGGACGGACAGGGCTAAAACATACTCTCGCGCCATGCCTTTCGGCCTGGCGGAGACAATAAAAAAGCTAAAGTAAAGGAAAAGAGCTGTACTGCAACAAAAGTAGTCAACAAACTATACTATAAAACATTGGCCACATTGTCAAATAATATAAGAAAGAGGCAAAAATGTTGAAAATAGCCGATCTACAAGCTTACAACGCCTCAACGTGAGGCGTGGTGAGCTTGTAGATCTGCTATTTTCACAATATTGACTTGTGGAACGGAGTCAAACAAAATGGGGGGGTCCCCAGTTCAAATATGATTATTTGGGGGGGGGCGGGGGGGGGGGGCATTTCGGTCCCTAATCGGACCGAAATTATCTGAAATGACTACAGTACCATAATGCAGCCTAAACGTGCTTTGCACGGGGCGGTCCTGCCATTACGTTAGTTACTGGAGTTGCTGTGGACAGTGTGGAGCTACAGCAGAAGACACACAAGCCCACAACATACTACACCATCTACAATGGACTAACGGGGCAGCAATAATAACATTTACCACACGAACGTGCATTGTTGACAAAGTGATTGCACAGCCGCTGCAGGCATGACAACCACGTTAGCGTTAGCTACATGCCAACTATCACAGCGCCCTGTCCGTCGTCGCTGCGACTGACTTTGGTGGCTACAGCCATAGATATATATAAACACTACAGCAAGCTCTCTGCGATGCCATTGTCTGGAAACTGCTCTTAGCGTGACACGACCAATGAGAGTGAGCGCTTTCGTAGTTGCTAAGATACGGTGCATGGCACACGGCTTCTCTGGCCCATAGCTTGTAGATCTCTCACACATGATTGGCGTAGGCTGCGTTGCCAGGTCTGACTTTTTGTATAAGCAATGGTCGGCTTATTTTTGCGCGCCTTTGGGCTCGTTCGCATAGTGCGCACGGCAGCGCTTGTTTTGCGCACGTCAGCGCGACGTGGCAACGTGAAAGGGTGGTCACTGTTTGGCAGATGATGATTGGCTGGTGAGATTGACCACCCGGAATTAAATTGCGAGCAGACACTTTATGACACTTTATGATTATTAGAAAAGGAGGCACATGTGAAGGTTGAAAATTAAGTAGAATTACTTATATACTTTTGCATGAGTGATTTTTGTAGCAAGTTGGGAGTGAAATGGAGCAGTGCTTTGGCCGTGAGTTGTTCCTTAGTGGTTGAGGTTCCAAAGGCGCACGGCTCTCTGATTGTATTGTTGGGATGAGTAAGCATGACAAAGGACCATAAAGATGACTTCTACAAATAATTGATCCACTTATCAAAAAGAATTTAATAACACATTTCCCTTTTGCAAATAGCCTTATTTCTTAACGGTTGTTTAAACAATATAAAGCTACTTAAATAAAGTTTGTTTTTCAGAACCTTTTAATATTTGCAATTGTTAATACAACATTTGAAACTTTTCTTAAATGAGATATTCATCCAAATTAAAGGTCATCCAGCATAATTTTGACTAGCAAAGAAATTATATATTGTCCTTATACAAATATGCCAGCATGGATGTCAGGTTTTATAGTGACATTGATTAACACACATATTCACAGTGAACTTCACTTTGAATTAATGTTAATATCTTACTCAATACTGAGTATAGATTTGCACTGATTGACTCAAGTGTAATATAACCTTGTAGTGTCCCACTAGACCCATTGTTGACCTGTCTGTCGAGTATAAAATGCTGGATGAGTGAGAACTTTCTTAAGCTAAATGACGATAAAACAGAAGTTCTCATAATTGGCTCCAGTTAGCAGAGAGAATCAATAATAAGTAGACTTGGTAACCTGGCTGTAGAAAGTAACACCACAGTAAAGAACCTGGGGGTTATTCCCGATTCTGAATTGAATTTTAATACACACATTAATCATGTTACCAAGATTGCTTTCTTTCATCTTAGAAATATTGCACGAATTAGAGACTATCTGTCGTTAGACGATGCAAAAACGTTGATCCACGCTTTTGTTTTCTCTCGGCTTGATTACTGCAACGCACTCTACTCTGGCCTGCCAAAGAAAACAACTGACAGATTACAACTTGTTCAAAATGTGGCAGCCAGAATTTTAACTAAAACTAGGATGAGAGAACATATCACTCCAGTTCTAGCTTCACTACACTGGCTCCCGGTTGTTTTTAGGATTGACTTTAAAATTATTTTAATAGTTTATAAAGCTCTAAATGGTCTGGCACCTTCCTACCTCTATGACTGCCTAGAGAGATATGTAGAGATGCACGATATAATCGGTAATGTATCGGAATCGGCCAATATCGGCCCTAAAATGCCATATTGGTATTGAACCGATCTCAAAATAAACCCGATTTAAATTCACCGACATAATAATAAAATGCCTGAGAGCAGTCTGTCTGCCTGTCTCTGTCTCTTTAAGAGAGCCAGCTGTTGCCCCTCCCCCCTCCCCCCTCCACACGCTCTGCATGCCTCTCAGACAGAGAGAGCAGTGTGCAGCAGGCTACTGAGGCTAGGCTAAGCTGCTCCGTGAACAGACAGACAAGTACTCAAACTAACAGCAAACAAACTCTTCACGTCCATTGTTCATACCAAGAACAGTCAGAGGGTTTATTGTACATCTTTAATTAGATTAGAGTAGTGATACTGCAGAGGATATATTTTCAACACGAATGTGTACATTGCCTCGTTATTTAACATCGACGTAACAAACACTCGTTACTCGACTCGAGTGCAACCAGCGGCCGCTGTTGAACAAGCAAGCTGCTTGTTTATTTAACCACAGAGAATGAGCACAAATTAGCTCTCAGCTGGTAATGTTTCTGTCTTTGACATCCTGTTGTCCTACAATCTGTAGTGTAGTGTATTTATGGTAAGATTAATTTGTATATCTCACACACACACACACACACACACACACACACACACACACACACACACACACACACACACACACACACACACACACACACACACACAGTGGCGGCTCCAGGGATTTGTGATTGGGAGAGCTAAGGGGGGCTTTATTGTTTAGAGCAGAGACTAATTAATTTAGGCAACAGACAATATGAATAACACTAATAACAAACTAGATTCAATGATCTTAGTTCCATAGGCCACATAACATATGGTTTTGTGTTATACAAAGATTCAAATGATTCTGTAATGGCTTATAGCATACAAAAATGATGTCATAATTAAGTTTGTTACTTAGAAGAATATATATAATTAATGTATTTATTCCATAAATATTTTCATCACAGTAGGGCTAGTGGAGAGGGGGGTTTACCATCAACTTTCATCAGTAAAACAAATTAAAATAACAAATATCAGCAATGAGCTCAATATAAATATAATATATAATATATCGGTATCGGATCGGTATCGGCCGATATGACCCAGCAAATAATCGGTATCGGTTTCAAAAAAACAATATCGTGCATCTCTAGAGATATGTTCCAAACCGGCCCCTCAGGTCTTCAAGTGCTGACCTGCTCGAGGTGCCTACAATGAGTGTGAAGTGGGCGGTGTGGTCATCACAGTGGTCATCACAGTGATGGAAGCTCACTTAAAGAAAACTAATATTTCTGAAGTGCGAGGTGCTATTTATATGTTATTAATTTCATTATGCGTCTCGCTAGCCAATCACAGTACTGGGCAAAGGGTGTGAATAGAGTCAACCAATCGTAGTACAAAAAAGAAATACATTTATTGAGAACAATCTTCTTCCAGTTCTAGGAAGACTTTCTATTGTCTTCTCAATATCGGTTTCTTCTTTTCTCATTTCAGCCATAGCGATCTTTGGGTTCTTCTTTACCGCTCTCACCAAGGCTCGTCACCCCCGATTACGCAGTTTGGCCAAAGGGTCACTTCTAGGAAGACTCCTGCTTGTCTCAAACGTCTTCCATTTATGGATTATGTTGGCCACTGTGTTCTTAGAAATCTTAAGTGCAGCGGAAATTCTTTTGTAACCGTGGCCAGATCTGTGCTTTGCCACAATTCTGTCTTTAAACTTTTCTGACATATCCTTTGATCTCATGATTCTCATTTTCTCTGACATCTCTCCCACAATTTCTCAGTTTGGCCAAAGGGTTTGGCCAGTTCTAGGAAGACTTTCTATTTTCTTCTCAATATTGTTTTTTTCTTTTCTCATTTCAGCCATATTGATCTTTGGGTTCTTTTTTACCGCTCTCACCAAGGCTTGTCTCTCATGATTCTCATTTGCTCTGACATGCACTATGAGATATACTGTCTTATATAGACAGGTGTGTGCCTTTTCCAATCAAGTCCAATCAATATAATTAAACACAGCTGGATTCCAATGAAGGTGTAGAACCATCTCAAGGATGATTTGACGAAATGGACAGCATTTAAGTTAAATATACTAATGTCACATCAAAGTGGTTTCAGATTAATTTCATCATATGTCTCACTAGCCAGTCACAGCACGTGGAATTGGAGCACTATGTCACTGTTGTTATTTAACAGTGGTCATCACAGTGATGGAAGCTCACTTTTTAAAAAAAATGTCTCGCTGGCCAATCACAGTGCTGAATAGAGTCAGCCAATAGAGTCAGGCCAGGGGCCACCCATTGTGGGTGGAAGGGGTGTACAATGGGTGGCCAATCACGGTGCAGGGTTTGGGGGGGTACAATGGGTGGCCAATCACAGTGCAGCAAATGTCAATGTCCCAACCTCACACAAAATATGGTGAAGCAGCATTCTGCTTCTACGGACCGACAGCGTGGAATAAACTCCCATTACACCTAAGACAGGCAGCCTTTGTCGACAGCTCAAGACCTATTTCTTCACTCTTGCTTTTAGCTGATTCTTTGGTTGATTTTTTAAGTCCACACTGTATTGCCCTATTTTAATGTTGTTTTTGCTTTTGCTTTTCTTTTTTTTTCTTCTTGCTTATTTGTTAAATTGGTTGTAACTGTAATTGTATTCTTGCTCTGTAAAGCACTTTGAGCTGCATTTCATGTCATGAAAGGTGCTATACAAATGTTGTTTATTATTATTATTATTATTATTATTATTATTCATAACACATCAAAGTCCTTTTTCATGTCACATCATAGTCCTTATTAACACCGGCTTCGAATGCTATCAATGCACTGAATGGGAGATTATCACGTTTTATCAGACCATTGAATGGGCGAGTAGGCGACAAGTAGGCGATACACGGACCTACCCGCTATTTGTCAGAACATTCATTCAGGAGCTACTGACCTACTTGGAGGCGGAGCAGTCCCCACAACAATATTTACGATTCCGTACATAACTCCAACGGCGCTGAGTAGGCTCAGGCGAACGTTGCTCCGTTCAGGACGGCAACTCGGTCACTTTAGCTCCCTCGGTGGTCCTTCACGGGGCTCCAGTTCGCCTGAGAATGCGCGCCTCCGTCATGGTCCGAAACCAAAACAACCAAAACCAAAACCGAAACTGAACTATTTAAGTCATCTCCATTGGTAGGTCAGTATGTCTTGATAACACCCAATGAATGGTCTGATAAATCGTGGGTAGGTAAGTAGGTCGCCTACTTCGCCCATTCAATGGTCTAATAAAAGGTGATAATGTCCCATTCAATGCATTGATAGCATCCGAATCAGATGCTTATTAAAGCCTTATTCATGTCACATCATATTCCTTAATGTTAAAGTCCTTATTAATGTAATATCAAAGTCCTTATTATTTAAGTTCTTATACATGTCACCTTAAGTCCTTATTGTATTACGTATTACATTCTAGACCAGAGTGTGGAGTCCAGTCTACAGGTGAAGATGAGTTCTACATCCAGGACTGTTTCTATTGAACTGGAACCTGAAGACCACCTTAAAATAGAACCTGAAGATCACCTTAAACAAGAACCTGAAGACCAACTGGAACTCGGTAAATTTCAAGCTCTCTCTTTTTCTTTTTTATTCTGTGCTGTTGTGGAGCTATCACCAAGGGTGAAAGTGTGCCGCTAATAAGGGTGTAAAGATTACACCTACATCGATGTGTGGAACCCTGGATCGATCTAAATGTACCATGAATCGGACAATGGTTTGGTTATAAAAGGTATTAATCAGTTCCCTCAACGTTTCGATCGGTCAGATCATCAGGAAATTCCTGATGGAGATTAAACTGATCAAGAGCAGAGCTTTCACCAGTGTGCCGACTTTATTTTCCTTTTGTTGAATTGTTTTTTGTCCTGCATCTGGACACTGAAGTGAATGTGTGTGCACTAGCTTTTCATAAAACAGAGGAAACACTGCATGAAAGTGTTTTTAGTTTAAAATGTTAATGGTGAATCATTGTATCTTTTTTCCTAGACTTCCTGCTCCTCCCTGTGTGTAAAGAGGAGGTTTCCCCTGAACAGCAGGAGAGGAGCTCCAGTGTGGTCCAGGAGGAACCGATACCTCCACAGATTAAAGAGGAACAGGAGGAGCTACTTCAAAGACAAGAGGAGGCTGATGGGTCAATATTGACACTAATAGCAGTGGAAAGTGATGATGATGGTAAAAACAGAGAGACAGAGCCTGTAGCCAGCACCTCAACTCAACGTATGAAAACACTAAATTATGTAGAGGACTGTGGAACATCACAACCAACTAGTGATGACCAGCTCCTCTCTTCACACTGTTCTGAATCTGACACTGAAGACAGTGATGAGTGGGAGAAGACCAGGGACGGTCAGTCAGCTTTAAACACTCTGAAATCACACAAGACACAAAATGTGGAGAAACAAATATTGTCTTTGAGCCACAAGTTGTCCCAGGACCTGAAATCATCAAAACAAACTCACTCCATGAGGAGTCACACAGGGTTTGCTTGTACAGTTTGTGAAAAAAGGTTCAGTCGGAGTAGTCATCTGAAAAGGCACATGAGGACTCATACAGGTGAAAAGCCCTTTGTCTGTACAGAATGTGGTAAAGTCTGTAGTGATCTAAAAATACACATGAGGACTCATACAGGGGAAAATCCCTTTGCTTGTAAAGTTTGTGAACAAACTTTCCGTCATAGTGGGAGTCTAAAAATACACATGAGGACTCATACAGGCGAAAAGCCCTTTGCTTGTACAATTTGTGGTAAAGGCTGGGTCAACACAAGTGCTTTAAAACAACACATGAGGACTCATACAGGTGAAAAGCCCTTTGCTTGTAAAGTTTGTGGTAAAGGCTGGGTCAAAACAAGTGCTTTAAAACAACACATGAGGACTCATACAGGGGAAAAACCCTTTGCTTGTAAAGTTTGTGAAAAAAGTTTCAGTCACAATAGTGATCTAACAAAACACATGAGGACTCATACAGGTGAAAAGCCCTTTGCTTGTAAAGTTTGTGAAAGAAGTTTCAGTCAGAGAGATAATCTAAAAAAACATGCGAGGATTCATACAGGTGAAAAGCCCTTTGCTTGTAAAGTTTGTGAACAAACTTTCCGTCATAGTGAGAGTCTAAAAATACACATGAGGGCTCATACAGGCGAAAAGCCCTTTGCTTGTAAAGTTTGTGAAAAAGGTTTCAGTCAGAGTTGTGATCTAACAAAACATATGAGGACCCATACAGGTGAAAAGCCCTTTGCTTGTAAAGTTTGTGAAAAAACTTTCAGTGATTGTAGTTTTCTAAAAAAACACATGAGGACTCATACAGGTGAAAAGCCCTTTGCTTGTAAAGTTTGTGAACACAGTTTCAGTGATTGTGGTTATCTATCAAAACACATGAGGACTCATACAGGGGAAAAGCCCTTTGCTTGTAAAGTTTGTGAAAGAAGTTTCAGTCAGAGAGAGAGTCTAAAAAGACACATGAGGATTCATACAGGTGAAAAGCCCTTTGCTTGTAAAGTTTGTGATCAAACTTTCCGTCATAGTGAGAGTCTAAAAATACACATGAGGACTCATACAAGCGAAAAGCCCTTTGCTTGTACAATTTGTGGTAAAGACTGTGTCAAAACAGGTCTTTTAAAACAACACATGAGGACTCATACAGGGGAAAAGCCCTTTGCTTGTAAAGTTTGTGAAAGAAGTTTCAGTCAGAGAGAGAGTCTAAAAAGACACATGAGGATTCATACAGGTGAAAAGCCCTTTGCTTGTAAAGTTTGTGATCAAACTTTCCGTCATAGTGAGAGTCTAAAAATACACATGAGGACTCATACAAGCGAAAAGCCCTTTGCTTGTACAATTTGTGGTAAAGACTGTGTCAAAACAGGTCTTTTAAAACAACACATGAGGACTCATACAGGCGAAAAGTCCTTTGTCTGTACAGAATGTGAAAAAAGTTTTAGTCAGAGTTGTGATCTAACAAAACACATGAGGACTCATACAGGTGAAAAGCCCTTTGCTTGTAAAATTTGTGAACGAACTTTCAGTCAAAGTGCGAATCTAAGAAGACACATGAGGACTCATACAGGTAAAAACAAAAGTATATAGTTGAAGTTTGTGTCAAAATGCACATGGGAAGATAATGAGGTTTCATTCAGGGGAGAGATGAACCATAACAACAAGACGCTCTCTGAGTTGACATGTGATGTAATACCATTCATTCAGTTTAATCCAGGATAACAATGACAAGTCATAGATACCAAAGCACAGCAATCACATCGACTGACAATATCAACATGACCGAATAAAATAAACTACTGTAGCCTGGTAAACCCTCCCTCCGGAAATCTCATTTTCATTTGATTTCAGGAAGGAGTCTGGCCTGATCGCCCATTCTGCAATATTGGCTGTGGGCTGGAGTTGGGCGGGAGTAATACCGTTGACTGACAACCCCTTCAGCCAATGATCGTTATTCCCCTTCAGCCAATTGCAGTGCATTTTTACCACCTCCAGACTAATGTGAAGAAACGGGACTTTTGAGATGGCCATGCCCAAAATAGGTTGCTTTATTCGGATACATGCGTGTCACTTCCCGCCCCTCCAGGTTCTCTACATTTTTATTTTTAAATAGGCTCTGTCATGATTAATTGACCACATATATGAAGTTAAACAACTAAATTCTATCCAAACGATATCTTATAAGTAAATTCCGTGCCTCAAAAAAGAAGTTTGAAAGCGTTATAAAACTGAAAGTAAGAAGTGAAGGCACTCGCACAAACAACAATGGCTGCCGTTCGTCTTTTGTCAGCTGCACTCAGGCTGCACTCGGCTTCATTCGGGCTCACTCGAACTCGCCACCTGATTGGCAACGTAAGCTGTCAATCACAGAACGATGAGTGACGACGCTGATAGGCTCGGTTATTTGGTAATGCACTAGAAACGCCCATACAAGCCTTCATGCCAGACTCATTCTTTAAATCAAATGGAAATGAGATTTCCGGAGGGAGGGTTTACCAGGCTAGTGTTTTTGTAAAGTCAAAGATCTCTTTTTAAACCTGGGGGGAAATGTTAATGATTTATTTGTTTGATTTAATAAAGGTCTCACCACAAGAGGTGTTCTATTTGTGCTGCATCATTACAGAAATGTACTCAAAAAGTGTGATTTTATTTATTACTCCATAACTACTGTGAACAGTACAGCAACAATCACTGCTTCATTTTTAGAGCCCGACTGATGCCCGATTTTTTTAGTCCGATGCCAATACAATTTCAAAGTGTGAGACCACCGATTACCCATGTTTTGACCGATATTGTCAGAAAATTTGTATTGAAGTTGATGATGAATTTAAACAAAGCAAGCAAATAAATACATATAAATGTAAATAATCTTCTGATGGATGAATGCCAAAAGCATAAACATATTATCGTTGCTGTCGGGCAGAAACCTTGTTCTCCATATTTCAACTTTTTCTATGAATTAATTTAACATAAATGAATGCCCCACTTCTTCATACAAGAGCGTTGCTCTAAAGTAGTGGGAAGAGCAGATCCACAAGCTCGCGGGAACCTAATAGACGATATATAGCTTATATATGGTTCCGTATCAGTATATCAGTCAGTTTTAGCAGAGTCCATTCCAATTGGCTACTATGACTATTGCCTATGCATTTCACGTGCCTGGGTAACAGGTGAACACAATTAACTTAAACAAGGACGATATTGAGGGTTTGTGGTAATAGTGGGCGTTGCCATTCTTCCAAAGTTTTTTTTGGTGCAAAACAAATGCTTGCAATTAGGGATGTTCGAAATTGACTTTTTTGCCGATATTGTCCAACTCCTAATTTCCGATACTGATATCAACCGATACCGATAAATGTAGGCTTTTTCCAAAAGTAAACTAATTGTTAGGAAACAACATCACATATCAAATAAAATATCTATAATATCAATATAATATCTAATAAATCTATTATAATACAGTGATGTTGTTAGTTTTTTTTTTTTATGAGTAGATTAGATCTTGGCCTATTTGACAGTGCAGAAGCATAATTGCCTTGATGCCTATAACATTAACGAGCATCAACGAGCGTCAGCTGGAAACACACACACACACACACACACACACACACACACACACACACACACACACACACACACACACACACACACACACACACACAAGCACACACCTGCCCTCTGCAGTGCTTTAATTTCTCTCCAAAAGCCCTTGAATATGATGGAATATGATTAAGGATTACTGTTATTATGGTAAGCTCACATTTCATATACACACACACCATACAGTAAAAGCCTGCAGCTGATCCAAAATGCTGCTGCCAGGCTTGTGACAGGCACCAAGCTAAGAGAGCACATCTCATCTCACTAGTCCTTGTATCTCTCCTCTAGCTCCCACTAAAGCGTAGAGTGACATTCAAGATTCTCTTGTTTGTGTTCAAAGCCCATAACGGTCTTGCACCTCCCTACATTGTGGAACTGTCAGACCAATCTCCCAGCAGCCGGTCACTCAGATCTGACAGTCAGATGTGCATGAACACTCCACGGTCTAGCACGGCAAGGACGGGTGACTTTGCTGTCTTGGCACAGAGGCTGTGGAACAAACTCCCTTTGAAGATCAAAACTGCCCCCACCCTAGGGAGTGTGACGACCAGCAGCGGTTCTGGTAGGAGACACAAAGGAGACTCTTTGTGTCTCCTATCGGAACCGCTGCTGGTCGTGAAATTATTGGCTTAGGAATGCGACAAAGGAAGCAATATCCATGAATTCAAGTCTCCATGGGGTGAGTAATCGACAGAAAATACGTTATTTTTTGGGTGAACTATCCCTTTAAATACTCAACAGCGCCACCCCAGGGTCACGTAAACCCAAGGAACACATTTGACGTTTTTCACCCATTTGGCTCCTACAGCCTATAAAGTGAACTGCAAAGCATGTTAGTGAATGGTGCCAATGCACAGTGCATGGTGGTATGTCGGATCAAGAAAACTAGCAGAAAAAGACTTGCACTCAACAAATGTTTTTGAGGAAGACTCCTTAGACAGACTGAGAACATATATGTTTATTTAATTTTAACATGCTCATAAAGTGACTTGTGCTCATAGTGAAAGGTGCAAAAAACAGCAAACAATTTGGTCATAGGACCTTCGTCAGTGCCGGTCTGTCAGATCAGACAGCATATGCCTAGAAGGGCAACAGTAACGTCAGAAACATAGAACATCCCTCACAGGTCTTTGTAGCCACCCCAAGCATCTCTCGAGACTGATAAGGTATTGTACATCTTGTTCTTGAGTCTGATTAATAATCACATTTCCGTTAAATATTTACTGGCAAATGCTACCATCCACCGTCAGAACTATGTTCATATGAGGTAGGTTAAAACTTCAAAATGATGTCAATAAGAACTTTGTTTATATGAGGTAGGTTAAAACTGCACATTGATTTCAATAAGAGCTGTCTCTGGGTGGTCCCAGAATGTCCGCTGGTCACCTCAGCACACCTTGATGTCTTTACATTCCCCCCCCCTCCCAGTGACTTGTGGTGTTCCCCAAGGAAGTATACTAGGACCCTTACTGTTCCTGATATGTGAATGACATGTCCTCAGCCTGCGACTGCAACCTGTTCCTGTTCGCAGATGACTCGGCCCTGCTAGTCTCGGACAGGGACAGGCTGCAGGTTGAGAAAACTCTCAGCTCTGAACTCAACAAGATCTGCATCTGGCTCTCCGACAACAAGCTCTCATTACACCTGGGCAAAACGGAATGCATCCTCTTTGGGTCCACTCCTAACCTCAGAAAGGCAGAGAGCTTCACGATCAAAGCGGGTGATGATATCATCAAAAGAAAAAACGAAATTACCTACCTGGGCTCTATCTTGGAGGCTGACCTCTCTGGTGACAAAAATGCTGAAAAAACGATCAAAACGGTCCAAAAAAAAACACGCTATTTGCGGAGTATTGATCGTAAAGTCAGTAAGAAGACTCTGAAGACTCTTGCAGTGGCCCTCATACAAGGTCATTACGATTATGCATGTACTTCATGGTATCACAACACCTCCAAGGCCTTAAAAACAAGGCTCCAAACATCCCAAAACAAACTTGTAAGGCTACTTCTTGGCCTCAACTACAAAACCCATCTAACCCCTGATCATTTTGATAGGATTGGATGGCTTAGGGTCGCGGACAGAGTACAGCAACTTGCTATGGGCCTGGTCTTCAAGATATATCACAACATTGGGATCCCCCTGTATTTGTCAAAATACTTCCAAAATGTTAATGATGTCCACGATCACAATACCAGAGGCAGCTCCACAAACCTTGTCCAACCCTTTTTTTGGCTCAACAAAGGGAAGTAACTCGTTCTCATGCTATTCATCAAAAATGTGGAGCGCCCTACCAAAAGGAGTAAAGGAGTGTAAAACCCTACTCTCTTTCAAAACAGCCCTAAAGATACACCTTCAGGAGGCTGCAATTGGAAAATGGCCCCTGTCTAAGTCCTAACCTAACCTACCCCCCTACCCCCCCCCCCTCTCTCCTTCTCCTTTTGTACATATTTCTCACTCTTCATACCAGTAACCTGTAAACTGATTGTATGACATTCCATAGTAGTTGTGTATATCTGTCTGTCTCTTATATGTCATCATGATTTGTGTGCATGGGGAACTCATTTGAAACAAGCTCAGTGCTTTTATGAGTCTTCCAGTTTAGTAGACCTTGTATTGTGAATTTGTACTTCCATGTACTGTTGTTCTCATGTCTTACTAAATAAAGTACATCAATCAATCAATCAATTACTGTCCGACGTTTGTTCGATGGGAACACATGTTGGCTGAGGAGTTTTTACAAAGACCTTTGTCCCCTTCTAGGGACCATACAACTGTGGAGGACGTAACATTACACAACTATTTATGTCAACATGGCTGCCATTGATAAATCTTTATTGTCCTACTGTAATGACAGAGTCTAAACCACTTGAACCCCAGCGTCCATATTCTGAGGCGTACATTAGCCAAAAATAGCCGATCTACAAGCTCACAATGCGCCGTGTTGTGACACATTGTGAGCTTGTAGATCGGCTAATTTTGGCAAAGAGATTTGGTGTAGACAGATAGACTGTACTTGGACCACTTTTTCTATCTATCTATCAATCATTTATTCAGAGACAGTTACACACACCCTCCACCAGGTGGCGAAAGTCTGCCAACAGTGGATCCTTTATTACGCATGCGTGAAACACGTTACCCCGGAACCAGAAGTAGGAGCGTGTATTTTTCCACGGTGTTGTTGAACAAAGGAGGCGGTGAGAGAAATGTCTCGTCCAACGTGTCAAATAGAGTGTTTACGGCGGTCGATCAATGAACACATGACGTCGGTGGGAGAGGAGATATTGTGTGTTTTGGAGAAACAGCAGCTGAAGCTTCATGTCAGAGTGTTTGTGTTGGAGCGCCTCAGTGCGGCCGCAGAGTGGACGTGCAACCTCTTCCAGAGAGAGATGGAGACACTAGAAACTCTGCTGGACACACAAAACAAACTGCTGGACGTTGATGTTGATATGGACATCCATCCTAAAACTGCAGGTTGGTAAACACATGACGTTCAACACCAGCCTAGTTACACGGAGCTACATGTAGCTACAGACTGTAGCTTAGCTAAGATACTTTAGCTACATGTAGCTAAGCTACTTAGCTACTATGTAGTTCAGTAGCTTAGCTGCTGAACTACATTTCCCAGTAGCTTGTGTGTAGTTTCACTGCGTGTTTGCGTTTCCACTGGTTTGGCATAGTTTTCACCATCTAGATCAGTGGTTCTCAACCTTTTCAGGCCGTGACCCCCCAAAATAATCATATTTGAACTGGGGACCCCACCCTGACAAGCAAAATATTATGAAAAATAATAACGCATTGCGAGGCGTTGTGAGCTTGTGGATCAGCTATTTTCAAGATATTTCTCCCTTATATTATTTAACAATTTGACCAATGTTTGGCCAGTTTTAATAGTATCGTTTTTTGATTAATTTTGATGCACTACTGCCTGGTAGTTTTTCATTTCATTTCAATACATACAGTATATATTTTATTTTTAGGTATTAATCATTTTATTCGTCACTTTACCATGAACTGGGGACCCCCCTAAAATCATGTGGGGTTTAGAACCACTGGTCCTAGATCAGTTGTCCATAATAGTATATAGTTTAGACTGATGCTAGGTTTTGGGTTTCCCTGTGATCCTAGTTTACTGAGGCACTACACTGTCTCTCTGCATTCTAAGTATGTGTTTATCTAGCCCCATTTAGAACCTCTCCCTCCACTATGTAGCTCCGAGATGAGGTCCTATATTCCCCGGTGCCGTTTGAGCAGGACATTGTCACACATTTTGCACTTTACATGTTTCTTACCCCTTTTTGCACATCGTATCTAAAAAGTAAAGGTTTTCTGAAACGCTCACAGATGTTTTAAGTTCTAGCTGGCAATAAAATCTATCCAACGAGTTGAAAAAAGTATTTAATTCGCCTCTGTCCTCAGCCGGTTCCATAATATTTTGCATTAGAAGATGCAATTCAACATTTGACCAGTAGGGGAATCAGTAATGTTATCTCTACGGGCGCAAGTCTTGCGCAATGTCTTAAAAACATGTAACCGGATGAGGACAGGAGTGAGTTATACAGCTATTCAGCGGAGGGAGAGGTTCCGTCGGAGCAATTTTTTACCCTGCTTATACACAGTTCACAGGTGAACCAGGGGGCGGCTTTATGTGGTTAAAGTGGCAGTTTGTGTTTTGATTCTGGCATGGAGATCCAAGAAGGGTGGTCAGGGAGTTATTGTAGAAGTCCACAGCTTCACTGACGTTTGGAAAGTCTACAGAGGAGAGATGGTGGAGGTCCAATGTTATGGTATCTTGGTTTATGTTTTTGATGTTCCTGAAGCTGATTTGGCGCTTAGGCTTGGTGTGGGGGTGGAAACGACAGCCCCAATGACCTTGTGATCAGACCAAGGGCCCAGCTTCCTGCTTTGAAATTGAGTCTATATAGGAAGTAAAAGTTCATATGAATGCCCTGTAGGTTCGCTGTCTTACCCCTGCTGGTGTCAGAAAGATTTTTTTCTCCATTCAAGTGGGTGGGTTTTTGACGAACTTGAGGCTTGATTTTCTTACCTTAATAAACATAGTAATAAATACTATATGCTTCTAGTCACCTGTCAATCATCGTCTCCGTGAGTCCATGCTTTCATTAATGGAGGGGTCTTCAACGTTTTCAGGCCCTAGCTGAGAGAGAGATGAATCAGGGACCCCCTCTATATTGTATAAAATTGTGTTTTTGCTGCTCTTTTTTCCCTCTACACACCTGTAACTCTTTGCCAAAAATAGCCGATCTACAAGCTCACAACGCCTTGCAGCGCGAGGCGTTGTGAGCATGTAGATCTGCTATTTTTGGCTAAGGTTAACCACTTGAACTAGGGTTCAAGTGGTTAATGTAAAACAAAAAAATCATATCACAGAAAGATTTGGGGAACCCCCTGTAGTAACTCTGAGGACCCCCAAGGGGTCCCGGACCCCCTGTTGAAGACCCCTGAGTTAATGAATAACCTTTATACTCGGGTGCTTTGAGCTGGCATGTGTATGTCACTCTTTCCAACCTCGAGTCCTCTCCCCGGGCAGAGGAGAGGTGTGTGTGTGTGTGTGTGTGTGTGTGTGTGTGTGTGTGTGTGTGTGTGTGTGTGTGTGTGTGTGTGTGTGTGTGTGTGTGTGTGTGTGTGTGTGTGTGTGTGTGTGTGTGTGTGTGTGTGTGTCGCTGTTCACAATCGTGATGTGAACACACCAGCTGTACATGTAATTGAAACTTGGGCAATGACATATATGAATTTTATATATAAAACTGCCCATTAAAAAATCGGAAACGTAACTTCAGTCGATTATATCTCCCCTTCATTAATACCAATTGGTATTGTGTTTTATGTCATTTTTATCATTGATTAGTCACCTTTACAACAAGGTACAGCTTGTAAGGATCGGCCATTCGTGGAATGAGCAACACAGCTAAGCGTGTGGGTAGCGCCTCCAAACAATTTGCCGGGTTATTTAGCTGGTTCTTTATAAACTTTCCATAAATTTGTATCCATAAATAAGTCGTGTTGTACCTAAATATAGATTTATTTTTTTAGCTTTAGTTGGTGTGAATGAAGCTTAAATTGGAATTGGAATTAATTTGTGAGATTAGATCCAGACACACGCACATGTTAAACCCTGAAACACTGGTGTGATAAAACAAAACAATAAGTAGGAGAATAAATCTCATCGAATGACAAAAACATTTTGAGTTATTGTGCTGATGCTGACTCTTCTCTTCTCCTTCTGTCTGTGTTTAAAGAGGAGAGGAGCCCCAGTCTGGACCAGGAGGAACCACAACCTCCACAACATGAGGAGAGGAGCCCCAGTCTGGTCCAGGAGGAACCACAACCTCCACAACATGAGGAGAGGAGCCCCAGTCTGGTCCAGGAGGAACCACAACCTCCACAGATGAAAGAGGAACATGAGGAGGAGGCTGATCATGTGTCAACATTGACATTACTACATAGGAAGACCAGACGTGACACTTTATCAGGTAAATAATGATCACTTTATTAGTACTAATCTAACAAGACTCAGGGCTCTTATTTTGCGTGTCCTATTTCCAGGTCTTAGACGGTAAATAAGTAAGAACGCAAGTAATTAAGGGCACTATGCAGTAACTGGTATTTTACACCTTGACTTGCCAAGACTCAGAGCTTAGCGCTAAGATGTCCTCAAGATCACATCTTAAGAGCAAAGGCATTCCCTCTAACAAACGCAAAAATGCACAAAAATACCTGATCTACAAGCATACAACGTGTCACGCAGCAAATATATTTATAAACACAATATTGTCTTTATACAAACATGCCGGCATGGATGTCAGGCTTTATAGTGATTAACATACACATATTCACAGTGAAGAAAGACAGTACAGGGAAATAACATTTTCTATTAATAGACCATTCACACCATGAATTAGAAAATATATATTTTATATAAATATTGGCCCTTAATACATTTTATACAGGTTTAAGCCTAAAAACATACCCAGATCCTTTTTTATTCATTGTCTGTATGTCATTCCATAATCCCAAGAACAGATTCTGCTCTCCGCTTGAATCTGTCGGGGGGGTTTTGTCATATCACGTACGCACTGGCCTACAAGTGGGCGTGCCTTCAGATCAGGAAGCAGGCCACGCTTTACCCAATCAAATGTAGTGGGCGGGATTTACGTGTGTACCGATCCTTCCCCACTAGAAACAAACCGAAACTCATTTAACAATAGCGTCCTCGGAGCAGACAAAACCACGGAATGATATTCACATTTTAACTTGCTCTTTCATCATAGAAACAAGTGGGCTCATAACCAAAACGATCCATGTTCTCTGGGAGTAGTGTTCCGTGTAGAAATATTGTTAGTGGGAATGAAAACATAGTCACACCACCGGAAGTGAAAGGCTGAAGGCAGACCAAAACCCCGGTTTCCTTGCGCACGGGTGCTACTTTATAACCCCTCCCAGAGCTAAGTGAAAGAGTAAAAAACAGCAGAGGGTGCTGTTTTTCCTTTTTTATTTGGCGATGGGTTCCCAGATTGGTCATTCCAAGCCTTTTCAGCTGCAATACCAAAACGTCCTCCTTTGGGCAGAGGGGTGCTACTGAGGAAGTTTGTCTGTCATATGCCTTAAGCTGTAAGGCATATGACAAAGCTTACAGCTTGTTTCCATTGTGGTCCTTGTAGGTGTGCTTCCTCTAGACGCTTTCATGCGCAGTGGGTGCTCAGACACAGGAACGACTAGTTAGAAAACGCTGCCACACCAAGGTGGAAGTGGCGGCACTCCAAAATAAGAGAATACAAATGCTCAGTTGTTCATTCTTTATTTGGGGCTAATGTGTTTCAGCACCAGCTTTTCCTCAGAGCAAAAATAAGATATTCAATGTATGTAAATTAAAAAAGCAGGAGCTGGCTTCTGATTATTTCACATGTTAGAGTTGCTGGTTAGTCTCCCTAATTTCCCAACCAAAGAGACACCAATGGTAGCTGGCGGGTGTTATTTATGTTTTCCTACAAAGCAACCAAAGGTATGGCACCTCCATATCTTCAAAGCCTGATCCAACCCTACAACTCCTCCTGCTCTCTCAGATAAGCTAACACAGGGAAGCTGTCAGAACCTTTCCCTGAAACATCCGGGACAACGCTCCACACGTGCCAGACTCTTCTCCCTTCTGGCTCCCAAACTGTGGAACAAACTCCCCATTGCAATTAGAACTGCAGACTCACTCCCATCTTCCGCCGTAATCTGAAGACTCACCTCTTCAGACTCCACCTTAACTCGTATCACTTGCCGTAGAACTTGCCCTAGCCGCAACAACCTTGCAGGCTTATGCAAAGGCTAAAATGTCATTTAGATGGCAGCCTATTGTGTGTAAAGTTTCAATGTACAGATTATTGATTTGTTGGATATTTTATTGTTTATACTGATATATGTTCTTGGATTACCTATGATCCTAGATTGGTATTGCTATGCATTTGATGTATTATCTCGTGTTTTCATTGCTTACTGTAAATCGCTCTGGATTAAGAGCGTCTGCTAAATGCCTTAATTGTAAATTGTATGTAACTACAGCTACTGAATGATAAGTAAAAGTTCTTTCTACTGGTGATTTCCACAGAACACCGCAGGGAGCGGTCTAAAGTATCTAGAGATTCTATGGCCTACAAAATATATTCAACGTTGCCAGAGGAACAGCGGGAGATGGACGAGGGACGTGGACTGTTTGATGCAAGGATGCAACCTGTAGTAAAGTTGTACAGGATAGGTATGTACTGTTTTTTTTTAATTTACTGCTGTTTTAAACCTGGAGTAAATTTGTACAGGATAGATATTTTTAAGCCTGATTGCCAGTGATATCGATCACAATATTTCTGTTACTCAAGATAACAAACGGACTTATGTTAAACTAGAAAAAGTGCTCCTCGGGGCACAGGTCTCCGCCAGGTTAGGTACGTTATTGTGGCCTCCTGGTGGCGCTATAATAGGCCAATGTGAAAAGGGTGCCATTTATTCTTAGGCCTTTCACAGCATTCGGACACTGCATTCATGATTTGAGGCATTTTGTTCCAAAACATTGTTTTGCTAAATTAGATCTGCTGGTTGGGCCATAACAGGCCAATGTGAAAACGGTGGCATTTGTTCCTCGGCCTAGTGGGAATATGCGTGTTGAAATTTCACGGAAATTGCAAGCTGCGTGCATAATTTGGGGCATTTTGTTCAAAACCGACCAATTGTGCAAACTTTGGAAGCCAATCTTAGCCAATCAGGATGGAATATGGGAAATCGGACAGATCCGTGTTGATCACATGACTATAGAGATACTGTGTACCAATTTGCGTGACGTTTGGATAAAATCTGTAGGAGTAATGTCAAAAATGGGGTTTGCACAAATCGGCCTCCTGGTGGCGCTATGTTAAAAATTTGGGGCAGAGGTTCTGAATTGGCATCCAGGGAGTGTGTGTGCACAGTTTCGCAGCGACCGGCCCAACGGTGCCGGAGATTAGCTGCTAACGGACGGACAGGACACATGGACGGACGGACGGACGGACAGACAGACAGACAGGGGGTAAAACATACTCACTCGCCATGCCTTTCGGCCTGGTGGAGACAATAACTTGATATGGAGCTGAGTGGAGAAATGACTGCGTTCAAAACTAAATGGTGCTGAAGTGCGTCAGTGTTTGTACTCAAAAACAGTTCCCAAGTTTGGCAGATATGGGACTTTTATATGGGGTATGGGGTTTTAAATTTGCAATAAAAAAATACTGCTTGCTAGATTTAAAAAAAAATTTAGATTAGATTATTCTGTTCAAAATTGTGCAGGAAACAGGTCTTTATTTCCTTGTTAATGTTTATAATTGTAAAATAAATATTCTGGTTCATAATATTAATGCATTTGACTGGTTCAGTTATACTACGATAAATATCTATTCATTGGATATTAACATAATAAGTATTGTGATATCAGTCCTTATTGTCCAGCATTAATTAACATACTGGTTAAAAGTAATGTGGCGTCACTGTTTAGTCTTTAAAACCAAAACCCTCTGTTTCACAGGCATGCAAACTTGTAGCTTTTCGGCGAAAATCTACGTTTTGAATCCAAATAGGTGATTTGTGTGGAGCGTGCAGATCCGTTAAGAAAATGTTTTGGGGGATGTTGTATCGATTGTAAGGCTGCGTTGGTCACATTCATAGACTGTAAAACATTGGACATAACAAGGATGTTGTTTTGGACGGACTTCAAAATAAAACTTCCGTTGACTAATCGTGATACTAATCAGTGGGAGTCTTATTTTGAAATCCCGCTTTAGGAAGTTGTAGCTGCAGCCTGCATTAGCTGACGGAACACAGTCAGCTGCATTAGCTGAGGGCCATTATTATTATGCAGTGTTGGGGAAGATGTTTGAATGGATAATAAGTTCATGACTCGCTCCGCTAAACGTTATAACAACGTGAAAACCATGCACTGTGGACTAGGACCGTTCTTTTAGACCACCCATTGCAGTGGTGAGTGTGTTGTTATTTTACGTCGTGTCTCTGTGTGTGGCTACGAACTTGTGTGTGTGTTTGTCGTACACGCACGCTCCCTCCACATGGAGGTTCGATATCAGCGAGGCTTTGCCCAAATGTTACTGTATTCTTTGATTTTGAAACGGTGTATATTTAATGTTGTTATTTAACAGCCCCCTCAGGTAGGAGAGAATCGGGTAAGATGAGCCACTTTTCACTGAAGTTGTCCTGGAAGCAAGGCAAAATGAGATCTAAACATCTACCCTTATTTCAGGATGTCTTCTATCAATTGAAATTATGAGTAAGCATGACAAAGGACCATAAAGATGACTTCTACAAAGAATTGATCCACTTATCAAAAATAATTTAATAAGACATTTCCCTTTTGCAAATAGCCTTATTTCTTAACGGTTATTTAAACAATATAAAGCTACTTAAATAAAGTTTGTTTTTCAGAACCTTTTAATATTTGCAATTGTTAATACAACATTTTAAACTT
The DNA here is from genome assembly GCF_963454915.1 of Gymnoscopelus microlampas. Classification (NCBI taxonomy): domain Eukaryota; kingdom Metazoa; phylum Chordata; class Actinopteri; order Myctophiformes; family Myctophidae; genus Gymnoscopelus; species Gymnoscopelus microlampas. The sequence continues at coordinate 54,803,233 of NC_139944.1, read as the reverse complement.
TTCTTAAATGAGATATTCATCCAAATTAAAGGTCATCCAGCATAATTTTGACTAGCAAAGAAATGATATATTGTCCTTATACAAATATGCCAGCATGGATGTCAGGTTTTATAGTGACATTGATTAACACACATATTCACAGTGAACTTCACTTTGAATTAATGTTAATATCTTGCTCAATACTGAGTATAGATTTGCACTGATTGACTCAAGTGTAATATAACCTTGTAGTGTCCCACTAGACCCATTGTTGACCTGTCTGTCGAGTATAAAATGCTGGATGAGTGAGAACTTTCTTAAGCTAAATGAGGATAAAACAGAAGTTCTCATAATTGGCTCTAGTGAGCAGAGAGAATCAATAATAAGTAGACTTGGTAACCTGGCTTTAGAAAGTAACACCACAGTAAAGAACCTGGGGGTTATTCCCGATTCTGAATTGAATTGTAATACACACATTAATCATGTTACCAAGATTGCTTTCTTTCATCTTAGAAATATTGCACGAATTAGAGAGTCGTTAGACGATGCAAAAACGTTGATCCACGCTTTTGTTTTCTCTCGGCTTGATTACTGCAACGCACTCTACTCTGGCCTGCCAAAGAAAACAACTGACAGATTACAACGTGTTCAAAATGTGGCAGCCAGAATTTTAACTAAAACTAGGATGAGAGAACATATCACTCCAGTTCTAGCTTCACTACACTGGCTCCCGGTTGTTTTTAGGATTGACTTTAACATTATTTTAATAGTTTATAAAGCTCTAAATGGTCTGGCACCTTCCTACCTCTATGACTGCCTAGAGAGATATGTAGAGATGCACGATATAATCGGTAACGTATTGGAATCGGCTGATATCGGCCCTAAAATGCCATATTGGTATCGAACCGATCTCAAAATAAACCCGATTTAAATTCACCGATATAATAATAAAATGCCTGAGAGCAGTCTGTCTGCCTGTCTCTGTCTCTTTAAGAGAGCCAGCTGTTGCCCCTCCCCCCTCCCCCCTCCACACGCTCTGCATGCCTCTCAGACAGAGAGAGCAGTGTGCAGCAGGCTACTGAGGCTAGGCTAAGCTGCTCCGTGAACAGACAGACAAGTACTCAAACTAACAGCAAACAAACTCTTCACGTCCATTGTTCATACCCAGAACAGTCAGAGGGTTTCTTGTACATCTTAAATTAGATTAGAGTAGTGATACTGCAGAGGATATATTTTCAACACGAATGTGTACATTGCCTCGTTATTTAACATCGACGTAACAAACACTCGTTACTTGACTCGAGTGCAACCAGCGGCCGCTGTTGAACAAGCAAGCTGCTTGTTTATTTAACCACAGAGAATGACCACAAATTAGCTCTCAGCTGGTAATGTTTCTGTCTTTGACATCCTGTTGTCCTACAATCTGTAGTGTAGTGTATTTATGGTAAGATTAGTTTGTATATCACACACACACACACACACACACACACACACACACACACACACACACACACACACACACACACACACACAGTGGCGGCTCCAGGGATTTGTGATTGGGAGAGCTAAGGGGGGCTTTATTGTTTAGAGCAGAGGCTAATTCATTTAGGCAACAGACAATATGAATAACACTAATAACAAACTAGATTCAATGATCTTAGTCTCAAGGATCTCAAGGATGATCTGACGAAATGGACAACATCTAAGTTAAATATACTAATGTCACATCAAAGTGGTTTTAGATTAATTTCATCATATGTCTCACTAGCCAGTCACAGCACGTGGAATTGGAGCACTATGTCACTGTTGTTATTTAACAGTGGTCATCACAGTGATGGAAGCTCACTTAAAAATGTTTTTGTCTCGCTAGCCAATCACAGTGCTGAATAGAGTCAGGCCAGGGGCCACCCATTGTGGGTGGAAGGGGTGTACAATGGGTGGCCAATCACGGTGCAGGGTTTGGGGGGGTACAATGGGTGGCCAATCACAGTGCAGCAAATGTCAATGTCCCAACCTCACACAAAATATGGTGAAGCAGCATTCTGCTTCTACGGACCGACAGCGTGGAATAAATTCCCATTACACCTAAGACAGGCAGCCTTTGTCGACAGCTCAAGACCTATTTCTTCACTCTTGCTTTTAGATGATTCTTTGGTTGATTTTTTTAAGTCCTCACTGTATTGCCCTATTTTAATGTTGTTTTTGCTTTTGCTTTTCTTTTTTTTCTTCTTGCTTTTTTGTTAAATTGGTTGTAAATGTAATTGTATTCTTGCTCTGTAAAGCTTTGAGCTGAATTTCATGTCATGAAAGGTGCTATACAAATGTTGTTCATTGTCTCCGCCAGGAGAGTTTGTTTTCACTTTATAAATATGACACACGGATTGGTCAAGCCTCACGTGACACGTGACAATACGGTGAAATAGTGTGATCTGATTGGCTAGTGACGTATAGTGGCCTATAAATACATGTGTCACTTTGAAAGAGTCTGTGCCTCTTTCAAAGTGAGGTAAGACAGGAACAATCACGAAATGGCTGAGAAATGGCGGATACTGTAACAATTGGATAGGATACACAATTGGACAGATAGGACAGATAGGACACTTACACAGACAGGAGGGATATGACACTTACACAGACAGGACGGATAGGACACTTATACAGACAGGACGGATAGGACACTTATACAGACAGGACGGATAGGACACTTATACAGACGGATAGGACACTTGTGTCATGTTACTATAAATACATGTGTCACTTTGAAAGAGTCTGTGCCTCTTTCAAAGTGAGGTAAGACAGGAACAATCACGAAATGGCTGAGAAATGACGGATACTGTTTGTACGAATTAGAACATAAGAAGTAGAACATTCCCAGAAGTAGAACATTCCCAACACAAGTCTGCTGGCGGAGACTTGTGCTCCGAGGAGCACTTTTTCTAGTTATTATTATTATTATTATTATTATTACCCTTATTATTATTATTCATAACACATCAAAGTCCTTTTTCATGTCACATCATAGTCCTTATTAACACCGGCTTCGAATGCTATCAATGCACTGAATGGGAGATTATCACGTTTTATCAGACCATTGAATGGGCGAGTAGGCGACAAGTAGGCGATACACGGACCTACCCGCTATTTGTCAGAACATTCATTCAGGAGCTACTGACCTACTTGGAGGCGGAGCAGTCCCCACAACAATATTTACGATTCTGTGCCTATCAGTACATAACTCCAACGGCGCTGAGTAGGCTCAGGCGAACGTCGCTCCGTTCAGGACGGCAACTCGGTCGCTTTAGCTCCCTCGGTGGTCCTTCACGGGGCTCCAGTTCGCCTGAGAATGCGCGCCTCCGTCATGGTCCGAAACCAAAACAACCAAAACCAAAACCGAAACTGAACTATTTAAGTCATCTCCGTTGGTAGGTCAGTATGTCTTGATAACACCCAATGAACGGTCTGATAAATCGTGGGTAGGTAAGTAGGTCGCCTACTTCGCCCATTCAATGGTCTAATAAAAGGTGATAATGTCCCATTCAATGCATTGATAGCATCCGAATCAGGTGCTTATTAAAGCCTTATTCATGTCACATCATAGTCCTTAATGTTAAAGTCCTTATTAATGTAATATCAAAGTCCTTATTATTTAAGTTCTTATACATGTCACCTTTTAAGTCCTTATTGTATTACATATTACATTCTAGACCAGAGTGTGGAGTCCAGTCTGCAGGTGAAGATGAGTTCTACATCCAGGACTGTTTCTATTGAACTGGAACCTGAAGACCACCTTAAACAAGAACCTGAAGATCACCTTAAACAAGAACCTGAAGATCACCTTAAACAAGAACCTGAAGACCACCTGGAACTCGGTAAATTTCAAGCTCTCTCTTTTTCTTTTTTATTCTGTGCTGTTGTGGAGCTATCACCAAGGGTGAAAGTGTGCCGCTAATAAGGGTGTAAAGATTACACCTACATCGATGTGTGGAACCCTGGATTGATCTAAATGTACCATGAATCGGACAGTGGTTTGGTTATAAAAGGTATTAATCAGTTCCCTCAACGTTTCGATCGGTCAGATCATCAGGAAATTCCTGATGGAGATTAAACTGATCAACAAAAAGAGCAGAGCTTTCACCAGTGTGCCGACTTTATTTTCCTTTTGTTGAATTGTTTTTTGTCCTGCATCTGGACACTGAAGTGAATGTGTGTGCACGAGCTTTTCATAAAACAGAGGAAACACTGCATGAAAGTGTTTTTAGTTCAAAATGTTAATGGTGAATCATTGTATCTTTTTTCCTAGACTTCCTGCTCTTCCCTGTGTGTAAAGAGGAGGTTTCCCCTGAACAGCACGAGAGGAGCTCCAGTGTGGTCCAGGAGGAACCGATACCTCCACAGATTAAAGAGGAACAGGAGGAGCTACTTCAAAGACAAGAGGAGGCTGATGGGTCAATATTGACACTAATAGCAGTGGAAAGTGATGATGATGGTAAAAACAGAGAGACAGAGCCTGTAGCCAGCACCTCAACTCAACGTATGAAAACACTAAATTATGTAGAGGACTGTGGAACATCACAACCAACTAGTGATGACCAGCTCCTCTCTTCACGCTGTTCTGAATCTGACACTGAAGACAGTGATGAGTGGGAGAAGACCAGGGACGGTCAGTCAGCTTTAAACACTCTGAAATCACACAAGACACAAAATGTGGAGAAACAAATATTGTCTTTGAGCCACAAGTTGTCCCAGGACCTGAAATCATCAAAACAAACTCACTCCATTAGGACTCACACAGGGTTTGCTTGTACAGTTTGTGAAAAAAGGTTCAGTAAGAGTAGTAATCTGAAAAGGCACATGAGGACTCATACAGGTGAAAAGTCCTTTGTCTGTACAGAATGTGGTAAAGCCTGTAATCAAAGAAGTACTCTAGAAATACACATGAGGACTCATACAGGTGAAAAGCCCTTTGCTTGTAAAGTTTGTGAAAGAAGTTTCAGTCAGAGAGATAGTCTAAAAACACACATGAGGATTCATACAGGTGAAAAGCCCTTTGCTTGTAAAGTTTGTGATCAAACTTTCCGTCATAGTGAGAGTCTAAAAATACACATGAGGACTACATGTGTACAAGCTACAAAAAGCGAAAAGCCCTTTGCTTGTACAATTTGTGGTAAAGACTGTGTCAAAACAGGTCTTTTAAAACAACACATGAGGACTCATACAGGTGAAAAGTCCTTTGTTTGTACAGAATGTGAAAAAAGTTTCAGTCAGAGTTGTGATCTAACAAAACACATGAGGACTCATACAGGTGAAAAGCCCTTTGCTTGTAAAGTTTGTGAAAAAAGTTTCAGTCAGAGAGGTCATCTAAGAACACACATGAGGACTCATACAGGTGAAAAGCCCTTTGCTTGTAAAATTTGTGAACAAACTTTCAGTCAAAGTGCGAATCTAAGAAAACACATGAGGACTCATACAGGTAAAAACAAAAGTATTTAGTTGAAGTTGGTGTCAAAATGCACATGGGAAGATAATGAGGAGTTGACATGTGATGTAATACCATTCATTCAGTTTAATCCATGATAACAATGACAAGTCATAGATACCAAAGCACAGCAATCACATCGACTGACAATATCAACATGACCGAATAAAATAAACTACTGTAGCCTGGTAAACCCTCCCTCCGGAAATCTCATTTTCATTTGATTTCAGGAAGGAGTCTGGCCTGATCGCCCATTCTGCAATATTGGCTGTGGGCTGGAGTTGGGCGGGAGTAATACCGTTGACTGACAACCCCTTAAGCCAATGATCGTTATTCCCCTTCAGCCAATTGCAGTGCATTTTTACCACCTCCAGACTAATGTGAAGAAACGGGACTTTTGAGATGGCCATGCCCAAAATAGGTTGCTTTATTCGGATACATGCGTGTCACTTCCCGCCCCTCCAGGTTCTCTACATTTTTATTTTTAAATAGGCTCTGTCATGATTAATTGACCACATATATGAAGTTAAACAACTAAATTCTATCCAAACGATATCTTATAAGTAAATTCCGTGCCTCAAAAAAGAAGTTTGAAAGCGTTATAAAACTGAAAGTAAGAAGTGAAGGCACTCGCACAAACAACAATGGCTGCCGTTCGTCTTTTGTCGGCTGCACTCAGGCTGCACTCGGCTTCATTCGGGCTCACTCGAACTCGCCACCTGATTGGCCAACGTAAGCTGTCAATCACAGAACGATGAGCGACGACGCATTGGTAATGCACTAGAAACGCCCATACAAGCCTTCATGCCAGACTCACTCTTTAAATCAAATGGAAATGAGATTTCCGGAGGGAGGGTTTACCAGGCTAGTGTTTTTGTAAAGTCAAAGATCTCTTTTTAAACCTGGGGGGAAATGTTTATGATTTATTTGTTTGATTTAATAAAGGTTTTCATTACAGAAATGTACTCACAATGTGTGATTTTGCTTATTACTCCATAACTGCTGTGAACAGTACAGCAACAATCACTGCTTCATTTTTAGAGCCCGACTGATGTCCAATTTTTTTAGTCCGATGCCAATACAATTTCAAAGTGTGAGACCACCGATTACCAATGTTTTGACCGATATTGTCAGAAAATGTGTATTGAAGTTGATGATGAATTTAAACAAAGCAAGCCAATAAATGCATATAAATGTAAATAATGTTCTGATGGATGAATGCCAAAAGCATAAACATATTATCGTTGCTGTCGGGCAGAAACCTTGTTCTCCATATTTCAACTTTTTCTATGAATTAATTTAACATAAATGAATGCCCCACTTGTTCATACAAGAGCGTCCCTCTAAAGTAGTGGGAAGAGCAGATCCACAAGCTCTCGGGAACGTAATAGACGATATATAGCTTATATATGGTTCCGTATCAGTATATCAGTCAATTTTAGCAGATTCCATTCCAATTGGCTACTATGACTATTGCCTATGCATTTCACGTGCCTGGGTAACAGGTGAACACAATTAACTTAAACAAGGACGATATTGAGGGTTTGTGGTAATAGTGGGCGTGGCCATTCTTCCAACGTTTTTTTTGGTGCAAAACTAATGCTTGCAATTAGGGATGTTCGAAATTGACTTTTTTGCCGATATTGTCCAACTCCTAATTTCCGATACTGATATCAACCGATACCGATAAATGTAGGCTTTTTCCAAAAGTGAACTAATTGTTAGGAAACAACATCACATATCAAATGAAATATCTATAATATCAATATATCTAATAAATCTATTATAATACAGTGATGTCGTTAGTTTTTTTTTTTAATGATTAGATTAGATCTTGGCCTATTTGACAGTGCAGAAGCATAATTGTCTTGATGCCTATAAGATTAACGAGCATCAACGAGCTTCAGCTGGAAACACACACACACACACACACACACACACACACACACACCTGCCCTCTGCAGTGCTTTAATTAAGTGCATGAACACTCCACGGTCTAGCTCAGCAAGGACGGGTGACTTTGCTGTCTTGGCACCGAGGCTTTGGAACAAACTCCCTTTGAAGATCAAAACTGCCCCCACCCTAGGGACAGCAACAAGTGACGACCAGCAGCGGTTCTGATAGGAGACACAAAGGAGACTCTTTGTGTCTCATATCGGAACCGCTGCTGGACGTGAAATTATTGGCTTAGGAATGCGACAAAAGAAGAAATATCCATGAATTCAAGTCTCCATGGGGTGAGTAATCGATAGAAAATACATTATTTTTTGGGTGAACTATCCCTTTAAATACTCAACAGCGCCACCCCAGGGTCACATAAAACCAAGGAACACATTTGACGTTTTTCACCCATTTGGCTCCTACAGCCTATAAAGTGAACTGCAAAGCATGTTGGTGAATGGTGCCAACGCACAGTGTATGGTATGTAGGATCAAGAAAACTGGCAGAAAAAGACTTGTACTCTACAAAAACATTTGAGGAAGACTCCTCAGACAGACTGAGAACATATGTTTATTTAATTTTAACATGCTCATAAAGTGATTTGTGCTCATGGTGAAAGGTGCAAAAAAACAGTTAACAATTTGGTCATAGGACCTTCGTCAGTGCAGGTCTATCAGATCAGACAGCATGCCCAGAAGAGCAACAGTAACGTCAGAAACATAGAACATCCCTCACAGGTCTTTGTAGCCACCCCAAGCATCTCTCGAGACTGATATGGTATTTTACATCTTGTTCTTGAGTCTGATTAATAATCACATTTCCGTTAAATATTTACTGGCAAAGGCTACCATCCACCACCAGAACTATGTTCATATGAGGTAGGTTAAAACTTCAAAATGATGTCTATAAGAACTTTGTTTATATGAGGTAGGTTAAAACTACACAATGATTTCAATAAGAACTGTCTCTGGGTGGTCTCAGAATGTCCGCTGGTCACCTCAGCACACCTGGATGTCTTTACTGTCCGACGTTTGTTCAATGGGAACACATGTTGGCTGAGGAGGTTTTTTTACAAAGACCTTTGTCCCCTTCTAGTGACCATGCATAAGCACAAACTGTCAATATGTTCAAATGTCCGATATCAACTGACATATCCACGCTAGATGTACACAAACTTGCTGCAGAGGTCGGAGACAGAGCAAGCCACACAGTTGTGATTCTTTCAGATTACTGAGCGGGGGAGGGGGAGGGTAATCACCTCAGTTGGGTTGACAGTAAGTAGTCAGCCTTGCAGAGCCATACTGTTTCTGTAGTGTGAGGCGAGTTGATATTACAAGTACAATCCCTGGACATCACACGTCACACTTACCCTCAACCATTATGATGGTCTTTGGTATGACCCGGTCGTGGAATCGAACCTCAACCTCCCAATCTCAAGGTGGACACTGTAACCACAAGGCCACTGAGCTGGTGTATTTTTGGATTGGTCATAAGAAGAACATTTGGATGAGGAATGGTAAATAATTGTAGTATGTACAGTATCTGCCTTAAGGCTCCGTGTCCACTGGGGCTTTTTTTCTCCACTGCAAACGGCGGGGCGCTCGCCTGGTAGCGCCTCCAGGCGCCCGAGTTGAAAATATTTTATCTTTTGTCAGGCAGAGGAAAGCGCCTTGTGTGCATGAGGGAGCGCAAGGTAAATGCCCAGCGCAGCACCAAGCTGTCGGAGTTTCAAAAAACGTGACGCTCCTGTTATAAACAATTAAACACATGCACTGCCATCAGGAAAAAATCGGTGGAGTTGGGCAAAGCATGATGTGATTGGTTTACTAATGTTCTTTAAATAAACCTATATTTAATGAATCAATATAAATATAGCGCCCATGTGAAGAACAACTCTGAGCGTACAATATAATGAAATTATTATATGATATTTTTTTTTTAAAAATAGGCTACTTGTTGTTCTATTTAGGCTTTTGGTAAAAGTAACTAAAAAGTAATATGTTATATATATTACTTTTGCTCAGACAGTAATATTGTAAAATAACACATTACTTTAAAATGAAGGTAAGAAATATGTAATGTAATTACAAATATAAAAGTAACTTGCCCAAGACTGCTGGCAACAACTGTGAAGGACGAAACATTACACAACTATTTATGTCAACATGGCTGCCATTGATACGTCTTTATTGTCCTACTGTAATGACAAAGTCTAAACCACTTGAACCCCAGCATCCATATTCTGAGGCGTACAGTAGCCAAAAATAGCCGATCTACAAGCTCACAATGCGCTGTATTTTGACACATTGTGAGCTTGTAGATCGGCTAATTTTGGCAAAGAGATTTAGTGTAGACAGACTGTACTTGGAACACCTTTTCTATCTATCTATCTATCTATCTATCTATCTATCTATCTATCTATCTATCTATCTATCTATCTATCTATCTATCTATCTATCTATCATTTATTCAGTGACAGTTACACACACCCTCCACCAGGTGGCGAAATGCTTTAAGGCAACAGTGGATACTTTATTACGCATGCGTGAAACACGTTACCCCGGAACCAGAAGTAGGAGCGTGTGTTTTTCCCTTTTTCCACGGTGTTGTTGAACAAAGGAGGCGGTGAGAGAAATGTCTCGTCCAACGTGTCAAATAGAGTGTTTACGGCGGTCGATCAATGAACACATGACGTCGGTGGGAGAGGAGATATTGTGTGTTTTGGAGAAACAGCAGCTGAAGCTTCATGTCAGAGTGTTTGTGTTGGAGCGCCTCAGTGCGGCCGCAGAGTGGACGTGCAACCTCTTCCAGAGAGAGATGGAGACACTAGAAACTCTGCTGGACACACAAAACAAACTGCTGGACGTTGATGTTGATATGGACATCCATCCTAAAACTGCAGGTTGGTAAACACATGACGTTCAACACCAGCCTAGCTACACGGAGTAGCTGTAGAATACAACTCTCGTAGACGTATTTATGATTCTGATTTCAATCTACGAGAGTTGTAGGGTTCACCCAGCACTATACCCCGTAGACACGCCAAACATGTACACATTGAAAATAAAGGTGCTTACCCCCACACCCTCAATGTTAACTCTCGGTACGGGGTAGTAGTTTAATGTAATAATCCATATCTTTCAATAAAGAAGTGTTTTAATGCCGTCTATGGCCGATTCTGTCGGAAGTTCCCAATGGGCGGTATTGATGCACCCATCTGGTGAAACCCGGAATTACACTCAATGTAAACAGGAAGTAAACGAGGGTGAAAAAATGGCGTTCGGCCACAGACGGCATTAAAACACTTCTTTATTGAAATATATGGATTATTACATTAAACTACTACCCCGTAGCGAGAGTTAACATTTGGGGCGTGGGGGTATAGCACCTTTATTGTCAATTTGTACATGTTTGGAGTGTCTACGGGGTATAGTGCTGAAAGTCCCTGTGTTTATGGGGGGTGAACCCTACAACTCTCGTAGATTGAAAACGTCAGAATCATAAATACGTCTATACGAGAGTTGTATTCTACAGCTATACACGGAGCTACATGTAGCTACAGACTGTAGCTTAGCTAAGCTACTTTAGCTACATGTAACTAAGATACTTTAGCTACATGTAGCTAAGCTACTTAGCTACATGTAGCTAAGATACTTTAGCTCCTACATGTGGCGTCAGCTTAGCTACTGAACTACATGTCCCAGTAGCTTGTGTGTAGTTTCCCTGCGTGTTTGCTTTTCCACTGGTTTGGCATCGTTTTCACCATCTAGATCTGTGGTTCTCAACCTTTTCAGGCCGTGACCCCCCAAAATAATCATATTTGAACTGGGGACCCCCGACCTGACAAGCAAAATATTATGAAAATAATAACGCATTGCGAGGCGTTGTGAGCTTGTGGATCAGCTATTTTCAAGATATTTCCCTCTTATATTATTTAACAATTTGGCCAATGTTTGGCCAGTTTTAATAGTATATAGTTTTGATTACTTTTGATGCAGTACTTGTATTTTTATGTAATTTCATTGTATATATTTTATTTTTAGGTATTAATCATTTTATTCATCACTTTACCATGATCTGGGGACCCCCCTAAAATCATGTGGGGACCCTGATCCAGTGGTTTAGAACCACTGGTCCTAGATCAGTTGTCCATTTAATAGTATATAGTTTAGACTGATGCTAGCTTTTGGGTTTCCCTGTGATCCTAGTTTACAGAGGCACTACACTGCTGTGATATTGCTAGACCCAAGGGTGGTCTTTTCCCACAAAAATTCACACCCTACGTGGTGCTCGGTGCTTGGACCCGGTTCGGTGCCCCCCGGGACGGTTTTGTGAACGGGGATCAATCAGCGCGGATTATCGGATTCAACGATAATACATATTTTATTTTGTATTATTTATGAATGTAGAATATATTTTTACTATTTATTGTGTAGCAATAAAAGACTGAAAACACTGGCTTACAGTGGAATTATTGGCAACTAAAGAAATAGGAATTCAAGAAATAATGAAGACAAATACTGACAATGCCTATGAACATTGGCTTGCAGTTATTGCACATAGCCAAAATGCAATAATAATATTAGGCTTGTCATTGAGAAAGGAAAATAAAGTTGTCTTTTTGAGGAGAAGTGGAACCTTATAGTCACTTTAAGTTTAGCATGAGGGAGAGGCTCTACCCTCTTCAGGGAATTACTTGTTATGATATCTCTAGGCTACAGAAAACATTCATTTGGCTATTAACTGAGTGCTGCTACAACGTGTGCGAGAGAGTCTCCACACAACGGTGTCTAACCGAGAGTCCATGCAGATCACAGCTTTTTCTCTGTTGTTGGTGACAACTCTAGTGTGTCCCATGGACGCCACGACGGTGTCATGAATGCGTCCTTTCACAATATTGTGCGTCAGCGACGCAGGACGCAGGCCTATGAGCATCTCTGACACTGTCTCTCTGCATTCTAAGTATGTGTTTACCTTGCTCATACACAGTTCACAGGTGGACCAGGGGGCTCTATGTGGTTAAAGTAAAGTGGCAGTTTGTGTTTTGATGGGGGCATGGAGATCGAAGAGGGTGGTCAGGGAGTTATTGTAAAAGTCCACAGCTTCACTGACGTTTGGGAAGTCTACAGAGGAGAGATGGTGGAGGTCCAATGTTATAGTATCTTGGTTTATGTTTTTGATGTTCCTGAAGCTGATTTGGCACTTAGGCTTGGTGTGGGGGTGGAAACGACAGCTCCATTGCAATGACCTTGTGATCAGACCAAGGGCCCAGCTTCCTGCTTTGAAATTGAGTCTATATAGGAAATAAAAGTTCATATGAATGGCCTAGGTTCGCTGTCTTACCCCTGCTGGTGTCTGGATTTTTTCTCCATTTCAAGTGGGTGGGTTTTTGACGAACTTGAGACTTGATTTTCTTACCTTAATAAACATAGTAATAAATATTATTAGTAATAAATACTATATTCTTCTAGTCGCCTGTCAATCATCGTCTCTGGGTAGCGCCTCCAAAAAAATTGACGGGTTATTTAGCTGGTTGTTTATAAACATTCTATAAATTTGTATCTATAAATAAGTCATGTTCTACCTAAATATAGACTTTTCTTTTTTTTAAGTGTTAGTTGGTGTGAATGAAGCTTAAATTGGAATTGGAATTAATTTGTGAGATTAGATCAAGACACACGCACACAGAGAGACCGACCCTCTTCTAGACGGCTTGCCCCTTCTAGGAACCTCGTCGTACAAAAAAAATGACACAATATACAAACACTGGTGTGATAAAACAAAACGATAAATAGGAGAATAAATCTCAACTAATGAGAAATACATTTTGAGTTATTGTGCTGATGCTGACTCTTCTCTTCTCCTTCTGTCTGTGTTTAAAGAGGAGAGGAGCCCCAGTCTGGACCAGGAGGAACCACAACCTCCACAACATGAGGAGAGGAGCCCCATTCTGGACCAAGAGGAACCACAACCTCCACAACATGAGGAGAGGAGCCCCAGTCTGGACCAGGAGTTACCACAACCCCCACAGATGAAAGAGGAACATGAGGAGGAGGAAGATGTGTCAACATTGACATTACTACATAGGAAGACCAGACGTGACACTTTATCAGGTAAATAATGATCACTTTATTAGTACTAATCTAACAAGACTCAGGGCTCTTATTTTGCGTGTCCTATTTCCAGGTCTTAGACGGTAAATAAGTAATAACGCAAGTGATTAAGGGCACTATGCAGTATCTGGTATTTTACACCTTGACTTGCCAAGACTCAGAGCTTAGCGCTAAGATGTCCTCAAGATCACATCTTAAGAGCAAAGGCATTCCCTCTAACAAACGCAAAAATGCACAAAAATACCTGATCTACAAGCATACAACGTGTCACGCAGCAAATATATTTATAAACACAATATTGTCCTTATACAAACATGTCGGCATGGATGTCAGGCTTTATAGTGATTAACATACACATATTCACAGTGAAGAAAGACAGTACAGGGAAATAACATTTTCTATTAAAGGCCTTTAATAGACCATTCACACCATGAATTTAATAAAATATATTTTATATAAATATTGGCCCTTAATACATTTTATACAGGTCTCAATACATGTAGGCTTATACAGGTCTTTAAGCCAACAAAAATACCCAGATCCTTTTTTTCTTCATAATCTGTCTGTCTGTCATTCCAAGTCTTTTCAACTGCCATACCAAAACGTCCTCCTTTGGGCAGAGGGGCGCTACTGAGGAAGTTTGTCTGTCATATGCCTTAAGCTGTAAGGCATATGACAAAGCTTACAAAGTTTCCATTGTGGTCCTTGTAGGTGTGCTTCCTCTAGACGCTTTCATGAGCAGTGGGTGCTCAGACACAGGAACGACTAGTTAGAAAACGCTGCCACACCAAGGTGGAAGTGGCGGAACTCCAAAATAAGAGAATACAAATGTTCAGTTGTTCATTCTTTATTTGGGGCTAATGTGTTTCAGCACCAGCTTTTCCTCAGAGCAAAAATAAGCTATTCAATGTATGTAAATTTAAAAAAAGCAGGAGTTGGCTTCTAATTATTTCACATGTTAGAGTTGCTGGTTAGTCTCCCTAATTTCCCAACCAAAGAGACACCATTGGTAGCTGGCGGGTGTTATTTATGTTTTCCTACAAAGCAACCAAAGGTATGGCACCTCCATATCTTCAAAGCCTGATCCAACCCTACAACTCCTCCTGCTCTCTCAGATCAGCTAACACAGGGAAGCTGTAAGAACCTTTCCCTGAAACATCCGGGACAACGCTCCACACGTGCCAGACTCTTCTCCCTTCTGGCTCCCAAACTGTGGAACAAACTCCCCATTGCAATTACAACTGCAGACTCACTCCCAATCTTCCGCTGTAATCTGAAGACTCACCTCTTCAGACTCCACCTTAACTCGTATCACTTGCCGTAGAACTTGCCCTAGCCGCGACGACCTTGCAGGCTTATGCAAAGGCTAAAATGTCATTTAGATAGCATTTTATGTAGACAGATGCCAGGTCATTTGTAGACCTGGCAATGGCATCCTATTGTGTGTAAAGTGTCAATGTACAGATTATTGATTTGTTGGATATTTTATTGTTTATACTGAGATATGTTCTTGGATTACCTATGATCCTAGATTGGTATTGCTATGCATTTGATGTATTATCTTGTGTTTTCATTGCTTACTGTAAATCGCTCTGGATTAAGAGCGTCTGCTAAATGCCTTAATTGTAAATTGTATGTAACTACAGCTACTGAATGAGTTCTTTCTACTGTTGATTTCCACAGAGCACCACAGTGAGCGGTCTAAAGTATCTAGAGATACTATGGCCTACAAAATATATTCAACGTTGCCAGAGGAACAGCGGGAGATGGACGAGAGACGTGGACTGTTTGATGCAAGGATGCAACCTGTAGTAAAGTTGTACAGGATAGGTATGTACTGTTTTTTTTAATTTACTGCTGATTTAAACCTGGAGTAAATTTGTACAGGATATGTATTTTTAAGCCTGATTGCCAGTGATATCGATCACAATATTTCTGTTACTCAAGATAACAAACAGACTTATGTTAAACTAGAAAAAGTGCTCCTCGGGGCACAGGTCTCCGCCAGGTTAGATACGTCATTTTGGCCTCCTGGTGGCGCTATAATAGGCCAATGTGAAAAGGGTGCCATTTATTCTTAGGCCTTTCACAGCATTCGGACACTGCATTCATGATTTGAGGCATTTTGTTCCAAAAAATTGTTTTGCTAAATTAGATATGCTGGTTGGGCCATAACAGGCCAATGTGAAAAGGGTGGCATTTGTTCCTCGGCCTAGTGGGAATATGCGTGTTGAAATTTCACGGAAATTGCAAGCTGCGTGCATAATTTGGGGCATTTTGTTCAAAACCGACCAATTGTGCAAACTTTGGAAGCCAATCTTAGCCAATCAGGATGGAATATGGGAAATCGGACAGATCCGTGTTGATCACATGACTATAGAGATACTGTGTACCAATTTGCGTGACGTTTGGATAAAATCTGTAGGAGTAATGTCAAAAATGGGGTTTGCACAAATCGGCCTCCTGGTGGCGCTACGTTAAAACTTTGGGGCAGAGGTTCTGAATTGGCATCCAGGGAGTGTGTGTGCACAGTTTCGCAGCGACCGGCCCAGCGGTGCCGGAGATTACCTGCTAACGGACGGACAGGACACATGGACGGACGGACAGACAGACAGACAGACAGGGGGTAAAACATACTCACTCGCCATGCCTTTCGGCCTGGTGGAGACAATAACTTGATATGGAGCTGAGTGGAGAAATGACTGCGTTCAAAACTAAATGGTGCTGAAGTGCGTCAGTGTTTGTACTCAAAAACACTTCCCAAGTTTGGCAGATATGGGACTTTTATATGGGGTATGGGGTTTTACATTTGCAATAAAAAAATGCTGCTTGCTAGATTTTTTTTAATTTTGAGATTAGATTATTCTGTTCAAAATTGTGCAGGAAACAGGTCTTTATTTCCTTGTTAATGTTTATAATTGTAAAATAAATATTCTGGTTCATAATATTAATGCATTTGACTGGTTCAGTTATAATACGATAAATATCTATTCATTGGATATTAACATAATAAGTATTGTGATATCAGTCCTTATTGTCCAGCATTAATTAACATACTGGTTAAAAGTAATGTGGCGTCACTCACTGTTTAGTCTTTAAAACCAAAACCCTCTGTTTCACAGGCATGCAAACTTGTAGCTTTTCGGCGAAAATCGACGTTTTGAATCCAAATAGGTGATTTGTGTGGAGCGTGCAGATCCGTTAAGAAAATGTTTTGGGGGGTGTTGTATCGATTTTAAGGCTGCGTTGGTCACATTCATAGACTGTAAAAAAATGGACATAACAAGGATGTTGTTTTGGACGGACTTCAAAATAAAACTTCCGTTGACTAATCGTGATACTAATCAGTGGGAGTCTTATTTTGAAATCCCGCTTTAGGAAGTTGTAGCTGCAGCCTGCATTAGCTGACGGAACACAGTCAGCTGCATTAGCTGAGGGCCATTATAATTATGCAGTGTTGGGGAAGATGTTTGAATGGATAATAAGTTCATGACTCGCTCCGCTAAACGTTTTAACAACGTGAAAACTAGAGATGCCGCGATCCGATTTACTGATCGGATATCGGCTCGATATCAATGAAAAAATGTGGATCGGATCGGATTTCAGCAAAATGACCGATAAAACCCTGCGATTAAAGCACTCCATTCCAGTAATCCGCTCCAGCACTTTGATCCTTCCCACTCCCAGCACGTTGGCTTCAGGCAGTGTTGCCATGTCGGCTTAGTATAAGCAACTTTGGGCTTCTTTTTCTGTAAAGTTGCTTGTAAAAATCGGTAGTTGCGCGTTGCGGTTTTTGGGGCTTATTTCTATTGTGTACTTGCTTATTTTGGCTTGCTTCCAATTTTTTAAAATTATTATTTAAACCAGTGGTTCTCAAATATGTTTATAAATGTTTTGTGCCCAGGGGAGCATTTGTGTTGTTAGAATGTTTCAAAAAAATATTCCAAACTTTCCAAATTTTATTGCAAGAGTTTTTGAAAATAGCCATGCATAATAGTAAATAGGTTTACAGTGCTCATGTGCCGTGGGCCCGTGGCCTAGTTGCTTCTTTTGGGCTTGTTTTCCTAGACCTGGTCGCTTATTTCTCTCACAAAATATGGCAACACTGGCTCCAGCATGTAGCGGCCATGTGATCGCACCAGTGTTTGTTATTAGCACGGCTGGAGTCTCCGACACAAAGCAGAGCTACAGTACGAGCAGAAAGCAGCGATGTCAGCCGTATGGGAGTATTTCGTGTTAAAAGGACCCAATAGCCCAGTGCAAGTCGTGTCTAAAAGACGTCCTACGCGGTGGCAACGTCAATACACGGTACAACACGACCAACGTTATTAATCATCTTATAAAACACCATAAAGCTACAGAAAAGAAAAAGCGACCACACGCTGGCCCCCAACAACCAACGTTGGAAGATACATTTGAAAAGCGTGAAAAACTCCCAAGAGAGAGCAAGAAGGCAAAAGAAATAACAGAGCACATTGCCCAGTTTATAGTGCTGGATGACCAGCCACTGTAGGTGGTAAATAATGTCGGATTTCAACGCTTCAACGTCGGACTGCGCACTCGCACTGGGTGGACCCCATCACCAGTGCCAATGGGTTCGCTTTAGCCTAAACAGCAGCATTAAATACAATGCAAAATAAATGAAAATATCCTGTGTAAGTGTAACAGAAACTTGGCTTCCGTTTGACATGGTCATTTCAGGTAAAAAATAAGTCGCATATATAAAAATAAATAAAACATGTTTTTCTCATAACCTACTGTTGTGGAACTTTTGTACTATTAATAATAGGTTCTGTTATTTGTTCACCCTGTTGTTTTAGTAGACCAATGGTAGCATTGCTTTTGGGCAGAATTGGAGCCCTGGACAATATTACAGTTGGACAATATTGTGTGTATATTGTTATTGTATTGTAGGGATTTTATTTATTTTTTATATATGTGACTTATTTTTTTTTACCTGAAATGACCATGTCAAACGGAAGCCAAGTTTGTGTTACACAGGATCTTTTATTTTATTTTGTGTTTTATTTAATGCTGCTGTTTAGGTTAAAGCGAACCCATTGGCACTGGTTAATAATAAATGGGGCAGTTTTTCTAAACTACTGTTGTGGAACTTGTTGACTATTTTTCTGTGGAGGTTATGTTCTCTGTTTGAGTAATATCACTTGATCAATTCTTTTTTTAACATTTAGTAAAATAAATATTAATATTAATTGCCGTGCCATATCGGATCGGAATTGATCGGAATCGGATCGGTTTTATGCTGCCTGATCGGAATCGGATTGGATCTCAAAAATCATGATCGCAGCACCTCTAGTGAAAACCATGCACTGTGGACTAGGACCGTTCTTTTAGACCATCCATTGCAGTGGTGAGTGTGTATTTTACGTCGTGTCTCTGTGTGTGGCTACGAACTTGTGTGTGTGTTTGTCGTACACGCACGCTCCCTCCACATGGAGGTTCGATATCAGCGAGGCTTTGCCCAAATGTTACTGTATTCTTTGATTTTGAAACGGTGTATATTTAATGTTGTTATTTAACAGCCCCCTCAGGTAGGAGAGCATCGGGTAAGATGAGCCACTTTTCACTGAAGTTGTCCTGGAAGCAAGGCAAAATGAGATCTAAACATCTACCCTTATTTCAGGATGTCTTCTATCAATTGAAATTATGAGTAAGCATGACAAAGGACCATAAAGATGACTTCTACAAAGAATTGATCCACTTATCAAAAATAATTTAATAAGACATTTCCCTTTTGCAAATAGCCTTATTTCTTAACGGTTATTTAAACAATATAAATCTACTTAAATAAAGTTTGTTTTTCAGAACCTTTTAATATTTGCAATTGTTAATACAACATTTTAAACTTTTCTTAAATGAGATATTCATCCAAATTAAAGGTCATCCAGCATAATGTTGACTAGCAAAGAAATTATATATTGTCCTTATACAAATATGCCAGCATGGATGTCAGGTTTTATAGTGACATTGATTAACACACATATTCACAGTGAACTTCACTTTGAATTAATGTTAATATCTTGCTCAATACTGAGTATAGATTTGCACTGATTGACTCAAGTGTAATATAACCTTGTAGTGTCTCACTAGACCCATTGTTGACCTGTCTGTCGAGTATAAAATGCTGGATGAGTGAGAACTTTCTTAAGCTAAATGAGGATAAAACAGAAGTTCTCATAATTGGCTCTAGTGAGCAGAGAGAATCAATAATAAGTAGACTTGGTAACCTGGCTGTAGAAAGTAACACCACAGTAAAGAACCTGGGGGTTATTCCCGATTCTGAATTGAATTTTAATACACACATTAATCATGTTACCAAGATTGCTTTCTTTCATCTTAGAAATATTGCACGAATTAGAGAGTCGTTAGACGATGCAAAAACGTTGATCCACACTTTTGTTTTCTCTCGGCTTGATTACTGCAACGCACTCTACTCTGGCCTGCCAAAGAAAACAACTGACAGATTACAACGTGTTCAAAATGTGGCAGCCAGAATTTTAACTAAAACTAGGATGAGAGAACATATCACTCCAGTTCTAGCTTCACTACACTGGGTCCCGGTTGTTTTTAGGATTGACTTTAAAATTATTTTAATAGTTTATAAAGCTCTAAATGGTCTGGCACCTTCCTACCTCTATGACTGCCCAGAGAGATAGGTAGAGATGCACGATATAATCGGTAACGTATCGGAATCGGCCGATATCGGCCCTAAAATGCCATATTGGTATCGAACCGATCTCAAAATAAACCCGATTTAAATTCACCGATATAATAATAAAATGCCTGAGAGCAGTCTGTCTGCCTGTCTCTGTCTCTTTAAGAGAGCCAGCTGTTGCCCCTCCCCCCTCCACACGCTCTGCATGCCTCTCAGACAGAGAGAGCAGTGTGCAGCAGGCTACTGAGGCTAGGCTAAGCTGCTCCGTGAACAGACAGACAAGTACTCAAACTAACAGCAAACTAACTCTTCACGTCCATTGTTCATACCCAGAACAGTCAGAGGGTTTCTTGTACATCTTAAATTAGATTAGAGTAGTGATACTGCAGAGGATATATTTTCAACACAAATGTGTACATTGCCTCGTTATTTAACATCGACGTAACAAACACTCGTTACTTGACTCGAGTGCAACCAGCGGCCGCTGTTGAACAAGCAAGCTGCTTGTTTATTTAACCACAGAGAATGAGCACAAATTAGCTCTCAGCTGGTAATGTTTCTGTCTTTGACATCCTGTTGTCCTACAATCTGTAGTGTAGTGTATTTATGGTAAGATTAGTTTGTTGTTAGTTCACACACACACACACACACACACACACACACACACACACACACACACACACACACACACACACACACACACACACACAGTGGCGGCTCCAGGGATTTGTGATTGGGAGAGCTAAGGGGGGCTTTATTGTTTAGAGCAGAGACTAATTAATTTAGGCAACAGACAATATGAATAACACTAATAACAAACTAAACGATTCAATGATCTTATTTCCATAGGCCACATAACATATGGTTTTGTGTTATACAAAGATTCAAATGATTCTGTAATGGCTTATAGCATACAAAAATGATGTCATAATTAAGTTTGTTACTTAGAAGAATATATATAATTAATGTATCTATTCCATAAATATTTTCATCACAGTAGGGCTAGTGGAGAGGGGGGTTTACCATCAACTTTCATCAGTAAAACAAATTAAAATAACAAAAATCAGCAATGAGCTCAATATAAATATAATATATAATATATCGGTATCGGATCGGTATCGGCCGATATGACCCAGCAAATAATCGGTATCGGTTTCAAAAAAACAATATTGTGCATCTCTAGAGATATGTTCCAAACCGGCCCCTCAGGTCTTCAAGTGCTGACCTGCTCGAGGTGCCTACAATGACTTCACACCCAGTGTGAAGTGGGCGGTGTGGTCATCACAGTGGTCATCACAGTGATGGAAGCTCACTTAAAGAAAACTAATATTTCTGAAGTGCGAGGTGCTATTTATATGTTATTAATTTAATTATGCGTCTCGCTAGCCAATCACAGTACTGGGCAAAGGGTGTGAATAGAGTCAACCAATCGTAGTACAACAAAGAAATACATTTAATCTTCTTCCAGTTCTAGGAAGACTTTCTATTGTCTTCTCAATATCGGTTTCTTCTTTTCTCATTTCAGCCATAGCGATCTTTGGGTTCTTCTTTACCGCTCTCACCAAGGCTCGTCTCCCCCGATTACGCAGTTTGGCCAAAGGGCCACTTCTAGGAAGACTCCTGCTTGTCTCAAACGTCTTCCATTTATGGATTATGTTGGCCACTGTGTTCTTAGAAATCTTAAGTGCAGCGGAAATTCTTTTGTAACCGTGGCCAGATCTGTGCTTTGCCACAATTCTGTCTTTAAACTTTTCTGACATATCCTTTGATCTCATGATTCTCATTTTCTCTGACATCTCTCCCACAATTTCTCAGTTTGGCCAAAGGGTTTGGCCAGTTCTAGGAAGACTTTCTATTTTCTTCTCAATATTGTTTTTTTCTTTTCTCATTTCAGCCATATTGATCTTTGGGTTCTTTTTTACCGCTCTCACCAAGGCTTGTCTCTCATGATTCTCATTTGCTCTGACATGCACTATGAGATATACTGTCTTATATAGACAGGTGTGTGCCTTTTCCAATCAAGTCCAATCAATATAATTAACAGCTGGATTCCAATGAAGGTGTAGAACCATCTCAAGGATGATCTGACGAAATGGACAGCATTTAAGTTAAATATACTAATGTCACATCAAAGTGGTTTCAGATTAATTTCATCATATGTCTCACTAGCCAGTCACAGCACGTGGAATTGGAGCACTATGTCACTGTTGTTATTTAACAGTGGTCATCACAGTGATGGAAGCTCACTTTTAAAAAAAAATGTCTCGCTGGCCAATCACAGTGCTGAATAGAGTCAGCCAATAGAGTCAGGCCAGGGGCCACCCATTGTGGGTGGAAGGGGTGTACAATGGGTGGCCAATCACGGTGCAGGGTTTGGGGGGGTACAATGGGTGGCCAATCACAGTGCAGCAAATGTCAATGTCCCAACCTCACACAAAATATGGTGAAGCAGCATTCTGCTTCTACGGACCGACAGCGTGGAATAAACTCCCATTACACCTAAGACAGGCAGCCTTTGTCGACAGCTCAAGACCTATTTCTTCACTCTTGCTTTTAGCTGATTCTTTGGTTGATTTTTTAAGTCCACACTGTATTGCCCTATTTTAATGTTGTTTTTGCTTTTGCTTTTCTTTTTTTTTCTTCTTGCTTATTTGTTAAATTGGTTGTAACTGTAATTGTATTCTTGCTCTGTAAAGCACTTTGAGCTGCATTTCATGTCATGAAAGGTGCTATACAAATGTTGTTTATTATTATTATTATTATTATTATTATTATTATTATTATTCATAACACATCAAAGTCCTTTTTCATGTCACATCATAGTCCTTATTAACACCGGCTTCGAATGCTATCAATGCACTGAATGGGAGATTATCACGTTTTATCAGACCATTGAATGGGCGAGTAGGCGACAAGTAGGCGATACACGGACCTACCCGCTATTTGTCAGAACATTCATTCAGGAGCTACTGACCTACTTGGAGGCGGAGCAGGCCCCACAACAATATTTACGATTCCGTACATAACTCCAACGGCGCTGAGTAGGCTCAGGCGAACGTTGCTCCGTTCAGGACGGCAACTCGGTCACTTTAGCTCCCTCGGTGGTCCTTCACGGGGCTCCAGTTCGCCTGAGAATGCGCGCCTCCGTCATGGTCCGAAACCAAAACAACCAAAACCAAAACCGAAACTGAACTATTTAAGTCATCTCCGTTGGTAGGTCAGTATGTCTTGATAACACCCAATGAATGGTCTGATAAATCGTGGGTAGGTAAGTAGGTCGCCTACTTCGCCCATTCAATGGTCTAATAAAAGGTGATAATGTCCCATTCAATGCATTGATAGCATCCGAATCAGATGCTTATTAAAGCCTTATTCATGTCACATCATAGTCCTTAATGTTAAAGTCCTTATTAATGTAATATCAAAGTCCTTATTATTACTCTCCGCAGGAGAGTATTGTTTTCACTTTCTAAATATGACACACCGATTGGTCAAGCCTCACGTGACACGTGACAATACGGTGAAATACTGTATAAATACATGGCGTCACTTTGACAGTGTCTCTGCCACTGTCAAAGTGAGGTAAGACAGGAACCATCACGAAATGGCTGCATGGCTGATACATAATTGGCAGATAGGACAGATAGGACACTTATATAGACAGGAGGGATATGACACGTACACAGACGGATAGGACACTTACAGTACACAGACAGGACGGATAGGACACTTATACAGACAGGACGGATAGGACACTTATACAGACAGGACGGATAGGACACTTATACAGACAGGACGGATAGAACACTTACACAGACAGGACGGATAGGACACTTACATAGAAAGGAGGGATATGACACTTACACAGACAGGACGGATAGGACACTTACAGTATACAGACAGGACGGATAGGACACCTACAGTATACAGACAGGACGGATAGGACACTTATACAGACGGGAGGGATAGTACACTTACACAGACAGGAGGGATAGGACACTTACATAGACAGGACGGATAGGACACTTATACAGACAAGACGGATAGGACACTTATACAGACGGATAGGACACTTATACAGACAGGATGGATAG
The DNA here is from genome assembly GCF_963454915.1 of Gymnoscopelus microlampas. Classification (NCBI taxonomy): domain Eukaryota; kingdom Metazoa; phylum Chordata; class Actinopteri; order Myctophiformes; family Myctophidae; genus Gymnoscopelus; species Gymnoscopelus microlampas. The sequence goes on along the minus strand of NC_139944.1, from coordinate 54,778,954 downwards.
GACAGTTAGAACTTAAGAATTAGAACATTCCCAACATTCCCAACACAAGTCTGGTAAGAGTGAGGTAAGACAGGAACAATCACGAAATGGTTGAGAAATGGCGGATACTGTAACAATTGGATAGGACACTTACACAGACAGGACGGATAGGACACTTACACAGACAGGACGGATAGGACACTTACATAGACAGGACAGATAGGACACTTATACAGACAGGAGGGATAGGACACTTATACAGACAGGACGGATAGGACACTTATACAGATAGAACATTCCCAACATTCCCAACAGCGGAGAGTTGTGCTCCGAGGAGCACTTTTTCTAGTTTAAGTTTTTATACATGTCACCTTAAGTCCTTATTGTATTACGTATTACATTCTAGACCAGAGTGTGGAGTCCAGTCTGCAGGTGAGGATGAGTTCTACATCCAGGACTGTTTCTATTGAACTGGAACCTGAAGACCACCTTAAACAAGAACCTGAAGATCACCTTAAACAAGAACCTGAAGACCAACTGGAACTCGGTACATTTCAAGCTCTCTCTTTTTCTTTTTTATTCTGTGCTGTTGTGGAGCTATCACCAAGGGTGAAAGTGTGCCGCTAATAAGGGTGTAAAGATTACACCTACATCGATGTGTGGAACCCTGGATCGATCTAAATGTACCATGAATCGGACAATGGTTTGGTTATAAAAGGTATTAATCAGTTCCCTCAACGTTTCGATCGGTCAGATCATCAGGAAATTCCTGATGGAGATTAAACTGATCAAGAGCAGAGCTTTCACCAGTGTGCCGACTTTATTTTCCTTTTGTTGAATTGTTTTTTGTCCTGCATCTGGACACTGAAGTGAATGTGTGTGCACTAGCTTTTCATAAAACAGAGGAAACACTGCATGAAAGTGTTTTTAGTTCAAAATGTTAATGGTGAATCATTGTATCTTTTTTCCTAGACTTCCTGCTCCTCCCTGTGTGTAAAGAGGAGGTTTCCCCTGAACAGCAGGAGAGGAGCTCCAGTGTGGTCCAGGAGGAACCGATACCTCCACAGATTAAAGAGGAACAGGAGGAGCTACTTCAAAGACAAGAGGAGGCTGATGGGTCAATATTGACACTAATAGCAGTGGAAAGTGATGATGATGGTAAAAACAGAGAGACAGAGCCTGTAGCCAGCACCTCAACTCAACGTATGAAAACACTAAATTATGTAGAGGACTGTGGAACATCACAACCAACTAGTGATGACCAGCTCCTCTCTTCACACTGTTCTGAATCTGACACTGAAGACAGTGATGAGTGGGAGAAGACCAGGGACGGTCAGTCAGCTTTAAACACTCTGAAATCACACAAGACACAAAATGTGGAGAAACAAATATTGTCTTTGAGCCACAAGTTGTCCCAGGACCTGAAATCATCAAAACAAACTCACTCCATGAGGAGTCACACAGGGTTTGCTTGTACAGTTTGTGAAAAAAGGTTCAGTCGGAGTAGTCATCTGAAAAGGCACATGAGGACTCATACAGGTGAAAAGCCCTTTGTCTGTACAGAATGTGGTAAAGTCTGTAGTGATCTAAAAATACACATGAGGACTCATACAGGGGAAAATCCCTTTGCTTGTAAAGTTTGTGAACAAACTTTCCGTCATAGTGGGAGTCTAAAAATACACATGAGGACTCATACAGGCGAAAAGCCCTTTGCTTGTACAATTTGTGGTAAAGGCTGGGTCAACACAAGTGCTTTAAAACAACACATGAGGACTCATACAGGTGAAAAGCCCTTTGCTTGTAAAGTTTGTGGTAAAGGCTGGGTCAAAACAAGTGCTTTAAAACAACACATGAGGACTCATACAGGGGAAAAACCCTTTGCTTGTAAAGTTTGTGAAAAAAGTTTCAGTCACAATAGTGATCTAACAAAACACATGAGGACTCATACAGGTGAAAAGCCCTTTGCTTGTAAAGTTTGTGAAAGAAGTTTCAGTCAGAGAGATAATCTAAAAAAACACGCGAGGATTCATACAGGTGAAAAGCCCTTTGCTTGTAAAGTTTGTGAACAAACTTTCCGTCATAGTGAGAGTCTAAAAATACACATGAGGGCTCATACAGGCGAAAAGCCCTTTGCTTGTAAAGTTTGTGAAAAAGGTTTCAGTCAGAGTTGTGATCTAACAAAACATATGAGGACCCATACAGGTGAAAAGCCCTTCGCTTGTAAAGTTTGTGAAAAAACTTTCAGTGATTGTAGTTTTCTAAAAAAAACACATGAGGACTCATACAGGTGAAAAGCCCTTTGCTTGTAAAGTTTGTGAACACAGTTTCAGTGATTGTGGTTATCTATCAAAACACATGAGGACTCATACAGGGGAAAAGCCCTTTGCTTGTAAAGTTTGTGAAAGAAGTTTCAGTCAGAGAGAGAGTCTAAAAAGACACATGAGGATTCATACAGGTGAAAAGCCCTTTGCTTGTAAAGTTTGTGATCAAACTTTCCGTCATAGTGAGAGTCTAAAAATACACATGAGGACTCATACAAGCGAAAAGCCCTTTGCTTGTACAATTTGTGGTAAAGACTGTGTCAAAACAGGTCTTTTAAAACAACACATGAGGACTCATACAGGGGAAAAGCCCTTTGCTTGTAAAGTTTGTGAAAGAAGTTTCAGTCAGAGAGAGAGTCTAAAAAGACACATGAGGATTCATACAGGTGAAAAGCCCTTTGCTTGTAAAGTTTGTGATCAAACTTTCCGTCATAGTGAGAGTCTAAAAATACACATGAGGACTCATACAAGCGAAAAGCCCTTTGCTTGTACAATTTGTGGTAAAGACTGTGTCAAAACAGGTCTTTTAAAACAACACATGAGGACTCATACAGGCGAAAAGTCCTTTGTCTGTACAGAATGTGAAAAAAGTTTTAGTCAGAGTTGTGATCTAACAAAACACATAAGGACTCATACAGGTGAAAAGCCCTTTGCTTGTAAAATTTGTGAACGAACTTTCAGTCAAAGTGCGAATCTAAGAAGACACATGAGGACTCATACAGGTAAAAAAAGTATTTAGTTGAAGTTTGTGTCAAAATGCACATGGGAAGATAATGAGGTTTCATTCAGGGGAGAGATGAACCATAACAACAAGACGCTCTCTGAGTTGACATGTGATGTAATACCATTCATTCAGTTTAATCCAGGATAACAATGACAAGTCATAGATACCAAAGCACAGCAATCACATCGACTGACAATATCAACATGACCGAATAAAATAAACTACTGTAGCCTGGTAAACCCTCCCTCCGGAAATCTCATTTTCATTTGATTTCAGGAAGGAGTCTGGCCTGATCGCCCATTCTGCAATATTGGCTGTGGGCTGGAGTTGGGCGGGAGTAATACCGTTGACTGACAACCCCTTCAGCCAATGATCGTTATTCCCCTTCAGCCAATTGCAGTGCATTTTTACCACCTCCAGACTAAACGGGACTTTTGAGATGGCCATGCCCAAAATAGGTTGCTTTATTCGGATACATGCGTGTCACTTCCCGCCCCTCCAGGTTCTCTACATTTTTATTTTTAAATAGGCTCTGTCATGATTAATTGACCACATATATGAAGTTAAACAACTAAATTCTATCCAAACGATATCTTATAAGTAAATTCCGTGCCTCAAAAAAGAAGTTTGAAAGCGTTATAAAACTGAAAGTAAGAAGTGAAGGCACTCGCTCAAACAACAATGGCTGCCGTTCGTCTTTTGTCAGCTGCACTCAGGCTGCACTCGGCTTCATTCGGGCTCACTCGAACTCGCCACCTGATTGGCAACGTAAGCTGTCAATCACAGAGCGATGAGTGACGACGCTGATAGGCTCGGTTATTTGGTAATGCACTAGAAACGCCCATACAAGCCTTCATGCCAGACTCACTCTTTAAATCAAATGGAAATGAGATTTCCGGAGGGAGGGTTTACCAGGCTAGTATTTTTGTAAAGTCAAAGATCTCTTTTTAAACCTGGGGGGAAATGTTTATGATTTATTTGTTTGATTTAATAAAGGTCTCACCACAAGAGGTGTTCTATTTGTGCTGCATCATTACAGAAATGTACTCAAAAAGTGTGATTTTATTTATTACTCCATAACTACTGTGAACAGTACAGCAACAATCACTGCTTCATTTTTAGAGCCCGACTGATGCCCGATTTTTTTAGTCCGATGCCAATACAATTTCAAAGTGTGAGACCACCGATTACCCATGTTTTGACCGATATTGTCAGAAAATTTGTATTGAAGTTGATGATGAATTTAAACAAAGCAAGCAAATAAATACATATAAATGTAAATAATCTTCTGATGGATGAATGCCAAAAGCATAAACATATTATCGTTGCTGTCGGGCAGAAACCTTGTTCTCCATATTTCAACTTTTTCTATGAATTAATTTAACATAAATGAATGCCCCACTTCTTCATACAAGAGCGTTGCTCTAAAGTAGTGGGAAGAGCAGATCCACAAGCTCGCGGGAACCTAATAGACGATATATAGCTTATATATGGTTCCGTATCAGTATATCAGTCAGTTTTAGCAGATTCCATTCCAATTGGCTACTATGACTATTGCCTATGCATTTCACGTGCCTGGGTAACAGGTGAACACAATTAACTTAAACAAGGACGATATTGAGGGTTTGTGGTAATAGTGGGCGTTGCCATTCTTCCAAAGTTTTTTTGGGTGCAAAACAAATGCTTGCAATTAGGGATGTTCGAAATTGACTTTTTTGCCGATATTGTCCAACTCCTAATTTCCGATACTGATATCAACCGATACCGATAAATGTAGGCTTTTTCCAAAAGTAAACTAATTGTTAGGAAACAACATCACATATCAAATAAAATATCTATAATATCAATATAATATCTAATAAATCTATTATAATACAGTGATGTTGTTAGTTTTTTTTTTTTATGAGTAGATTAGATCTTGGCCTATTTGACAGTGCAGAAGCATAATTGCCTTGATGCCTATAACATTAACGAGCATCAACGAGCGTCAGCTGGAAACACACACACACACACACACACACACACACACACACACACACACACACACACACACACACACACACAAGCACACACCTGCCCTCTGCAGTGCTTTAATTTCTCTCCAAAAGCCCTTGAATATGATGGAATATGATTAAGGATTACTGTTATTATGGTAAGCTCACATTTCATATACACACACACCATACAGTAAAAGCCTGCAGCTGATCCAAAATGCTGCTGCCAGGCTTGTGACAGGCACCAAGCTAAGAGAGCACATCTCATCTCACTAGTCCTTGTATCTCTCCTCTAGCTCCCACTAAAGCGTAGAGTGACATTCAAGATTCTCTTGTTGGTGTTCAAAGCCCATAACGGTCTTGCACCTCCCTACATTGTGGAACTGTCAGACCAATCTCCCAGCAGCCGGTCACCAGTGTTGGGAAAGTTCACTTAAAATATGAACTAGTTCAAAGTTCAGTTCACAAATTTTAAAATGAACTAGTTCAAAGTTCAGTTCATAATTCAAAATTTTGAACTAAAGTTCATGGTTCAAAAAATGAACTAGTTCAGTTCTTTTTCGTTCTTTTTTTTCAATATATATTAGTGCTGTCAGGCGATTAAAAATTTTAATCGCGATTAATCGCATGATTTGTGTAGTTAATTATTAATCGCATATTTTTATTGTCTCAAACTTGAATGATTAACTGAAAAGCAGTGCATTGTATTGTATTGTATATGGAGCAGGATGCATCCGAATCTATTATTTATTATTATTACTATACTTTTATTTTTTATCCAATACATTATAAAACCAATGTTATTTATTTAATTTTCTTATACATTATATCCTCTCTGGTGTACATACACAAAGCACCCTATATGTATTATTTCCAGTGGTGTAAAGTAACTAAGTACATTTATTCAAGTACTGTACTTAAGTACAATTTTGAGGTACTTTTACTTTACTAGAGTATTAGCAGTTTTCAGTACTTACTTACTTCTACTCTACATCTCAGAGGCAAATATTGTACTTATTTTTAATTATTTGAAAACTGAAGTTACTAGTTACTATGTAGATTTTGCAAATACATGAATCACTTCAGCCCTATTTAAGTTTTGGCTATTGGAAAATAGCCGATCTACAAGCTCACAACCTATACCTCTATGCTCACAACAGGTCACGGTGCGACACAGTGAGCTTGTAGATCTGCTATTTTCTAAAGATTTTCATTCATCTTGGTGGGAGGCCTACTTTTCTTGGACGCTTTTTTTCTCTCTGCCAAAAATAGCAGATCTACAAGCTCACAACGCGTCGCGCTGCAACACGTTGTGAGCTTGTAGATCGGCTATTTTTGGCTTATGTTCCCCCCATCTGGGGTTCATGTGGTTAATACTAATGTAATGCATAATAATGTAATGGTGTTTTAATTTTTCATTCATCTTGGCGGGGGGGCTGGGGGCTTGTCAAAGTGAGTGTATGACACTGTTAACATCAAAAGCCAGGTAAAGAAGTCCACTTTTAATGCCAAAATAAAGTCGGGTCGGACGTCCAGACTACAATACGTTCATTCAGAGGTTTGGGGGCCGGGGCTACCGTCCTAAAGTCGGCTGTAGGCTACGGTGCACGACGCATCAGCCACGGTCCGGACATGTTGTTGTAACATCCCAAACTCATTTCGCCGTTCCGCGGTGTTTACTTTATTAATTCAGCCCAGCTTCAAGTTAATTTTGTCGGCAGTGAAACCAAGGAAACAACACCGATACTTTGGAAGAGACACAAGTCAACTTCCAAATGCTTGTGGCCGGGAAATGAGCTTCGCAGAGCGGATAAAGTGTCAACTCTTCGCCCTGGCCGAGTGGCCGTAACTGTCTGTGCTGTTCACTAGCTGTCGCTGCAATGAGACTGTTCACTCGGAGTCGGTCTCCGCGCTGCGCACATGAATGTGAGACGCCGCCTTGCTTTTCTCTTTTTTTGGCTGATGGTGCGTTCAAGACGCCTCGGAAACACAGAATAGGATGAAATACAACATGACAAACCGATGTAACCATGGAATTTTGGGACACTCTTGAACGAAGTTTGAACGAAGAGAGAACGCCGTTCACAAACGCCAGAATGAACGCGTTCACAATAACGTTCATCTAGCGGATATACAGTACGTTCAGTTCACGTTCGCCCAAAATACGAACGAGTTCATGAACGATCGTTCATTGAACGCGTTCAGGCACAACACTGCCGGTCACTCAGATCTGACAGTCAGATGTGCATGAACACTCCACGGTCTAGCACGGCAAGGACGGGTGACTTTGCTGTCTTGGCACAGAGGCTGTGGAACAAACTCCCTTTGAAGATCAAAACTGCCCCCACCCTAGGGAGTGTGACGACCAGCAGCGGTTCCGGTAGGAGACACAAAGGAGACTCTTTGTGTCTCCTATCGGAACCACTGCTGGTCGTGAAATTATTGGCTTAGGAATGCGACAAAGGAAGCAATATCCATCAATTCAAGTCTCCATGGGGTGAGTAATCGATAGAAAATACGTTCTTTTTTGGGTGAACTATCCCTTTAAATACTCAACAGCGCTACCCCAGGGTCACATAAACCCAAGGAACACATTTGACGTTTTTCACCCATTTGGCTCCTACAGCCTATAAAGTGAACTGCAAAGCATGTTGGTGAATGGTGCCAACGCACAGTGCATGGTATGTAGTAGCCCTAGAATGTCTGTGATCTTACATACATTTCAAGTATTTCAAATACACAGTCATAGATCACCCTCGCCGGCGCGCTGTGTAGTGGCGATCTGCGCGGCCATAAAAGTGCTCTAAACTCAGTCTGTACTCAACCAATAATTAATTCCTAAGACTTGGAGCCATATATTGTCCTCTAGTTTCATATCCATTTGAAAGTTCTGCCAGAAAACGTTTAGTTTAGTCAAATATCTCCACTTTTCCACGAGCTGCACACGGACAACGTTCTGTACGGGCGAGGGGCACGATTTGAGCGACCGACCGTATTTACCCAAACATCCTCTTGTCATCACAAATGTCATAACAAATTGACACAGGGAAAACCAAACGAATGGGGCACACAATTGACACGTGCTTGTGATTGGTGCGGGGTAATGAATCACTCCATCGGCCAATTGTGTGTCCCAAACATTTGTGCGTCCTAAAGGAAGTTTACATATATTCAGTCCTGTACTCATTCCAGGCCCCTCGCCTGTACAGAAAGTCGTCCGTGTGCAGCTCGTGGAAAAGTGGAGATATTTGACTAAACTAAACGTTTTCTGGCAGAACTTTCAAATGGATATGAAACTAGAGGACAATATATGGCTCCAAGTCTCAGGAATTAATTATTGGGTGAGTACAGACGGAGTTTAGAGCGCTTTTATGGCCGCGCAGATCGCCACTACACAGCGCGCCGGCGAGGGTGATCTATGACTGTGTATTTGAAATACTTGAAATGTATGTAAGATCACAGACATTCTAGGGCTAGGTATGTAGGATCAAGAAAACTGGCAGAAAAAGACTTGCACTCAACAAATGTTTTTGAGGAAGACTCCTTAGACAGACTGAGAACATATATGTTTATTTAATTTTAACATGCTCATAAAGTGATTTGTGCTCATAGTGAAAGGTGCAAAAAACAGCAAACAATTTGGTCATAGGACCTTCGTCAGTGCCGGTCTGTCAGATCAGACAGCATGCCTAGAAGGGCAACAGTAACGTCAGAAACATAGAACATCCCTCACAGGTCTTTGTAGCCACCCCAAGCATCTCTCGAGACTGATAAGGTATTGTACATCTTGTTCTTGAGTCTGATTAATAATCACATTTCCGTTAAATATTTACTGGCAAATGCTATCATCCACCGTCAGAACTATGTTCATATGAGGTAGGTTAAAACTTCAAAATGATGTCAATAAGAACTTTGTTTATATGAGGTAGGTTAAAACTGCACATTGATTTCAATAAGAGCTGTCTCTGGGTGGTCTCAGAATGTCCGCTGGTCACCTCAGCACACCTTGATGTCTTTACATTCCCCCCCCCTCCCAGTGACTTGTGGTGTTCCCCAAGGAAGTTTACTAGGACCCTTACTGTTCCTGATATATGTGAATGACATGTCCTCAGCCTGCGACTGCAACCTGTTCCTGTTCGCAGATGACTCTGCCCTGCTAGTCTCGGACAGGGACAGGCTGCAGGTTGAGAAAACTCTCAGCTCTGAACTCAACAAGATCTGCATCTGGCTCTCCGACAACAAGCTCTCATTACACCTGGGCAAAACGGAATGCATCCTCTTTGGGTCCACTCCTAACCTCAGAAAGGCAGAGAGCTTCACGATCAAAGCGGGTGATGATATCATCAAAAGAAAAAACGAAATTACCTACCTGGGCTCTATCTTGGAGGCTGACCTCTCTGGTGACAAAAATGCTGAAAAAACGATCAAAACGGTCCAAAAAAAAACACGCTATTTGCGGAGTATTGATCGTAAAGTCAGTAAGAAGACTCTGAAGACTCTTGCAGTGGCCCTCATACAAGGTCATTACGATTATGCATGTACTTCATGGTATCACAACACCTCCAAGGCCTTAAAAACAAGGCTCCAAACATCCCAAAACAAACTTGTAAGGCTACTTCTTGGCCTCAACTACAAAACCCATTTAACCCCTGATCATTTTGATAGGATTGGATGGCTTAGGGTCGCGGACAGAGTACAGCAACTTGCTATGGGCCTGGTCTTCAAGATATATCACAACATTGGGATCCCCCTGTATTTGTCAAAATACTTCCAAAATGTTAATGATGTCCACGATCACAATACCAGAGGCAGCTCCACAAACCTTGTCCAACCCTTTTTTGGCTCAACAAAGGGGAAGTAACTCGTTCTCATGCTATTCATCAAAAATGTGGAGCGCCCTACCAAAAGGAGTAAAGGAGTGTAAAACCCTACTCTCTTTCAAAACAGCCCTAAAGATGCACCTTCAGGAGGCTGCAATTGGAAAATGGCCCCTGTCTAAGTCCTAACCTAACCTACCCCCCTACCCCCCCCCCCCCCCTCTCTCCTTCTCCTTTTGTACATATTTCTCACTCTTCATACCAGTAACCTGTAAACTGATTGTATGACATTCCATAGTAGTTGTGTATATCTGTCTGTCTCTTATATGTCATCATGATTTGTGTGCATGGGGAATGTCAGGGACCGAGTTGGTCGGAAGGAGAGACACAGGGAAACGTGGTTGTTGGTTTAAAAGAATGTTCCTTTTTTTTGTATTTATTTCTCTTTTTGTGGTTTGTTTAAAAAATAATCAAACAATAAATGTGCTCAAAATAAACAAATCAAACTAAATAACTAAACAGACAAACACAACTGAACTGAAAACTGGACTAACTAGATTGACACAGGAGGTGGACATATATAGGGATGGGTCAGACCACTATTAACACAAGGGGGAAAAGACAAAGACTACCATTGAAACACACACTGAAAACCCCTGCCCCACCCCATGGTACAGAGGGACTGTGGTGCAGTCCAATTTCTCCCAATTAGCTGTAGATCTGGAGCAGCTGATCCCCATTGCTTTGGCCAGCCCATCATGTCCATGTTTGTCAGTCAACACCTCCCACAGAACTGGTTACTCACAGAAAACTCAGTCAAATCAAATGCTAATAAACTCATAGAAAAACAAATAATAAATTATGTCATTTCAACTTGTTAATAATGTCCAACTGAAAATAAACACACTAAATATATAAACCAAAAGGAAGAGTTACCATACATTATAGTCTATGTGTGGCTGCTGAGTCAGCCATCACACACTCCCCCCCTTCGGAGCTCTCGCTGAAACAGCGAGAGATAATCTGAAGTCACGTTGAGTATGTGCTGCACTGTAACGCGGAAAGGTTGCATGGCCAGGTACCACCTTGTGATGCGGCGGCCATTGGTGTCCTTCATCAGCTGCATCCACTGGAGGGCTTTATGGTCAGTCTGGATCCCCTCACACTTCACGCTTCTCACTTCACGTTTCTCGCTTCACATTTCACGCTTCTCGCTTCACGTCGTTTCACGTCCCTCACGTCCATCACGTCCATCACGTCCCTCACGTACATCACGTCCCTCGCGTCCATCACGTCCATCATGCAAGAGACGACACAAGCCATTTACCAGGTCAGCAGCCTTACACCAACAACCCCTCTCACAACACACTACCAGTGTGGTGTGAGAATCCACAGGTTGGCCACCTCCATGCTGAGGTAGTGACGTCTGGACTCTGGAGAACCCTCTGGAGACACTGTTTCTTCGGCCTGTCGATCAGGTTCATCACCTGCCAGGTGGGCCTGAACAATGGCTGCCAAGTCTGCCAGTGTTGGCTCTTGGCTGATCTCCCCAGTGTCCCCTCCAGTGGCCTATCCTCCTCCTGTATTGGTCTTGGTGATCGTCTTCCTCCTCTGCCACGATTCATGGCTCAGGGTTTGGAAAAAATGTATTGAGAGAAAAAAAAACTGTGCTCTCCTCCGTTGTCCCACCACTGCCACCATCTGTCAGGGACCGAGTTGGTCGGAAGGAGAGACACAGGGAAACGTGGTTGTTGGTTTAAAAGAATGTTCCTTTTTTTTGTATTTATTTCTCTTTTTGTGGTTTGTTTAAAAAATAATCAAACAATAAATGTGCTCAAAATAAACAAATCAAACTAAATAACTAAACAGACAAACACAACTGAACTGAAAACTGGACTAACTAGATTGACACAGGAGGTGGACATATATAGGGATGGGTCAGACCACTATTAACACAAGGGGGAAAAGACAAAGACTACCATTGAAACACACACTGAAAACCCCTGCCCCACCCCATGGTACAGAGGGACTGTGGTGCAGTCCAATTTCTCCCAATTAGCTGTAGATCTGGAGCAGCTGATCCCCATTGCTTTGGCCAGCCCATCATGTCCATGTTTGTCAGTCAACACCTCCCACAGAACTGGTTACTCACAGAAAACTCAGTCAAATCAAATGCTAATAAACTCATAGAAAAACAAATAATAAATTATGTCATTTCAACTTGTTAATAATGTCCAACTGAAAATAAACACACTAAATATATAAACCAAAAGGAAGAGTTACCATACATTATAGTCTATGTGTGGCTGCTGAGTCAGCCATCACAGGGAACTCATTTGAAACAAGCTCAGTGCTTTTATGAGTCTTCCAGTTTAGTAGACCTTGTATTGTGAATTTGTACTTCCATGTACTGTTGTTCTCATGTCTTACTAAATAAAGTACATCAATCAATCAATCAATTACTGTCCGACGTTTGTTCGATGGGAACACATGTTGGCTGAGGAGTTTTTACAAAGACCTTTGTCCCCTTCTAGGGACCATACAACTGTGGAGGACGTAACATTACACAACTATTTATGTCAACATGGCTGCCATTGATAAATCTTTATTGTCCTACTGTAATGACAGAGTCTAAACCACTTGAACCCCAGCGTCCATATTCTGAGGCGTACATTAGCCAAAAATAGCCGATCTACAAGCTCACAATGCGCCGTGTTGTGACACATTGTGAGCTTGTAGATCGGCTAATTTTGGCAAAGAGATTTGGTGTAGACAGATAGACTGTACTTGGACCACTTTTTCTATCTATCTATCAATCATTTATTCAGAGACAGTTACACACACCCTCCACCAGGTGGCGAAAGTCTGCCAAAAGTGGATCCTTTATTACGCATGCGTGAAACACGTTACCCCGGAACCAGAAGTAGGAGCGTGTATTTTTCCACGGTGTTGTTGAACAAAGGAGGCGGTGAGAGAAATGTCTCGTCCAACGTGTCAAATAGAGTGTTTACGGCGGTCGATCAATGAACACATGACGTCGGTGGGAGAGGAGATATTGTGTGTTTTGGAGAAACAGCAGCTGAAGCTTCATGTCAGAGTGTTTGTGTTGGAGCGCCTCAGTGCGGCCGCAGAGTGGACGTGCAACCTCTTCCAGAGAGAGATGGAGACACTAGAAACTCTGCTGGACACACAAAACAAACTGCTGGACGTTGATGTTGATATGGACATCCATCCTAAAACTGCAGGTTGGTAAATAGTGGAGGTGTTAAGCAACATTTGACTTCAAGTCATGATGCAAAGGTCCCCTTTGGTATGGAAGTACCTTAGGGCCATAGGAAAATAATTATCCAAAGAGACGAGTTAGATCACCCTTCTTTTTTTTTTAATAGGCGTTTTTAAAAATGGCCGCCGACAATTAACCACTATTACACCAGACCCCATATCTTTGCTTCTGTTAGAGCTATAATAATAATATTGGTGTCAAAGTGTACATTTTTGGGGTCAAGGAATTCAATTAAATAGGTTTCAATGCAAAAAAACGAATACTTCATTAATTGCCATGACAGCGGGGGGTAAAATATGCAAATTTCATTAAAAAAATACGTTTTAACAGGGTGACTTAACCCCTCCCCCTCTAAAACTTGTATTTACTTTTCCCTTTGTCATGGAAGTACCTTAGGGCCATAGGAAAAAAAATATCCAAAGAGACAAGTTTGATCACCCTTCATTTTCTTTATATAGGCGTTTTTAAAAAAAAGGCTGACGACAATTAACCACTATTATACCAGACCCCATATCTTTGCTTCTGTTAGAGCTATAGTAATAATATTGGTGTCAAATTGTACATTTTTGGGGTTGAGGAATTCAATTAAATAGGTCTCAATGTAAAATACCCAATGCTTTACTAATTGCCATGACAGCGGGGGGGGGGGGGGGGGGGGGGGGGGGTAAAATATGTAAATTTCATTTGAAAAATAGGTTTTAACTTTGATTTACTTTTCCCTTTGGTATAGAAGTACCTTAGAGCACTGAGAAAGAAATGATCCAAAGAGACAAATAAGATCACTCTTCATTTCTGAAATATATGCGTTTTTAAAAATGGCCGCCACCATTTGAAGTGATACAGCAGAACCCATATTTACTTCTGTTAAAGCTATAATGGTAAACATTTTTAGGGTCAAGGAATCCAATTAATTAGGTTTCAAGGCAAAACAAATCCCCAATAATTTTCTTACTACCATGACAATGGGGTTGTTGTGGTAATTTGAGTCTTGCACTTGCAAATAACCAGTTCTGGCAAGTCCCTTGAAATAATTGAAATTGAAGCCATTCATCAAAGGGCAAAAGGAAGAGGGGGCTCGACTCATCATTTACAGCCTTTTCCAAATATCGCTCATAAGCCTTCATCACAAGTACAGAGCAGCTACAGACACCTGATGCATGTACCAGGTTCTGCAGATGTGGTCAACACCAATGAAAGACTGAGCTTTGCCACTAGTTGAATTACCACTATTGGTGAGAGCTGTAGTCCATCCACTGCCATTCATCCAGCCAGTCTCCAGACACACTCCAGAGCATCTTTTTTGGCAAGTGTGAATAGGGGTTGATCAGCTAACATGACTGGTGTCTGACCTGGATTTAGGTAGTTGATTGCTTGAAGGAGGACATTCATTGCATGCCAAGCCAAGCCATAGTGGGACTGGTAGGAGACTCTGTGAACAGTGGCAGTATGTATGATCTGGATGGGGGGGCTGAACAAGGCTCTGCAATGCTTGCATAATATGCACCCCATGAGATCCATTCTTCATCCTCAAGGTTGTCTTTCCCCACAAGGTGTCGGTGACTCTCTCCAACCACTGGGAGCCTTCTTCAAGTATGTTGCTGAGAGGACAAGAGGCGGGCTGAGGATGACTGTTTGTATTAAGGGCAGGAACATCAGTTTGGAGTGAAACATCCAGATCCATTGTTGTGTAGAAAGCTGGAAAGGATTGTACATGCTTCTTCCCCATCTTAGCTGGAACTAGGATGTTAGTGAGATTGGCTGTTTGTTGGTCATCTGACGGGAAGTGCTGCTGAATGCTTATGCATGTCCCGTGGAGGGCTGATTTTGCTGTTGTTGACGATGGGTTGAGGTCAATGTTGTCAAAACCACCATTAGTGAAGACACCCTTAACTGCCTGAGGTGGGACCACCACACCAATCTGCTCCCACTGATTGATCACTGTACTCAATGTTTTCAAGCGATCACATGATACACCATACCTCGCTTATGCATGGTATCCACCTGGTGTTTACTGCCAGTATGCAGGTGCAGATTCATTGCCAGATACAGTGAAGCTGTGGTTCCCTTTCTCTTATGTGACAACTAACACTACGGACATTTATTGGATCTGCATTTCACAGAGTTGTAAATGATTTGCTGCCCAATTGATGTAGCAACCTGGCACTTCTCTGGTTCAGGGGCTGGCTGGTCAATACCTTATCCATCCAGAAGCATCTTTAGGAACAATTGCAGCAGGGGAGGGATTGAATCAGGAGGCTGTGAAGGAACCTGTAAATTATTGTTTCATCGGAAGATATTCTTCCCGGAGGATTTTAGCTGCTCTGAAGATGATGGAGACATCAGTAAATGTGTTGCTTTTCATGCCAACAACAGCTTTCAGGTCATCATCAAACAACATAACAGGGACCAGCCACGATCTAGTCGCACAGATCTGATGTCAATATCCTCTCGAAGGCGCGTGGTGTTACATTTAATAATAATTGATTGACTCAAACAATTCATTGAGGACATGTGCTCTGATGACCTGTGTTGCCTTATTTTCTGTCGTGTCACAACGGCGGTTTCTGCTTTTCTATAGAGCCTAGTCAGGCATGCACAATGATGCACTGCCTCCATAGCTACCATGTCACCAGCAGCTTGTTTAGCTAACAGACACTTGAGCACATAATTTCACTTTTCGATCCAATCCCAGGGTGGAAGCCGTCCTTAGTTCCTTTCTGTTGCCAACTTCACCACAGAAGAAACACGGTGTGGTTTATTCACATGAGGATGATGATGAGCATGAGAGTATAGCCTGTGCAGTGAACTTGCCACCACCATTCATGCACTGTGTTTTTACTGGGCTCACAGACTCTTCATGTCTTCTTCTTGCTCTGTCCACTTTTTGATCAATAATGGCACAGTTAACATACAAAACATTCTGTATTCAATGAGAAAGTAATACAAACCTCAAATTGAACCTCAAAGTGTCTCAGATTTTCTGTCACCTCTGATTTAATCAAATTGTCGCAGTCCCTTGTGCAAAATGTATGTTTTGTGGCAGCAACAGGTGTAACTCTCAGGTGATAGCAGTCAGACATATACACTTAGAGTCAGACAGACACTAATCTCTCAAGACAGATTCAGAGCTCTGCAGCTGAATCTGTCGGGAGCTCCTGATACAACGTGTATAGTTAGGAATGTTAGGAATGTAAACAAAGACACGTAGACCGGAAGTGGAGGGCTGAGGGCGGACCTAATGGCCACCATCCTGTTATCCACATTCTCAAATGTCAAATCTTAAGGAAAAAAATAGCAGAGGGTGCTGTTTTTTCCTTTTTTTGACTGGGTTCCTAGATTGGACAGACACACATAGAGCATATGGCATGTGCATAAGAGGTTGTACTTCTTAAAGTTTTTTTTATAGGGGGAACATTTTAATGTCACTTATTTTGTTGATGAAATGTGCATATTTTACCCCCATTGTGAGGGTAATGAGAAAACTATTGGTTTTTTTTAGTCTTGGAACCGATGTAATTATATTCCTTGGCTCCAGAAATGTACACTTTGACACCAATATTATCATCATAGCCCTAACAGAAGCAAAGATATGGGCTATGCTGTATTGCTGTAAATGGTGGCGGCCATTTTTTAAAACACAAATACTTTAGAAATGACGTCTTATCTAGTTTGTGTCTTTGGATACTTTATTTCCTATTCCCCTAAGGTACTTCCATGCCAAAGGGAAAACTAAATTAAAGTTTTAGAGGGGAAATAAATGGAAAGTTACCCGTTATTTACGTATTTTTCTAATAAAATGTGCATATTTTACCCCTGTTTTCAATGGCAATAAGAAAATGATTGTTTTTTTTGCCTGGAAACCTATTGAATTGGATTATTTGACCCCAAAAATGTACACTTTGACACCAATAATATTATTATAGCTTTAACAGAAGCAAAGATATTGGTTCTGCTGTATTGCTGTAAATGGTGGCGGACATTTTTTAAAACGTGTATATTTCAGAAATGAAGGGTGATCTAACTCGTCTCTTTGGATAAATGTTTTCCTATGGCCCTAAGGTACTTCCATGCCAAAGGGGAAACTAAATTAAGGTTTTAGAGTGGGGAAAAATGGAAAGTTACCCTGTTAAAACAACATTTTCCAATTAAATTAGCATATTTTAGCCCTGTTTTCATGGCATTGAGAAAATGATAAAAATGTTTTGCCTTGAAACCTATTGAATTGGATTACTTGACCCCAAAAATGTACACTTTGACACCAATATTATTGTTATAGCTTTAACAGAAGCAAAGATATTGTTTTTGCTGTATTGCTTTAAATGGTGGCGGCCATTTTTTAAAACATGTATATTTCAGAAATGAAGGGTGATCTAACTCGTCTCTTTGGATAAATGTTTTCCTATGGCCCTAAGGTACTTCCATACCAAAGGGGACTTTTGCATCATGACTTGAAGTCAACGGCATATTTTTGGGTCCTAACACCTCCACTAAAACACATGACGTTCAACACCAGCCTAGTTACACGGAGCTACATGTAGCTACAGACTGTAGCTTAGCTAAGATACTTTAGCTACATGTAGCTAAGCTACTTAGCTACTATGTAGTTCAGTAGCTTAGCTGCTGAACTACATTTCCCAGTAGCTTGTGTGTAGTTTCACTGCGTGTTTGCGTTTCCACTGGTTTGGCATAGTTTTCACAATCTAGATCAGTGGTTCTCAACCTTTTCAGGCCGTGACCCCCCAAAATAATCATATTTGAACTGGGGACCCCACCCTGACAAGCAAAATATTATGAAAAATAATAACGCATTGCGAGGCGTTGTGAGCTTGTGGATCAGCTATTTTCAAGATATTTCTCCCTTATATTATTTAACAATTTGACCAATGTTTGGCCAGTTTTAATAGTATCGTTTTTTGATTAATTTTGATGCACTACTGCCTGGTAGTTTTTCATTTCATTTCAATACATACAGTATATATTTTATTTTTAGGTATTAATCATTTTATTCGTCACTTTACCATGAACTGGGGACCCCCCTAAAATCATGTGGGGTTTAGAACCACTGGTCCTAGATCAGTTGTCCATAATAGTATATAGTTTAGACTGATGCTAGGTTTTGGGTTTCCCTGTGATCCTAGTTTACTGAGGCACTACACTGTCTCTCTGCATTCTAAGTATGTGTTTATCTAGCCCCATTTAGAACCTCTCCCTCCACTATGTAGCTCCGAGATGAGGTCCTATATTCCCCGGTGCCGTTTGAGCAGGACATTGTCACACATTTTGCACTTTACATGTTTCTTACCCCTTTCTGCACATCGTATCTAAAAAGTAAAGGTTTTCTGAAACGCTCACAGATGTTTTAAGTTCTAGCTGGCAATAAAATCTATCCAACGAGTTGAAAAAAGTATTTAATTCGCCTCTGTCCTCAGCCGGTTCCATAATATTTTGCATTAGAAGATGCAATTCAACATTTGACCAGTAGGGGAATCAGTAATGTTATCTCTACGGGCGCAAGTCTTGCGCAATGTCTTAAAAACATGTAACCGGATGAGGACAGGAGTGAGTTATACAGCTATTCAGCGGAGGGAGAGGTTCCGTCGGAGCAATTTTTTACCCTGCTTATACACAGTTCACAGGTGAATCAGGGGGCGGCTTTATGTGGTTAAAGTGGCAGTTTGTGTTTTGATTCTGGCATGGAGATCCAAGAAGGGTGGTCAGGGAGTTATTGTAGAAGTCCACAGCTTCACTGACGTTTGGAAAGTCTACAGAGGAGAGATGGTGGAGGTCCAATGTTATAGTATCTTGGTTTATGTTTTTGATGTTCCTGAAGCTGATTTGGCGCTTAGGCTTGGTGTGGGGGTGGAAACGATAGCTCCTTTGCAATGACCTTGTGATCAGACCAAGGGCCCAGCTTCCTGCTTTGAAATTGAGTCTATATAGGAAGTAAAAGTTCATATGAATGGCCTGTAGGTTCGCTGTCTTACCCCTGCTGGTGTCAGAAAGATTTTTTTCTCCATTCAAGTTGGTGGGTTTTTGACGAACTTGAGACTTGATTTTCTTACCGTAATAAACATAGTAATAAATACTATATTCTTCTAGTTGCCTGTCAATCATCGTCTCCGAGATGTGTGCGTGTGCGCGCGCGCGTGTGTGTGCGTGTGTGTGTGTGTGTGTGTGTGTGTGCCGCTGTTCACAATCGTGATGTGAACACACCAGCTGTACATGTAATTGAAACTTGGGCAATGACATATATGAATTTTATATATAAAACTGGCCATTAAAATAATCGGAAACGTAACTTCAGTCGATTATATCTCCCCTTTATTAATACCAATTGGTATTGTGTTTTATGTCATTTTTATCATTTATTAGTCACCTTTACAACAAGGTACAGCTTGTAAGGATCGGCCATTCGTGGAATGAGCAACACAGCTAAGCGTGTGGGTAGCGCCTCCAAACAATTTGCTGGGTTATTTAGCTGGTTCTTTATAAACTTTCTATGCATTTGTATCCATAAATAAGTCGTGTTGTACCTAAATATAGATTTATTTTTTATTTTTTTAGCTTTAGTTGGTGTGAATGAAGCTTAAATTGGAATTGGAATTAATTTGTGAGATTAGATCCAGACACACGCACATGTTAAACCCTGAAACAGGGACCGACCCTCTTCTAGACGGCTTGCCCCTTCTAGGAGCCTCGTCGTACAAAAAAAATTACACAATCTACAAACACTGGTGTGATAAAACAAAACGATAAATAGGAGAATAAATCTCAACGAATGAGAAATACATTTTGAGTTGTTGTGCTGATGCTGACTCTTCTCTTCTCCTTCTGTCTGTGTTTAAAGAGGAGAGGAGCCCCAGTCTGGACCAGGAGGAACCACAACCTCCACAACATGAGGAGAGGAGCCCCATTCTGGACCAGGAGGAACCACAACCTCCACAACATGAGGAGAGGAGCCCCATTCTGGACCAGGAGGAACTACAACCTCCACAGATGAAAGAGGAACATGAGGAGGAGGCTGATGTGTCAACATTGACATTACTACATAGGGAGACCAGACGTGACACTTTATCAGGTAAATAATGATCATTTTATTAGTACTAATCTAACAAGACTCAGGGCTCTTATTTTGCGTGTCCTATTTCCAGGTCTTAGAAGGTAAATAAGTAATAACGCAAGTAATTAAGGGCACTATGCAGTATCTGGTATTTTACACCTTGACTTGCCAAGACTCAGAGCTTAGCGCTAAGATGTCCTCAAGATCACATCTTAAGAGCAAAGGCATTCCCTCTAACAAACGCAAAAATGCACAAAAATACCTGATCTACAAGCATACAACGTGTCACGCAGCAAATATATTTATAAACACAATATTGTCCTTATACAAACATGCCAATATGGATGTCAGGCTTTATAGTGATTAACATACACATATTCACAGTGAAGAAAGACAGTACAGGGAAATAACATTTTCTATTAAAGGCCTTTAATAGACCATTCACACCATGAATTTAAAAAAATATATTTTATATAAATATTGGCCCTTAATACATTTTATACAGGTTTAAGCCTAAAAAAATACCCAGATCCTTTTTTTCTTCATAATCTGTCTGTCTGTCATTCCCAGCCTTTTCAGCTGCAATACCAAAACGTCCTCCTTTGGGCAGAGGGCGCTACTGAGGAAGTTTGTCTGTCTTATGCCTTAAGCTGTAAGGCATATGACAAAGCTTACAGCTTGTTTCCATTGTGGTCCTTGTAGGTGTGCTTCCTCTAGACGCTTTCATGAGCAGTGGGTGCTCAGACACAGGAACGACTAGTTAGAAAACGCTGCCACACCAAGGTGGAAGTGGCGGCACTCCAAAATAAGAGAATACAAATGTTCAGTTGTTCATTCTTTATTTGGGGCTAATGTGTTTCAGCACCAGCTTTTCCTCAGAGCAAAAATAAGCTATTCAATGTATGTAAATTAAAAAAAGCAGGAGCTGGCTTCTGATTATTTCACATGTTAGAGTTGCTGGTTAGTCTCCCTAATTTCCCAACCAAAGAGACACCATTGGTAGCTGGCGGGTGTTATTTATGTTTTCCTACAAAGCAACCAAAGGTATGGCACCTCCATATCTTCAAAGCCTGATCCAACCCTACAACTCCTCCTGCTCTCTCAGATCAGCTAACACAGGGAAGCTGTAAGAACCTTTCCCTGAAACATCCGGGACAACGCTCCACACGTGCCAGACTCTTCTCCCTTCTGGCTCCCAAACTGTGGAACAAACTCCCCATTGCAATTACAACTGCAGACTCACTCCCAATCTTCCGCTGTAATCTGAAGACTCACCTCTTCAGACTCCACCTTAACTCGTATCACTTGCCGTAGAACTTGCCCTAGCCGCGACGACCTTGCAGGCTTATGCAAAGGCTAAAATGTCATTTAGATAGCATTTTATGTAGACAGATGCCAGGTCATTTGTAGACCTGGCAATGGCATCCTATTGTGTGTAAAGTGTCAATGTACAGATTATTGATTTGTTGGATATTTTATTGTTTATACTGAGATATGTTCTTGGATTACCTATGATCCTAGATTGATATTGCAATGCTTTTGATGTATTATCTTGTGTTTTCATTGCTTACTGTAAATCGCTCTGGATTAAGAGCGTCTGCTAAATGCCTTAATTGTAAATTGTATGTAACTACAGCTACTGAATGAGTTCTTTCTACTGTTGATTTCCACAGAGCACCACAGTGAGCGGTCTATGGCCTACAAAATATATTCAACGTTGCCAGAGGAACAGCGGGAGATGGACGAGGGACGTGGACTGTTTGATGCAAGGATGCAACCTGTAGTAAAGTTGTACAGGATAGGTATGTACTGTTTTTTTTTAATTTACTGCTGATTTAAACCTGGAGTAAATTTGTACAGGATATGTATTTTTAAGCCTGATTGCCAGTGATATCGATCACAATATTTCTGTTACTCAAGATAACAAACAGACTTATGTTAAACTAGAAAAAGTGCTCCTCGGGGCACAGGTCTCCGCCAGGTTAGATACGTCATTGTGGCCTCCTGGTGACGCTATAATAGGCCAATGTGAAAAGGGTGCCATTTATTCTTAGGCCTTTCACAGCATTCGGACACTGCATTCATGATTTGAGGCATTTTGTTCCAAAAAATTGTTTTGCTAAATTAGATCTGCTGGTTGGGCCATAACAGGCCAGTGTGAAAAGGGTGGCATTTGTTCCTCGGCCTAGTGGGAATATGCGTGTTGAAATTTCACGGAAATTGCAAGCTGCGTGCATAATTTGGGGCATTTTGTTCAAAACCGACCAATTGTGCAAACTTTGGAAGCCAATCTTAGCCAATCAGGATGGAATATGGGAAATCGGACAGATCCGTGTTGATCACATGACTATAGAGATACTGTGTACCAATTTGCGTGACGTTTGGATAAAATCTGTAGGAGTAATGTCAAAAATGGGGTTTGCACAAATCGGCCTCCTGGTGGCGCTACGTTAAAACTTTGGGGCAGAGGTTCTGAATTGGCATCCAGGGAGTGTGTGTGCACAGTTTTGCAGCGACCGGCCCAACGGTGCCGGAGATTAGCTGCTAACGGACGGACAGGACACATGGACGGACGGACGGACGGACAGACAGACAGACAGACAGGGGGTAAAACATACTCACTCGCCATGCCTTTCGGCCTGGTGGAGACAATAACTTGATATGGAGCTGAGTGGAGAAATGACTGCGTTCAAAACTAAATGGTGCTGAAGTGCGTCAGTGTTTGTACTCAAAAACACTTCCCAAGTTTGGCAGATATGGGACTTTTATATGGGGTATGGGGTTTTACATTTGCAATAAAAAAATGCTGCTTGCTAGATTTTTTTTAATTTTGAGATTAGATTATTCTGTTCAAAATTGTGCAGGAAACAGGTCTTTATTTCCTTGTTAATGTTTATAATTGTAAAATAAATATTCTGGTTCATAATATTAATGCATTTGACTGGTTCAGTTATAATACGATAACTATCTATTCATTGGATATTAACATAATAAGTATTGTGATATCAGTCCTTATTGTCCAGCATTAATTAACATACTGGTTAAAAGTAATGTGGCGTCACTCACTGTTTAGTTTTTAAAACCAAAACCCTCTGTTTCACAGGCATGCAAACTTGTAGCTTTTCGGCGAAAATCGACGTTTTGAATCCAAATAGGTGATTTGTGTGGAGCGTGCAGATCCGTTAAGAAAATGTTTTGGGGGGTGTTGTATCGATTTTAAGGCTGCGTTGGTCACATTCATAGACTGTAAAAAATTGGACATAACAAGGATGTTGTTTTGGACGGACTTCAAAATAAAACTTCCGTTGACTAATCGTGATACTAATCAGTGGGAGTCTTATTTTGAAATCCCGCTTTAGGAAGTTGTAGCTGCAGCCTGCATTAGCTGACGGAACACAGTCAGTTGCATTAGCTGAGGGCCATTATAATTATGCAGTGTTGGGGAAGATGTTTGAATGGATAATAAGTTCATGACTCGCTCCGCTAAACGTTTTAACAACGTGAAAACTAGAGATGCCGCGATCCGATTTACTGATCGGATATCGGCTCGATATCAATGAAAAAATGTGGATCGGATCGGATTTCAGCAAAATGACCGATAAAACGCTGCGATTAAAGCACTCCATTCCAGTAATCCGCTCCAGCACTTTGATCCTTCCCACTCCCAGCACGTTGGCTTCAGGCAGTGTTGCCATGTCGGCTTAGTATAAGCAACTTTGGGCTTCTTTTTCTGTAAAGTTGCTTGTAAAAATCGGTAGTTGCGCGTTGCGGTTTTTGGGGCTTATTTCTATTGTGTACTTGCTTATTTTGGCTTGCTTCCAATTTTTTTAAATTATTATTTAAACCAGTGGTTCTCAAATATGTTTATAAATGTTTTGTGCCCAGGGGAGCATTTGTGTTGTTAGAATGTTTCAAAAAAATATTCCAAACATTCCAAATTTTATTGCAAGAGTTTTTGAAAACAGCCATGCATAATAGTAAATAGGTTTACAGTGCTCATGTGCCGTGGGCCCGTGGCCTAGTTGCTTCTTTTGGGCTTGTTTTCCTAGACCTGGTCGCTTATTTCTCTCACAAAATATGGCAACACTGGCTCCAGCATGTAGCGGCCATGTGATCGCACCAGTGTTTGTTATTAGCACGGCTGGAGTAAGGCTGCAACTAACGATTAATTCCATAATCGATGAATCGGGCGATTATTTAAACGATTAATCGATTAATCGGATTATCGCACTTATTAAGCAATTACCTTATAATTTTGAAGTTTAAGGCATGTTTTATCTAAAAATAAAGACAATTTGTAGTTTTGTAGAAATATTAGACCTTAATTGTCGAATATTTAAGCATGTTCTAATCATGTATACTTTAATTTACTTAAACACTTTCCAATTTTTTAATTTTTTTTTACATTTTGGATAAAATAGCCAATTTTACATTGAATTAATTACATTCCATTATCGATTAATCGATTATCGATTAATCGATTATCAAATTAGTTGGCAACTAATTTAGTAATCGATTATTAATCGATTAATCGATTAGTTGTTGCAGCCTTAGGCTGGAGTCTCCGACACAAAGCAGAGCTACAGTACAAGCAGAAAGCAGCGATGTCAGCCGTATGGGAGTATTTCGTGTTAAAAGGACCCAATAGCCCAGTGCAAGTCGTGTCTAAAAGACGTCCTACGCGGTGGCAACGTCAATACACGGTACAACACGACCAACGTTATTAATCATCTTATAAAACACCATAAAGCTACAGAAAAGAAAAAGCGACCACACGCTGGCCCCCAACAACCAACGTTGGAAGATACATTTGAAAAGCGTGAAAAACTCCCAAGAGAGAGCAAGAAGGCAAAAGAAATAACAGAGCACATTGCCCAGTTTATAGTGCTGGATGACCAGCCACTGTAGGTGGTAAATAATGTCGGATTTCAACGCTTCAACGTCGGACTGCGCACTCGCACTGGGTGGACCCCATCACCAGTGCCAATGGGTTCGCTTTAGCCTAAACAGCAGCATTAAATACAATGCAAAATAAATGAAAATATCCTGTGTAAGTGTAACAGAAACTTGGCTTCCGTTTGACATGGTCATTTCAGGTAAAAAATAAGTCGCATATATAAAAATAAATAAAACATGTTTTTCTCATAACCTACTGTTGTGGAACTTTTGTACTATTAATAATAGGTTCTGTTATTTGTTCACCCTGTTGTTTTAGTAGACCAATGGTAGCATTGCTTTTGGGCAGAATTGGAGCCCTGGACAATATTACAGTTGGACAATATTGTGTGTATATTGTTATTGTATTGTAGGGATTTTATTTATTTTTTATATATGTGACTTATTTTTTTTTACCTGAAATGACCATGTCAAACGGAAGCCAAGTTTGTGTTACACAGGATCTTTTATTTTATTTTGTGTTTTATTTAATGCTGCTGTTTAGGTTAAAGCGAACCCATTGGCACTGGTTAATAATAAATGGGGCAGTTTTTCTAAACTACTGTTGTGGAACTTGTTGACTATTTTTCTGTGGAGGTTATGTTCTCTGTTTGAGTAATATCACTTGATCAATTCTTTTTTTAACATTTAGTAAAATAAATATTAATATTAATTGCCGTGCCATATCGGATCGGAATTGATCGGAATCGGATCGGTTTTATGCTGCCTGATCGGAATCGGATTGGATCTCAAAAATCATGATCGCAGCACCTCTAGTGAAAACCATGCACTGTGGACTAGGACCGTTCTTTTAGACCATCCATTGCAGTGGTGAGTGTGTATTTTACGTCGTGTCTCTGTGTGTGGCTACGAACTTGTGTGTGTGTTTGTCGTACACGCACGCTCCCTCCACATGGAGGTTCGATATCAGCGAGGCTTTGCCCAAATGTTACTGTATTCTTTGATTTTGAAACGGTGTATATTTAATGTTATTTAACAGCCCCCTCAGGTAGGAGAGCATCGGGTAAGATGAGCCACTTTTCACTGAAGTTGTCCTGGAAACAAGGCAAAATGAGATCTAAACATCTACCCTTATTTCAGGATGTCTTCTATCAATTGAAATTATGAGTAAGCATGACAAAGGACCATAAAGATGACTTCTACAAAGAATTGATCCACTTATCAAAAATAATTTAATAACACATTTCCCTTTTGCAAATAGCCTTATTTCTTAACGGTTATTTAAACAATATAAATCTACTTAAATAAAGTTTGTTTTTCAGAACCTTTTAATATTTGCAATTGTTAATACAACATTTTAAACTTTTCTTAAATGAGATATTCATCCAAATTAAAGGTCATCCAGTATAATTTTGACTAGCAAAGAAATTATATATTGTCCTTATACAAATATGCCAGCATGGATGTCAGGTTTTATAGTGACATTGATTAACACACATATTCACAGTGAACTTCACTTTGAATTAATGTTAATATCTTGCTCAATACTGAGTATAGATTTGCACTGATTGACTCAAGTGTAATATAACCTTGTAGTGTCTCACTAGACCCATTGTTGACCTGTCTGTCGAGTATAAAATGCTGGATGAGTGAGAACTTTCTTAAGCTAAATGAGGATAAAACAGAAGTTCTCATAATTGGCTCTAGTGAGCAGAGAGAATCAATAATAAGTAGACTTGGTAACCTGGCTGTAGAAAGTAACACCACAGTAAAGAACCTGGGGGTTATTCCCGATTCTGAATTGAATTTTAATACACACATTAATCATGTTACCAAGATTGCTTTCTTTCATCTTAGAAATATTGCACGAATTAGAGAGTCGTTAGACGATGCAAAAACGTTGATCCACGCTTTTGTTTTCTCTCGGCTTGATTACTGCAACGCACTCTACTCTGGCCTGCCAAAGAAAACAACTGACAGATTACAACGTGTTCAAAATGTGGCAGCCAGAATTTTAACTAAAACTAGGATGAGAGAACATATCACTCCAGTTCTAGCTTCACTACACTGGCTCCCGGTTGTTTTTAGGATTGACTTTAAAATTATTTTAATAGTTTATAAAGCTCTAAATGGTCTGGCACCTTCCTACCTCTATGACTGCCCAGAGAGATAGGTAGAGATGCACGATATAATCGGTAACGTATCGGAATCGGCCGATATCGGCCCTAAAATGCCATATTGGTATCGAACCGATCTCAAAATAAACCCGATTTAAATTCACCGATATAATAATAAAATGCCTGAGAGCAGTCTGTCTGCCTGTCTCTGTCTCTTTAAGAGAGCCAGCTGTTGCCCCTCCCCCCTCCCCCCTCCACACGCTCTGCATGCCTCGAGTTGCCATATTTACATATTGAAACTCCGCAAGATATTCCTCTACACTTATTTAGTGAGAACATTGCTCCTCCTGCTGCTGAGAGCATCTCAGCACTAGCATTACTCCTGCCTGCCCCTGCCGCCAGCCCCGCCCCTCGCCCCCTTCTGGCTTCAACCACCCGGGAGAAGACTGTTCGCCTCTCAGACAGAGAGAGCAGTGTGCAGCAGGCTACTGAGGCTAGGCTAAGCTGCTCCGTGAACAGACAGACAAGTACTCAAACTAACAGCAAACTAACTCTTCACGTCCATTGTTCATACCCAGAACAGTCAGAGGGTTTCTTGTACATCTTAAATTAGATTAGAGTTGTGATACTGCAGAGGATATATTTTCAACACAAATGTGTACATTGCCTCGTTATTTAACATCGACGTAACAAACACTCGTTACTTGACTCGAGTGCAACCAGCGGCCGCTGTTGAACAAGCAAGCTGCTTGTTTATTTAACCACAGAGAATGACCACAAATTAGCTCTCAGCTGGTAATGTTTCTGTCTTTGACATCCTGTTGTCCTACAATCTGTAGTGTAGTGTATTTATGGTAAGATTAATTTGTATATCACACACACACACACACACACACACACACACACACACACACACACACACACACACACACACACACACACACACACACACACACAGTGGCGGCTCCAGGCATTTGTGATTGGGAGAGCTAAGGGGGGCTTTATTGTTTAGAGCAGAGGCTAATTAATTTAGGCAACAGACAATATGATTAACACTAATAACAAACTAGATTCAATGATCTTAGTTCCATAGGCCACATAACATATGGTTTTGTGTTATACAAAGATTCAAATGATTCTGTAATGGCTTATAGCATACAAAAATGATGTCATAATTAAGTTTGTTACTTAGAAGAATATATATAATTAATGTATTTATTCCATAAATATTTTCATCACAGTAGGGCTAGTAGTCCAGGTCTATATGTCCAAAAAAGAAGGTTTGTTAAAATTTTCGGGGATTAGGAAAACTATACATTTTTGGAAACTTCAGAGTATAACAAATCAGAAAATCCATGATTCCATTTGCGCAGAAGCCAATATGGTGGCCATCTTGGATTTTGCAAAATGGCGACCTTTGAATATTCGTTTTTCAATATCTCGACTTCTAGATTACATAGGATCTGGATTCTAGTGGCTAAATCTACATTTGTAGGGTCAGGAAATCCAATGGTGCTAATTAAAAATAAGTACAAATGATCAATGGCACAGATTTGGTCATAATCCTTGATTTTGGGGGGAAAAAATGTAATATTCGTTTTTCCACTATTTTGACTTCTAGATTACATAGGATCATGATTCAAGTGGTTAAATCTACATTTTTCAGGAAATCCAATGGTGCTAATTAAAATCAGTGATCAATAGCACATATTTACATAACAATTTGATGATTATCTGAAGAGACAGAGACAGATGATTTCTCTCATTGACACAAGGTTGCGTCATTTATTTACACAAGCACAAACTAGACCAGTCTATACATCATCCTCACTATCATCATTGCTGTCACTAGCCAATGTATCTTGACAGTCTTCATCATTTTGGCAGTCAGCAGTACACTGACATACTGTAGCTCCGTACAGGGTAGCCCCACTGATCTGCATGAACATCTAAGTGAAGAACAGTCTGCTTTACAGTGACATCTGACCATCTCAATGATTGCCTCTGGTGCTGGGAGGGACTCAGTTGTAACTGGTTTCAGCTGGCCGTCCTTGTCCTTGTAGTAGCCATTGTTGAGTGGGTCAAGGAACTCCTGCTGAGCAATGTGTGCCTGACTCCACACTCTGGCCTGGATATGGACTCTTAGGACATGCTGTTTGAGAGCACCAAGGGTGGGTGGAAGCTTGTCCCCTTCTGCCATGTGTTTACAGAATAGATGCCATCTCAGCTCAGGGATGTTTTCGATTTTGATCCCCTTTGGTAAGTATGCAGTGCATACAAACTTAGCTACTATAGTTAGTAGATCCTCTGTCACATCACTGGTTTGAGAAAGCATCTTCAGAGCCTCGAGGACATCATCACCAGCTTTGAGGTACTGTAGCTGTTCCACCAGGTAGGTTTGCCTATCCTAGAAAATCTCCCAGTGTTGTCTGCTCCTGTAAAGGCATGAAATGCAGGCAAAGCTTTGGCTCGGTCTACACCCACAATTTTCCATATTGGTGCCACTTCCAAAATCCCAGATGTCAGATGTCAGTGTACTGCTGACTGCCAAAATGATGAAGACTGTCAAGATACATTGGCTATAGTGACAGCAATGATGATGGTGAGTGATATTCTGCAAACACAAGGTAGAAGGGGACAAGCTTCCACCCACCAATGGTGCTCTCAAGCAGCATGACCTAAGAGTCCACATTGCTCAGCAGGAGTTCCTTGACCCACTCAACAATGGCTACTACAAGGACAAGGACGGCCAGCTGAAACCAGTTACAACTGAGTCCCTCCCAGCACCAGAGGCAATCATTGAGATGGTCAGATGTCACTGTAAAGCAGACTGTTCTTCACTTAGATGTTCGTGCAGATCAGTGGAGCTACCCTGTACGGAGCTATGTCAGTGTACTGCTGACTGCCAAAATTATGAAGACTGTCAAGATACATTGGCTAGTGACAGCAATGATGATAGTGATGATAGATAACTAGATTGTAAATATGTGCTATTGATCACTGATTTTAATTAGCACCATTGGATTTCCTGAAAAATTTAGATTTAACCACTTGAATCATGATCCTATGTAATCTAGAAGTCAAAATAGTGGAAAAACAAACATTATTTTTTCCCCCAAAAAATCAAGGATTATGACCAAATCTGTGCCATTGATCATTTGTACATTATTTTTAATTAGCACCATTGGATTTCCTGACCCTAAAAATGTAGGTTTAGCCACTAGAATCCAGATCCTACGTAATCTAGAAGTCGAGATATTGAAAAACAAATATTCAAAGGTCGCCATTTTGCAAAATCCAAGATGGCCACCATATTGGCTTCTGCGCAAATGGAATCATGGATTTTCTGATTTGTTATACTCTGAAGTTTCCAAAAATGTATAGTTTTCCTAATCCCCCGAAAATGTGAACAAAATTACATATAGAACTGGACTATAGTGGAGAGGGGGGTTTACCATCAACTTTCATCAGTAAAACAAATTAAAATAACAAAAATCAGCAATGAGCTCAATATAAATATAATATATAATATATCGGTATCGGATCGGTATCGGCCGATATGACCCAGCAAATAATCGGTATCGGTTTCAAAAAAACAATATTGTGCATCTCTAGAGATATGTTCCAAACCGGCCCCTCAGGTCTTCAAGTGCTGACCTGCTCGAGGTGCCTACAATGACTTCACACCCAGTGTGAAGTGGGCGGTGTGGTCATCACAGTGGTCATCACAGTGATGGAAGCTCACTTAAAGAAAACTAATATTTCTGAAGTGCGAGGTGCTATTTATATGTTATTAATTTAATTATGCGTCTCGCTAGCCAATCACAGTACTGGGCAAAGGGTGTGAATAGAGTCAACCAATCGTAGTACAACAAAGAAATACATTTAATCTTCTTCCAGTTCTAGGAAGACTTTCTATTGTCTTCTCAATATCGGTTTCTTCTTTTCTCATTTCAGCCATAGCGATCTTTGGGTTCTTCTTTACCGCTCTCACCAAGGCTCGTCTCCCCCGATTACGCAGTTTGGCCAAAGGGCCACTTCTAGGAAGACTCCTGCTTGTCTCAAACGTCTTCCATTTATGGATTATGTTGGCCACTGTGTTCTTAGAAATCTTAAGTGCAGCGGAAATTCTTTTGTAACCGTGGCCAGATCTGTGCTTTGCCACAATTCTGTCTTTAAACTTTTCTGACATATCCTTTGATCTCATGATTCTCATTTTCTATGACATGCACTGTTTTTCTCTCCTACAATTTCTCAGTTTAGCCAAAGGGCCAGTTCTAGGAAGACTTTCTATTTTCTTCTCAATATCGTTTTTTTCTTTTCTCATTTCAGCCATAGTGATCTTTGGGTTCTTTTTTACCGCTCTCACCAAGGCTTGTCTCTCATGATTCTCATTTGCTCTGACATGCACTATGAGATATACTGTCTTATATAGACAGGTGTGTGCCTTTTCCAATCAAGTCCAATCAATATAATTAAACACAGCTGGATTCCAATGAAGGTGTAGAACCATCTCAAGGATTATCTGACGAAATGGACAGCATCTAAGTTAAATATACTAATGTCACATCAAAGTGGTTTTAGATTAATTTCATCATATGTCTCACTAGCCAGTCACAGCACGTGGAATTGGAGCACTATGTCACTGTTGTTATTTAACAGTGGTCATCACAGTGATGGAAGCTCACTTAAAAAAAAATTGTCTCGCTAGCCAATCACAGTGCTGAATAGAGTCAGCCAATAGAGTCAGGCCAGGGGCCACCCATTGTGGGTGGAAGGGGTGTACAATCGATGGCCAATCACGGTGCAGGGTTTGGGGGGGTACAATGGGTGGCCAATCACAGTGCAGCAAATGTCAATGTCCCAACCTCACACAAAATATGGTGAAGCAGCATTCTGCTTCTACGGACCGACAGCGTGGAATAAACTCCCATTACACCTAAGACAGGCAGCCTTTGTCGACAGCTCAAGACCTATTTCTTCACTCTTGCTTTTAGCTGATTCGTTGGTTGATTTTTTTAAGTCCTCACTGTATTGCCCTATTTTAATGTTGTTTTTGCTTTTGCATTTGCTTTTCTTTTTTTTTCTTCTTGCTTTTTTGTTAAATTGGTTGTAACTGTAATTGTATTCTTGCTCTGTAAAGCACTTTGAGCTGCATTTCATGTCATGAAAGGTGCTATACAAATGTTGTTTATTATTATTACCCTTATTATTATTATTATTATTATTATTATTCATAACACATCAAAGTCCTTTTTCATGTCACATCATAGTCCTTATAGTCCATCATAGTCCTTATAGTCCACCGGCTTCGAATGCTATCAATGCACTGAATGGGAGGTTATCACGTTTTATCTGACCATTGACAAGTAGGCGATACACAGACCTACCCGCTATTTGTCAGAACATTCATTCAGGAGCTACTGACCTACTTGGAGGCGGAGCAGTCCCCACAACAATATTTATGATTCTGTGCCTATCAGTACATAACTCCAACGGCGCTGAGTAGGCTCAGGCGAACGTCGCTCCGTTCAGGACGGCAACTCGGTCGCTTTAGCTCCCTCGGTGGTCCTTCACGGGGCTCCAGTTCGCCTGAGAATGCGCGCCTCCGTCATGGTCCGAAACCAAAACAACCAAAACCAAATCTGAATTATTTAAGTCATCTCCGTTGGTAGGTCAGTATGTCTTGATAACACCCAATGAATGGTCTGATAAATCGTGGGTAGGTAAGTAGGTCGCCTACTTCGCCCATTCAATGGTCTAATAAAAGGTGATAATGTCCCATTCAATGCATTGATAGCATCCGAATCAGGTGCTTATTAAAGCCTTATTCATGTCACATCATAGTCCTTAATGTTAAAGTCCTTATTAATGTAATATCATAGTCCTTATTATTTAAGTTCTTATACATGTCACCTTAAGTCCTTATTGTATTGCGTATTACATTCTAGACCAGAGTGTGGAGTCCAGTCTGCAGGTGAAGATGAGTTCTACATCCAGGACTGTTTCTATTGAACTGGAACCTGAAGACCACCTTAAACAAGAACCTGAAGATCACCTTAAACAAGAACCTGAAGATCACCTTAAACAAGAACCTGAAGACCACCTGGAACTCGGTAAATTTCAAGCTCTCTCTTTTTCTTTTTTCTTTTGTGCTGTTGTGGAGCTATCACCAAGGGTGAAAGTGTGCCGCCAATAAGGGTGTAAAGATTACACCTACATCGATGTGTGGAACCCTGGATCGATCTAAATGTACCATGAATCGGACAATGGTTTGGTTATAAAAGGTATTAATCAGTTCCCTCAACGTTTCGATCGGTCAGATCATCAGGAAATTCCTGATGGAGATTAAACTGATCAACAAAAAGAGCAGAGCTTTCACCAGTGTGCCGACTTTATTTTCCTTTTGTTGAATTGTTTTTTGTCCTGCATCTGGACACTGAAGTGAATGTGTGTGCACTAGCTTTTCATAAAACAGAGGAAACACTGCATGAAAGTGTTTTTAGTTCAAAATGTTAATGGTGAATCATTGTATCTTTTTTCCTAGACTTCCTGCTCCTCCCTGTGTGTAAAGAGGAGGTTTCCCCTGAACAGCAGGAGAGGAGCTCCAGTCTGGTCCAGGAGGAACCGATACCTCCACAGATTAAAGAGGAACAGGAGGAGCTACTTCAAAGACAAGAGGAGGCTGATGGGTCAATATTGACACTAATAGCAGTGGAAAGTGATGATGATGGTAAAAACAGAGAGACAGAGCCTGTAGCCAGCACCTCAACTCAACGTATGAAAACACTAAATTATGTAGAGGACTGTGGAACATCACAACTAACTAGTGATGACCAGCTCCTCTCTTCACACTGTTCTGAATCTGACACTGAAGACAGTGATGAGTGGGAGAAGACCAGGGACGGTCAGTCAGCTTTAAACACTCTGAAATCACACAAGACACAAAATGTGGAGAAACAAATATTGTCTTTGAGCCACAAGTTGTCCCAGGACCTGAAATCATCAAAACAAACTCACTCCATGAGGAGTCACACAGGGTTTGCTTGTACAGTTTGTGAAAAAAGGTTCAGTAAGAGTAGTAATCTGAAAAGGCACATGAGGACTCATACAGGGGAAAAGTCCTTTGTCTGTACAGAATATGGTAAAGCCTGTAATCAAAGAGGTACTCTAGAAAAACACATGAGGACTCATACAGGTGAAAAGCCCTTTGTCTGTACAGAATGTGGTAAAGTCTGTAGTGAAAAAGGTAATCTAAAACAACACATGAGGACTCATACAGGTGAAAAGCCCTTTGTCTGTACAGAATGTGGTAAAGTCTGTAGTCAAAGAGGTCATCTAAAAAAACACATGAGGACTCATGCAGGCGAAAAGTCCTTTGTCTGTACAGAATGTGGTAAAGTCTGTAGTGAAAAAGGTAATCTAAAAGCACACATGAGGACTCATACAGGGGAAAAGCCCTTTGCTTGTACAGTTTGTGAAGTAAGTTTCAGTCGGAGAAATAATCTAAAAATACACATGGGGAGTCACACAGGTGAAAAGCCCTTTGCTTGTAAAGTGTGTGGTAAAGGCTGTTACCACACAAGTCATCTAAAAACACACATGATGAGTCATTCAGGACAAAAACCCTTTGCTTGTAAAGTTTGTGAAAAAAGTTTCAGTGTGAGTTTTGATCTAACAAAACACATGAGGACTCATACAGGTGAAAAGCCCTTTGCTTGTAAAGTTTGTGAAAAACGTTTCAGTCGGAGAGATACTCTAAAAACACACATGAGGCTTCATACAGGTGAAAAGCCCTTTGCTTGTAAAGTTTGTGAACACAGTTTCAATGATTGTGGCTCTCTATCAAAACACATGAGGACTCATACAGGTGAAAAGCCCTTTGCTTGTAAAGTTTGTGAAAGAAGTTTCAGTCAGAGAGTTAGTCTAAAAACACACATGAGGATTCATACAGGTGAAAAGCCCTTTGCTTGTAAAGTTTGTGAAAAAAGTTTCAATCAGAGAGATAATCTAAGAAGACACATGGGGATTCATACAGGTGAAAAGCCCTTTGCTTGTAAAATTTGTGAACAAACTTTCAGTCAAAGTGCGAATCTGAAAACACACATGAGGACTCATACAGGCGAAAAGCCCTTTGTTTGTAAAATTTGTGAACAAACTTTCAGTCAAAGTGCGAGTCTAAGAAAACACATGAGGACTCATACAGGTAAAAAAAAAAGTATTTAGTTGAAGTTGGTGTCAAAATGCACATGGGAAGATAATGAGGATTCATTCAGGGGAGAGATGAACCATAACAACAAGACGCTCTCTGAGTTGACATGTGATGTAATACCATTCATTCAGTTTAATCCAGGATAACAATGACAACTCATAGATACCAAAGCACAGCAATCACATCAACTGACAATATCAACATGACTGAATAAAATAAACTACATAAGTTTCTCTTTTCATTCTCATCATCTTGTGTATGGATCTTATTTGTTATTAAACAGTCAACGGCTGATGATTCTTTTTTTACTTGCAGCTCATAGGTTACTGGTAGAAGAATATGAGCATCAGAGGCCATTAATATGTATGTTCACTGTGTGTTGACATGTGAGTTGTTTGGATTGTTAAATTATAGTACATCATGTCTAGGTGTCAGAGAGACCGGTGATATCATCTCTTAGTTTGATTACTTTGTTACATTCTACAGAGTTTTATGTCTTCATGGAGGTGTTTTTATAAAGTCAAAGATCTCCTTTTATACCTGGGGGGAAATGTTTATGATTTATTTGTTTGATTTAATAAAGGTTTCACCACTACAGGTGTTCTATTTGTGCTGCATCATTACAGAAATGTACTCTAAATGTGTGATTGTACCTATTACTCCATAACTACTGTGAACAGTACAGCAACAATCACTGCTTCATTTTTAGAGCCCGACTGATGCCAATACAATTATAAAGTGTGAGACCACCGATTACCCATGTTTTAACCGATATTTTGTCAGATTTTTTTAAGTTTCCAAATAAATTTGAAAAACTTTGATTTGTATTGAAGTTGATGATAAAATGTAAACAAAGCAAGCAAATAAATACAAATAAATGTAAATAATGTTCTGATGGATGAATGCCAAAAGCATAAGCATATTATCGTCGCTGTCGGGCAGAAATCTTGTTCTCCATACTTCAACTTTTTCTATGAATATACTTGAAATTAATTGAAATTGAAATTAATGCCCTACTTTCTCATACAAGAGTGTTGCTCTAGAGTAGTGGGAAGAGCAGATCTACAAGCTTGCGGGAACCTAATAGACGATACATAGCTTATATATGGTCCTGTATCAGTATATCAGTCAGTTTTAGCAGATTCCATTCCAATTGGCTACTATGACTATTGCCTATGCATTTCACGTGCCTGGGTAACAGGTGAACACAATTAACTTAAACGAGGATGATATTGAGGGTTTGTGGTAATAGTTGGCGTGGCCATTCTTCCAAAGTGGTTTTGGTGCAAAACAAATGCTTGCAATTAGGGATGTTCGATATTGACTTTTTTGCCGATATCCGATATTGTCCAACTCCTAATTTCCGATACTGATATCAACCGATACCGATAAATGCAGGCTTTTTCCAAAAGTCAACTAATAGACCAATTATTTGTTTACTAACATTGAGCCTGGACGCACAGGTGATTGTTTCACGCAATCAATTCCCAACCTGTTTCGGGGTGCACTGGTTTCAGCACACCCCAACCCCCTCTTGTGTGTGTTGGCTAGTGAGACGCGTCCTAACGAGACCTGATATAATGGGTTTCGTTGCGCGCATACTGGCTGCGTGCAGCCAGTGTGACGTCGTCTGTTAAGGGGTCTATTGTTAGAAAACAACATCACATATCTAATCAAATAAAATATCTATAATATCAATATAATTTCTAATAAATCTATTATAATACAGTGATGTTGTTAGGTTTTCAATAAAGTGAGTCCCGGGACTCACTGGTGGTCATTTGAATGAGTCCCACTAATCTTAGATTAGATGTTGGCCTATTTGACAGTGCAGAAGCATAATTGCCTTGATGCCTATAACATTAACGAGCATCAACGAGCGTCAGCTGGAGACACACACACACACACACACACACACACACACACACACACACACACACACACACACACACACACACACACACACACACACACACCTGCCCTCTGCAGTGATTTAATTTGAAAGTGACTGGAGTCTGTCTAATTTCTCTCCAAAAGCCCTTGAATATGATTAAGGATTACTGTTATTATGGTAAGCTCACATTTCATACCACACACACCATACAGTAAAAGCCTGCAGCTGATCCAAAATGCTGCTGCCAGGCTTGTGACAGGCACCAAGCTAAGAGAGCACATCTCATCTCACTAGTCCTTGTATCTCTCCTCTAGCTCCCACTAAAGCGTAGAGTGACATTCAAGATTCTCTTGTTTGTGTTCAAAGCCCATAACGGTCTTGCACCTCCCTACATTGTGGAACTGTCAGACCAATCTCCCAGCAGCCGGTCACCAGTGTTGGGAAAGTTCACTTAAAATATGAACTAGTTCAAAGTTCAGTTCACAAATTTTAAAATGAACTAGTTCAAAGTTCAGTTCATAATTCAAAATTTTGAACTAAAGTTCATGGTTCAAAAAATGAACTAGTTCAGTTCTTTTTCGTTCTTTTTTTTCAATATATATTAGTGCTGTCAGGCGATTAAATTTTTTAATCGCGATTAATCGCATGATTTGTGTAGTTAATTATTAATCGCATATTTTTATTGTCTCAAACTTGAATGATTAACTGAAAAGCAGTGCATTGTATTGTATTGTATATGGAGCAGGATGCATCCGAATCTATTATTTATTATTATTACTATACTTTTATTTTTTATCCAATACATTATAAAACCAATGTTATTTATTTAATTTTCTTATACATTATATCCTCTCTGGTGTACATACACAAAGCACCCTATATGTATTATTTCCAGTGGTGTAAAGTAACTAAGTACATTTATTCAAGTACTGTACTTAAGTACAATTTTGAGGTACTTTTACTTTACTAGAGTATTAGCAGTTTTCAGTACTTACTTACTTCTACTCTACATCTCAGAGGCAAATATTGTACTTATTTTTAATTATTTGAAAACTGAAGTTACTAGTTACTATGTAGATTTTGCAAATACATGAATCACTTCAGCCCTATTTAAGTTTTGGCTATTGGAAAATAGCCGATCTACAAGCTCACAACCTATACCTCTATGCTCACAACAGGTCACGGTGCGACACAGTGAGCTTGTAGATCTGCTATTTTCTAAAGATTTTCATTCATCTTGGTGGGAGGCCTACTTTTCTTGGACGCTTTTTTTCTCTCTGCCAAAAATAGCAGATCTACAAGCTCACAACGCGTCGCGCTGCAAAACGTTGTGAGCTTGTAGATCGGCTATTTTTGGCTTATGTTCCCCCCATCTGGGGTTCATGTGGTTAATAAATAAATAATAATGTAATGGTGTTTTAATTTTTCATTCATCTTGGCGGGGGGGCTGGGGGCTTGTCAAAGTGAGTGT
Organism: Gymnoscopelus microlampas; assembly: GCF_963454915.1. Lineage (NCBI taxonomy): Eukaryota > Metazoa > Chordata > Actinopteri > Myctophiformes > Myctophidae > Gymnoscopelus > Gymnoscopelus microlampas. The sequence continues at coordinate 54,740,186 of NC_139944.1, read as the reverse complement.
ATGACACTGTTAACATCAAAAGCCAGGTAAAGAAGTCCACTTTTAATGCCAAAATAAAGTCGGGTCGGACGTCCAGACTACAATACGTTCATTCAGAGGTTCGGGGGCCGGGGCTACCGTCCTAAAGTCGGCTGTAGGCTACGGTGCACGACGCATCAGCCACGGTCCGGACATGTTGTTGTAACATCCCAAACTCATTTCGCCGTTCCGCGGTGTTTACTTTATTAATTCAGCCCAGCTTCAAGTTAATTTTGTCGGCAGTGAAACCAAGGAAACAACACCGATACTTTGGAAGAGACACAAGTCAACTTCCAAATGCTTGTGGCCGGGAAATGAGCTTCGCAGAGCGGATAAAGTGTCAACTCTTCGCCCTGGCCGAGTGGCCGTAACTGTCTGTGCTGTTCACTAGCTGTCGCTGCAATGAGACTGTTCACTCGGAGTCGGTCTCCGCGCTGCGCACATGAATGTGAGACGCCGCCTTGCTTTTCTCTTTTTTTGGCTGATGGTGCGTTCAAGACGCCTCGGAAACACAGAATAGGATGAAATACAACATGACAAACCGATGTAACCATGGAATTTTGGGACACTCTTGAACGAAGTTTGAACGAAGAGAGAACGCTGTTCACAAACGCCAGAATGAACGCGTTCACAATAACGTTCATCTAGCGGATATACAGTACGTTCAGTTCACGTTCGCCCAAAATACGAACGAGTTCATGAACGATCGTTCATTGAACGCGTTCAGGCACAACACTGCCGGTCACTCAGATCTGACAGTCAGATGTGCATGAACACTCCACGGTCTAGCACGGCAAGGACGGGTGACTTTGCTGTCTTGGCACAGAGGCTGTGGAACAAACTCCCTTTGAAGATCAAAACTGCCCCCACCCTAGGGAGTGTGACGACCAGCAGCGGTTCCGGTAGGAGACACAAAGGAGACTCTTTGTGTCTCCTATCGGAACCACTGCTGGTCGTGAAATTATTGGCTTAGGAATGCGACAAAGGAAGCAATATCCATCAATTCAAGTCTCCATGGGGTGAGTAATCGATAGAAAATACGTTCTTTTTTGGGTGAACTATCCCTTTAAATACTCAACAGCGCTACCCCAGGGTCACATAAACCCAAGGAACACATTTGACGTTTTTCACCCATTTGGCTCCTACAGCCTATAAAGTGAACTGCAAAGCATGTTGGTGAATGGTGCCAACGCACAGTGCATGGTATGTAGTAGCCCTAGAATGTCTGTGATCTTACATACATTTCAAGTATTTCAAATACACAGTCATAGATCACCCTCGCCGGCGCGCTGTGTAGTGGCGATCTGCGCGGCCATAAAAGTGCTCTAAACTCAGTCTGTACTCAACCAATAATTAATTCCTAAGACTTGGAGCCATATATTGTCCTCTAGTTTCATATCCATTTGAAAGTTCTGCCAGAAAACGTTTAGTTTAGTCAAATATCTCCACTTTTCCACGAGCTGCACACGGACAACGTTCTGTACGGGCGAGGGGCACGATTTGAGCGACCGACCGTATTTACCCAAACATCCTCTTGTCATCACAAATGTCATAACAAATTGACACAGGGAAAACCAAACGAATGGGGCACACAATTGACACGTGCTTGTGATTGGTGCGGGGTAATGAATCACTCCATCGGCCAATTGTGTGTCCCAAACATTTGTGCGTCCTAAAGGAAGTTTACATATATTCAGTCCTGTACTCATTCCAGGCCCCTCGCCTGTACAGAAAGTCGTCCGTGTGCAGCTCGTGGAAAAGTGGAGATATTTGACTAAACTAAACGTTTTCTGGCAGAACTTTCAAATGGATATGAAACTAGAGGACAATATATGGCTCCAAGTCTCAGGAATTAATTATTGGGTGAGTACAGACGGAGTTTAGAGCGCTTTTATGGCCGCGCAGATCGCCACTACACAGCGCGCCGGCGAGGGTGATCTATGACTGTGTATTTGAAATACTTGAAATGTATGTAAGATCACAGACATTCTAGGGCTAGGTATGTAGGATCAAGAAAACTGGCAGAAAAAGACTTGCACTCAACAAATGTTTTTGAGGAAGACTCCTTAGACAGACTGAGAACATATATGTTTATTTAATTTTAACATGCTCATAAAGTGATTTGTGCTCATAGTGAAAGGTGCAAAAAACAGCAAACAATTTGGTCATAGGACCTTCGTCAGTGCCGGTCTGTCAGATCAGACAGCATGCCTAGAAGGGCAACAGTAACGTCAGAAACATAGAACATCCCTCACAGGTCTTTGTAGCCACCCCAAGCATCTCTCGAGACTGATAAGGTATTGTACATCTTGTTCTTGAGTCTGATTAATAATCACATTTCCGTTAAATATTTACTGGCAAATGCTATCATCCACCGTCAGAACTATGTTCATATGAGGTAGGTTAAAACTTCAAAATGATGTCAATAAGAACTTTGTTTATATGAGGTAGGTTAAAACTGCACATTGATTTCAATAAGAGCTGTCTCTGGGTGGTCTCAGAATGTCCGCTGGTCACCTCAGCACACCTTGATGTCTTTACATTCCCCCCCCCTCCCAGTGACTTGTGGTGTTCCCCAAGGAAGTATACTAGGACCCTTACTGTTCCTGATATATGTGAATGACATGTCCTCAGCCTGCGACTGCAACCTGTTCCTGTTCGCAGATGACTCTGCCCTGCTAGTCTCGGACAGGGACAGGCTGCAGGTTGAGAAAACTCTCAGCTCTGAACTCAACAAGATCTGCATCTGGCTCTCCGACAACAAGCTCTCATTACACCTGGGCAAAACGGAATGCATCCTCTTTGGGTCCACTCCTAACCTCAGAAAGGCAGAGAGCTTCACGATCAAAGCGGGTGATGATATCATCAAAAGAAAAAACGAAATTACCTACCTGGGCTCTATCTTGGAGGCTGACCTCTCTGGTGACAAAAATGCTGAAAAAACGATCAAAACGGTCCAAAAAAAAACACGCTATTTGTGGAGTATTGATCGTAAAGTCAGTAAGAAGACTCTGAAGACTCTTGCAGTGGCCCTCATACAAGGTCATTACGATTATGCATGTACTTCATGGTATCACAACACCTCCAAGGCCTTAAAAACAAGGCTCCAAACATCCCAAAACAAACTTGTAAGGCTACTTCTTGGCCTCAACTACAAAACCCATTTAACCCCTGATCATTTTGATAGGATTGGATGGCTTAGGGTCGCGGACAGAGTACAGCAACTTGCTATGGGCCTGGTCTTCAAGATATATCACAACATTGGGATCCCCCTGTATTTGTCAAAATACTTCCAAAATGTTAATGATGTCCACGATCACAATACCAGAGGCAGCTCCACAAACCTTGTCCAACCCTTTTTTGGCTCAACAAAGGGAAGTAACTCGTTCTCATGCTATTCATCAAAAATGTGGAGCGCCCTACCAAAAGGAGTAAAGGAGTGTAAAACCCTACTCTCTTTCAAAACAGCCCTAAAGATACACCTTCAGGAGGCTGCAATTGGAAAATGGCCCCTGTCTAAGTCCTAACCTAACCTACCCCCCTACCCCCCCCCCCTCTCTCCTTCTCCTTTTGTACATATTTCTCACTCTTCATACCAGTAACCTGTAAACTGATTGTATGACATTCCATAGTAGTTGTGTATATCTGTCTGTCTCTTATATGTCATCATGATTTGTGTGCATGGGGAATGTCAGGGACCGAGTTGGTCGGAAGGAGAGACACAGGGAAACGTGGTTGTTGGTTTAAAAGAATGTTCCTTTTTTTTGTATTTATTTCTCTTTTTGTGGTTTGTTTAAAAAATAATCAAACAATAAATGTGCTCAAAATAAACAAATCAAACTAAATAACTAAACAGACAAACACAACTGAACTGAAAACTGGACTAACTAGATTGACACAGGAGGTGGACATATATAGGGATGGGTCAGACCACTATTAACACAAGGGGGAAAAGACAAAGACTACCATTGAAACACACACTGAAAACCCCTGCCCCACCCCATGGTACAGAGGGACTGTGGTGCAGTCCAATTTCTCCCAATTAGCTGTAGATCTGGAGCAGCTGATCCCCATTGCTTTGGCCAGCCCATCATGTCCATGTTTGTCAGTCAACACCTCCCACAGAACTGGTTACTCACAGAAAACTCAGTCAAATCAAATGCTAATAAACTCATAGAAAAACAAATAATAAATTATGTCATTTCAACTTGTTAATAATGTCCAACTGAAAATAAACACACTAAATATATAAACCAAAAGGAAGAGTTACCATACATTATAGTCTATGTGTGGCTGCTGAGTCAGCCATCACACACTCCCCCCCTTCGGAGCTCTCGCTGAAACAGCGAGAGATAATCTGAAGTCACGTTGAGTATGTGCTGCACTGTAACGCGGAAAGGTTGCATGGCCAGGTACCACCTTGTGATGCGGCGGCCATTGGTGTCCTTCATCAGCTGCATCCACTGGAGGGCTTTATGGTCAGTCTGGATCCCCTCACACTTCACGCTTCTCACTTCACGTTTCTCGCTTCACATTTCACGCTTCTCGCTTCACGTCGTTTCACGTCCCTCACGTCCATCACGTCCATCACGTCCCTCACGTACATCACGTCCCTCGCGTCCATCACGTCCATCATGCAAGAGACGACACAAGCCATTTACCAGGTCAGCAGCCTTACACCAACAACCCCTCTCACAACACACTACCAGTGTGGTGTGAGAATCCACAGGTTGGCCACCTCCATGCTGAGGTAGTGACGTCTGGACTCTGGAGAACCCTCTGGAGACACTGTTTCTTCGGCCTGTCGATCAGGTTCATCACCTGCCAGGTGGGCCTGAACAATGGCTGCCAAGTCTGCCAGTGTTGGCTCTTGGCTGATCTCCCCAGTGTCCCCTCCAGTGGCCTATCCTCCTCCTGTATTGGTCTTGGTGATCGTCTTCCTCCTCTGCCACGATTCATGGCTCAGGGTTTGGAAAAAATGTATTGAGAGAAAAAAAAACTGTGCTCTCCTCCGTTGTCCCACCACTGCCACCATCTGTCAGGGACCGAGTTGGTCGGAAGGAGAGACACAGGGAAACGTGGTTGTTGGTTTAAAAGAATGTTCCTTTTTTTTGTATTTATTTCTCTTTTTGTGGTTTGTTTAAAAAATAATCAAACAATAAATGTGCTCAAAATAAACAAATCAAACTAAATAACTAAACAGACAAACACAACTGAACTGAAAACTGGACTAACTAGATTGACACAGGAGGTGGACATATATAGGGATGGGTCAGACCACTATTAACACAAGGGGGAAAAGACAAAGACTACCATTGAAACACACACTGAAAACCCCTGCCCCACCCCATGGTACAGAGGGACTGTGGTGCAGTCCAATTTCTCCCAATTAGCTGTAGATCTGGAGCAGCTGATCCCCATTGCTTTGGCCAGCCCATCATGTCCATGTTTGTCAGTCAACACCTCCCACAGAACTGGTTACTCACAGAAAACTCAGTCAAATCAAATGCTAATAAACTCATAGAAAAACAAATAATAAATTATGTCATTTCAACTTGTTAATAATGTCCAACTGAAAATAAACACACTAAATATATAAACCAAAAGGAAGAGTTACCATACATTATAGTCTATGTGTGGCTGCTGAGTCAGCCATCACAGGGAACTCATTTGAAACAAGCTCAGTGCTTTTATGAGTCTTCCAGTTTAGTAGACCTTGTATTGTGAATTTGTACTTCCATGTACTGTTGTTCTCATGTCTTACTAAATAAAGTACATCAATCAATCAATCAATTACTGTCCGACGTTTGTTCGATGGGAACACATGTTGGCTGAGGAGTTTTTACAAAGACCTTTGTCCCCTTCTAGGGACCATACAACTGTGGAGGACGTAACATTACACAACTATTTATGTCAACATGGCTGCCATTGATAAATCTTTATTGTCCTACTGTAATGACAGAGTCTAAACCACTTGAACCCCAGCGTCCATATTCTGAGGCGTACATTAGCCAAAAATAGCCGATCTACAAGCTCACAATGCGCCGTGTTGTGACACATTGTGAGCTTGTAGATCGGCTAATTTTGGCAAAGAGATTTGGTGTAGACAGATAGACTGTACTTGGACCACTTTTTCTATCTATCTATCAATCATTTATTCAGAGACAGTTACACACACCCTCCACCAGGTGGCGAAAGTCTGCCAAAAGTGGATCCTTTATTACGCATGCGTGAAACACGTTACCCCGGAACCAGAAGTAGGAGCGTGTATTTTTCCACGGTGTTGTTGAACAAAGGAGGCGGTGAGAGAAATGTCTCGTCCAACGTGTCAAATAGAGTGTTTACGGCGGTCGATCAATGAACACATGACGTCGGTGGGAGAGGAGATATTGTGTGTTTTGGAGAAACAGCAGCTGAAGCTTCATGTCAGAGTGTTTGTGTTGGAGCGCCTCAGTGCGGCCGCAGAGTGGACGTGCAACCTCTTCCAGAGAGAGATGGAGACACTAGAAACTCTGCTGGACACACAAAACAAACTGCTGGACGTTGATGTTGATATGGACATCCATCCTAAAACTGCAGGTTGGTAAACACATGACGTTCAACACCAGCCTAGTTACACGGAGCTACATGTAGCTACAGACTGTAGCTTAGCTAAGATACTTTAGCTACATGTAGCTAAGCTACTTAGCTACTATGTAGTTCAGTAGCTTAGCTGCTGAACTACATTTCCCAGTAGCTTGTGTGTAGTTTCACTGCGTGTTTGCGTTTCCACTGGTTTGGCATAGTTTTCACAATCTAGATCAGTGGTTCTCAACCTTTTCAGGCCGTGACCCCCCAAAATAATCATATTTGAACTGGGGACCCCACCCTGACAAGCAAAATATTATGAAAAATAATAACGCATTGCGAGGCGTTGTGAGCTTGTGGATCAGCTATTTTCAAGATATTTCTCCCTTATATTATTTAACAATTTGACCAATGTTTGGCCAGTTTTAATAGTATCGTTTTTTGATTAATTTTGATGCACTACTGCCTGGTAGTTTTTCATTTCATTTCAATACATACAGTATATATTTTATTTTTAGGTATTAATCATTTTATTCGTCACTTTACCATGAACTGGGGACCCCCCTAAAATCATGTGGGGTTTAGAACCACTGGTCCTAGATCAGTTGTCCATAATAGTATATAGTTTAGACTGATGCTAGGTTTTGGGTTTCCCTGTGATCCTAGTTTACTGAGGCACTACACTGTCTCTCTGCATTCTAAGTATGTGTTTATCTAGCCCCATTTAGAACCTCTCCCTCCACTATGTAGCTCCGAGATGAGGTCCTATATTCCCCGGTGCCGTTTGAGCAGGACATTGTCACACATTTTGCACTTTACATGTTTCTTACCCCTTTCTGCACATCGTATCTAAAAAGTAAAGGTTTTCTGAAACGCTCACAGATGTTTTAAGTTCTAGCTGGCAATAAAATCTATCCAACGAGTTGAAAAAAGTATTTAATTCGCCTCTGTCCTCAGCCGGTTCCATAATATTTTGCATTAGAAGATGCAATTCAACATTTGACCAGTAGGGGAATCAGTAATGTTATCTCTACGGGCGCAAGTCTTGCGCAATGTCTTAAAAACATGTAACCGGATGAGGACAGGAGTGAGTTATACAGCTATTCAGCGGAGGGAGAGGTTCCGTCGGAGCAATTTTTTACCCTGCTTATACACAGTTCACAGGTGAATCAGGGGGCGGCTTTATGTGGTTAAAGTGGCAGTTTGTGTTTTGATTCTGGCATGGAGATCCAAGAAGGGTGGTCAGGGAGTTATTGTAGAAGTCCACAGCTTCACTGACGTTTGGAAAGTCTACAGAGGAGAGATGGTGGAGGTCCAATGTTATAGTATCTTGGTTTATGTTTTTGATGTTCCTGAAGCTGATTTGGCGCTTAGGCTTGGTGTGGGGGTGGAAACGATAGCTCCTTTGCAATGACCTTGTGATCAGACCAAGGGCCCAGCTTCCTGCTTTGAAATTGAGTCTATATAGGAAGTAAAAGTTCATATGAATGGCCTGTAGGTTCGCTGTCTTACCCCTGCTGGTGTCAGAAAGATTTTTTTCTCCATTCAAGTTGGTGGGTTTTTGACGAACTTGAGACTTGATTTTCTTACCGTAATAAACATAGTAATAAATACTATATTCTTCTAGTTGCCTGTCAATCATCGTCTCCGAGATGTGTGCGTGTGCGCGCGCGTGTGTGTGTGCGCGTGTGTGTGTGTGTGTGTGTGTGTGTGTGCCGCTGTTCACAATCGTGATGTGAACACACCAGCTGTACATGTAATTGAAACTTGGGCAATGACATATATGAATTTTATATATAAAACTGGCCATTAAAATAATCGGAAACGTAACTTCAGTCGATTATATCTCCCCTTTATTAATACCAATTGGTATTGTGTTTTATGTCATTTTTATCATTTATTAGTCACCTTTACAACAAGGTACAGCTTGTAAGGATCGGCCATTCGTGGAATGAGCAACACAGCTAAGCGTGTGGGTAGCGCCTCCAAACAATTTGCTGGGTTATTTAGCTGGTTCTTTATAAACTTTCTATGAATTTGTATCCATAAATAAGTCGTGTTGTACCCAAATATAGATTTATTTTTTATTTTTTTAGCTTTAGTTGGTGTGAATGAAGCTTAAATTGGAATTGGAATTAATTTGTGAGATTAGATCCAGACACACGCACATGTTAAACCCTGAAACAGGGACCGACCCTCTTCTAGACGGCTTGCCCCTTCTAGGAGCCTCGTCGTACAAAATAAATTACACAATATACAAACACTGGTGTGATAAAACAAAACAATAAGTAGGAGAATAAATCTCATCGAATGACAAAAACATTTTGCGTTATTGTGCTGATGCTGACTCTTCTCTTCTCCTTCTGTCTGTGTTTAAAGAGGAGAGGAGCCCCAGTCTGGACCAGGAGGAACCACAACCTCCACAACTATCAGGTAAATAATGATCACTTTATTAGTACTAATCTATCAAGACTCAGGGCTCTTATTTTGCGTGTCCTATTTCCAGGTCTTAGACGGTAAATAAGTAAGAACGCAAGTGATTAAGGGCACTCTGCAGTATCTGGTATTTTACACCTTGACTTGCCAAGACTCAGAGCTTAGCGCTAAGATGTCCACAAGATCACATCTTAAGAGCAAAGGCATTCCCCCTAACAAACGCAAAAATGCACAAAAATACCTGATCTACAAGCATATAACATGTCAAGCAGCAAATATATTTATAAACACAATATTGCCCTTATACAAATATGCCGGCATGTATAGATGCACCGATTAAAAAATCCTTGGCCGATACCGATTACCGTTTTTTTTAAGTCTGACCTGCCGATACCGTTTTTACCGATACCGATTTTCTATCTAAGAACTAAACAACTAACTAGAATTTGTTCAGGCCGAGTACAAGTACTTAATTTTGTGTATTTGCCAATATAGAGTACCAATAAGATTAAACCAGGAAAATGTCACTTATGCCATATCATAATAGTACAATATCCACAATCACAGACGATATCCAGTCTAATATCATGATATGGCTATAATATTGATGCCCTAACTGAGGCTTAAAGTTTTACAAAAAGAAGGAGAATTTGTAAAAGAATACTACTGTAGTCTATTTAATTTGTTTTATTTGTACCATTGCTGTCATGGCTGTCACTGTTATAGAGCTTCATGATTATGACAAATTATGGGTCCATATTGAGATTAGTTATTGAAATGATTATTTTTTTAAATGGTAATCATTTTAAACAAAAAATCTTAAGTTAATGCAAAATGATTTTCTTATTTTGACTAAAAGCAAAAATAAATAAATAAGGTTTTCCCATTCAGACCCATTTTCAAGGTGAGAAATTTACCTTATGTCACTAGTCATGGGGTCTTCAACAGGGGGTCCGGGACCCCTAGGGGATCCTCAGAGTTACCAAAGGGGGGCCGCCAAATCTTTGTGTGATATGATATTTTTTTTACATTAACCACTAGCATCCCATTTTTGAGGAGGACGTAAGCCAAAAATAGCAGATCTACAAGCTCATGAGCTTGTATATCTGCTATTTTTGGCAAAGAGGTATATAGGTGTAGAGGGGGGGAAAGAGCAGATCAAGTAAAACAAAAAAGTTTAATCTGCAGCCCAATTTTATACAATATAGAGGGGGTCCCTGCTTCATCTCTCTCTCAGCTAGGGGGTCCTTGGCCTGAAAATGTTGAAGACCCCTGCTCTAGTCTAGTCTAGTATCTTGCCTTTCAATGATATCAAAGGCAAAATATTACTATATGTCACTGTTTTGGCTTATTTTAACCTCTGGGACTTATGTTGCACTACTCTCTGGTCTGTGTCTCAGTGGACTTTGTTAAATTTTCGGACGAGTCTTAACAAGCTTTAATAGGCTACAGCTGGATCGATGACAAGACGTCTGTAGGCACATGAATTAAACCAGCGGTGCACTGTGGACGGATGATGATCACAACGTTTTTTTGAGTTGTTGTTGGAAGCTGCTTACAGCACTAAGGACTTTTCAGATGGCCCCTAGTAATTTATTTGGAACAAAAAGCAACCCTGCGGGTAGGAGCAGCATACTGTCTACTCTACTGGGAGAAGTGGCACACACACACACACACACACACACACACACACACACACACACACACACACATACACACACACACACACACACACACACACACACACACACACACACACCATCTTTTCAACAACGTATGCAAAGAGAGACAGGGGGTGATTCTTCTTTGGAACTGGCTAAAATAAAAGGGATGTTTATAGTTTTTTTTTTCTGCCTGCATTAGCTTTTACAATGCTGTTGACTGTCACTGAAAGTAATTTCAACTGCATGGACCGTCTGAGCAGCCTGGTGATGCACTTACTGCCATTAAACTCTCAGTGATGGACCGACCGACAGCCACGGCATTGAGGCTATAACTGCGCGCTGCATTATGGAATATATAATATATCCCATAATATATATATATTTGATATATGTATCCTTATATTTCAAAGGTAAAATCAGCACCATCTGTAGGCTGTCACTTCTTGCTTGTTTACCGAGTCCACTCGCACGATTTGATCATCATGCTGTTGCTGCGCAGTGCCCATGCCGTATTCATTTGACCGGCATAAAATCGGAATTTATGACAGTGACCGGCCAAGCACCGATCCAGCCGGTTTGACCTAAAACCGGCTTTTTTAATCGGCGGCCGATTAATCGGTGCATCTCTACCGGCATGGATGTCAGGCTTTATAGTGATTAACATACACATATTCACAGTGAAGAAAGACAGTACAGGGTAATAACATTTTCTATTAAAGGCCTTTAATAGACCATTCACACCATGAATTAAAAAAAAATATATTTTATATAGATATTGGCCCTTGATACATTTTATACAGGTTTAAGCCTAAAAAAAATACCCAGATCCTTTTTTTTCATAATCTGTCTGTCTGTCATGCCAAGCCTTTTCAGCTGCAATACCAAAACGTCCTCCTTTGGGCAGAGGGGCACTACTGAGGAAGTTTGTCTGTCATATGCCTTAAGCTGTAAGGCATATGACAAAGCTTACAGATTGTTTCCATTGTGGTCCTTGTAGGTGTGCTTCCTCTAGACGCTTTCATGAGCAGTGGGTGCTCACACACAGGAACGACTAGTTAGAAAACCCTACCACACCAAGGTGGAAGTGGCGGCACTCCAAAATAAGAGAATACAAATGTTCAGTTGTTCATTCTTTATTTGGGGCTAATGTGTTTCAGCACCAGCTTTTCCTCAGAGCAAAAAGAAGCTATTCAATGTATGTAAAATTAAAAAATCTAATTATTTCACATGTTAGAGTTGCTGGTTAGTCTCCCTAATTTCCCAACCAAAGAGACACCATTGGTAGCTTGCGATTGTTATTTATGTTTTCCTACAAAGCAACCAAAGGTATGGCACCTCCATATCTTCAAAGCCTGATCCAACCCTACAACTCCTCCTGCTCTCTCAGATAAGCTAACACAGGGAAGCTGTCAGAACCTTTCCCTGAAACATCCGGGACAACGCTCCACACGTGCCAGACTCTTCTCCCTTCTGGCTCCCAAACTGTGGAACAAACTCCCCATTGCAATTAGAACGGCAGACTCACTCCCAATCTTCCGCCGTAATCTGAAGACTCACGTCTTCAGACTCTACCTTAACTCGTATCACTTGCCGTAGAACTTGCCCTAGCCGCAACAACCTTGCAGGCTTATGCAAAGGCTAAAATGTCATTTAGATAGCATTTTATGTAGACAGATGACAGGTCATTTGTAGATCTGGCAATGGCATCCTATTGTGTGTAAAGTATCAATGTACAGATTATTGATTTGTTGGATATTCTACTGTTTAGACTGATGATAGGTTCTTGGATTACCTATGATCCTAGATTGGTATTTCTATGCATTTGATGTATTATCTTGTGTTTTCATTGCTTACTGTAAATCGCTCTGGATTAAGAGCGTCTGCTAAATGCCTAAATTGTAAATTGTATGTAACTACAGCTACTGAATGATAAGTAAAAGTTCTTTCTACTGGTGATTTCCACAGAGCACCACAGGGAGCGGTCTAAAGTATCTAGAGATACTATGGCCTACAAAATATATTCAACGTTGCCAGAGGAACAGCGGGAGATGGACGAGGGACGTGGACTGTTTGATGCAAGGATGCAACCTGTAGTAAAGTTGTACAGGATAGGTATGTACTGTGTTTTTTTTGTTTATTTACTGCTGTTTTTAACCTGGAGTAAATTTGTACAGGATAGATATTTTTAAGCCTGATTGCCAGTGATATCGATCACAATATTTCTGTTACTCAAAATAACAAGCAGATTTATGTTAAACTAGAAAAAGTGCTCATCGGGGCACAGGTCGCCGCCAGGTTAGGTATGTTATTGTGGCCTCCTGGTGGCGCTATAATAGGCCAATGTGAAAAGGGTGCCATTTATTCTTAGGCCTTTCACGGCAATCGGACACTGCATTCAGGATTTGAGGCATTTTGTTCCAAAAATGTGTTTTGCTAAATTAGACCTGCTGGTTTGGCTATAACAGGCCAATGTGAAAAGGGTGGCATTTGTTCCTCGGCCGAGTGGGAATGTGCGTGTGAAATTTCACAGAAATTGCAAGCTGCGTGCATAATTTGGGGCATTTTGTTCAAAACGGACCAATCCTGCAAACTTTGGAAGCCAACCTTAGCCAATCAGGATGGAATATGGGAAATCGGACAGATCACATGACTATAGAGATACTTTGTACCAATTTGCGTGACGTTTGGATAAAATCTGTAGGAGTAATGTCAAAAATGGGTTTTGCACAAATCGGCCTCCTGGTGGCGCTATAACAGGCCCATGTGAAAGATTTGGGGCAGAGGATCTGAATTGGCATCCAGGGAGTGTGTTTGCACAGTTTCGCAGCCACCTGGCTAACGGTACCGGAGATTAGCTGCTAACGGACGGACAGGACACACACACAGACGGACGGACGGACGGAGGGTAAAACATACTCACTCTCGCCATGCCTTTCGGCCTGGCGGAGACAATAACTTGATATGGAGCTGAGTGGAGAAATTACTGCGTTCAAAACTAAATGGTGCTGAAGTGCGTCAGTGTTTGTACTAAAAAACACTTCCCAAGGTTGGCAGATATGGGACTTTTATATGGGGTATGGGGTTTTATATTTGCAATAAATAAACACTGCTTGCTAGATTTATTTACATTTTGAGATTAGATTATTCTGTTTGAAATTGTGCAGGAAACAGGTATTTATTTCCTTGTTTGATATCATTATTAATGTGATATCAAAGTCCTTATTATTTAAGTTCTTATACATGTCACCTTAAGTCCTTATTGTATTACTTCTAGACCAGTGTGTGGAGTCCAGTCTGCAGGTGAAGATGAGTTCTCCATCCAGGACTGTTTCTATTAAACAGGAGCCTGAAGACCACCTTAAACAAGAACCTGAAGACCACCTTAAACAAGAACCTGAAGATCACCTTAAACAAGAACCTGAAGATCACCTTAAACAAGAACCTGAAGACCACCTGGAACTCGGTAAATTTCAAGCTCTCTCTTTTTCTTTTTTATTCTGTGCTGCTGTGGAGCTATCACCAAGGGTGAAAGTGTGCCGGTAATAAGGGTGTAAAGATTACACCTACATCGATGTGTGGAACCCTGGATCTAAATGTACCATGAATCGGACAATGGTTTGCAGGGTCCCCACGGTCATGAAATTCCTGGAAATATTTTGGAAAAAAAATAAAAAAAATCCAGTACTGGAAAAGGTTTGAAATTGATCAAACATCATCAAAGGTCCTGGAATTTATCAAGGGTCCTGGAAAAATATTTGGCTATGCATTGTTTTTGGCTATTGATTTTGTTAAAACAAAACATTTTCATAAACATGAATAATATTACACGAAATATGTAACATAAGTAGTTTTTCTCCGAACGGGCTGTGTGACGGCAGCCTAATGTATGTCTCAAACTTTATTTTTGCTACACTGCCTATCTTTGGGCATTCTACATAGGAGTAAGAGACACATTATTGCGCCGAATGATTGTTATATAGGCCTGGAAATTGGGCTAAATATTCTGGAAAAGTTTTGGAAAAGTTTTGGAAATTCAATGCTAAAAATGTGTGGGGACCCTGGGTTTGGTTATAAAAGGTATTAATCACAAAAAGAGCAGAGCTTTCACCAGTGTGCCGACTTTATTTTCCTTTTGTTGAATTGTTTTTTGTCCTGCATCTGGGACACTGAAGTGGATGTGTGTGCACTAGCTTTTCATAAAACAAAGGAAACACTGCATGGAAGTGTTAATGGTGCATCATTGTATCTTTTTTCCTAGACTTCCTGCTCCTCCCTGTGTGTAAAGAGGAGGTTTCCCCTGAACAGCAGGAGAGGAGCTCCAGTCTGGTCCAGGAGGAACCGATACCTCCACAGATTAAAGAGGAACAGGAGGAGCTACTTCAAAGACAAGAGGAGGCTGATGGGTCAATATTGACACTACTAGCAGTGGAAAGTGATGATGATGGTGAAAACAGAGAGACAGAGCCTGTAGCCAGCACCTCAACTCAACGTATGAAAACACTAAATTATGTAGAGGACTGTGGAACATCACAACCAACTAGTGATGACCAGCTCCTCTCTTCACGCTGTTCTGAATCTGACACTGAAGACAGTGATGAGTGGGAGAAGACCAGGGACGGTCAGTCAGCTTTAAACACTCTGAAATCACACAAGACACAAAATGTGGAGAAACAAATATTGTCTTTGAGCCACAAGTTGTCCCAGGACCTGAAGTCATCAAAACAGACTCACTCCATGAGGAGTCACACAGGGTTTGCTTGTACAGTTTGTGAAAAAAGGTTCAGTCAGAGTAATAATCTGCAAAGGCACATGAGGACTCATACAGGGGAAAAGCCCTTTGCTTGTACAGTTTGTGAAGTAAGTTTCAGTCGAAGAGAGGCTCTAAAAGGACACATGGGGATTCATACAGGCGAAAAGTCCTTTGTCTGTACAGAATGTGGTAAAGTTTGTAGTCAAAGAGGTAATCTAACAATACACATGAGGACTCATACAGGGGAAAAGCCTTTTGCTTGTAAAGTTTGTGAACACAGTTTCAGTGATTGTGGTTCTCTATCAAAACACATGAGGACTCATACAGGTGAAAAGCCCTTTGCTTGTAAAGTTTGTGAAAGAAGTTTCAGTCAGAGAAATAGTCTAAAAACACACATGAGGATTCATACAGGTGAAAAGCCCTTTGCTTGTAATGTTTGTGATCAAACTTTCCGTCATAGTGAGAGTCTAAAAATACACATGAGGACTCATACAAGCGAAAAGCCCTTTGCTTGTACAATTTGTGGTAAAGACTGTGTCAAAACAGGTCTTTTAAAACAACACATGAGGACTCATACAGGTGAAAAGTCCTTTGTCTGTACAGAATGTGAAAAAAGTTTCAGTCAGAGTTTTGATCTAACAAAACACATGAGGACTCATACAGGTGAAAAGCCCTTTGCTTGTAAAGTTTGTGAAAAAAGTTTCAGTCAGAGAGATAATCTAAGAAGACATATGGGGATTCATACAGGTGAAAAGCCCTTTGCTTGTAAAGTTTGTGAAAAAAGTTTCCGTCAGAGAGGTCATCTAAGAAGACACATGGGGATTCATACAGGTGAAAAGCCCTTTGCTTGTAAAGTTTGTGAACGAACTTTCAGTCAAAGTGCGAATCTAAGAAAACACATGAGGACTCATACAGGTAAAAACAAAAGTATTTAGTTGAAGTTGGTGTCAAAATGCACATGGGAAGATAATGAGGATTCATTCAGGGGAGAGATGAACCATAACAACAAGACACTCTCTGAGTTGACATGTGATGTAATACCATTCATTCAGTTTAATCCAGGATAACAATGACAAGTCATAGATACCAAAGCACAGCAATCACATCGACTCACAATATCAACATGACCGAATAAAATAAACTACTGTAGCCTGGTAAACCCTCCCTCCGGAAATCTCATTTTCATTTGATTTCAGGAAGGAGTCTGGCCTGATCGCCCATTCTGCAATATTGGCTGTGGGCTGGAGTTGGGCGGGAGTAATACCGTTGACTGACAACCCCTTCAGCCAATGATCGTTATTCCCCTTCAGCCAATTGCAGTGCATTTTTACCACCTCCAGACTAATGTGAAGAAACGGGACTTTTGAGATGGCCATGCCCAAAATAGGTTGCTTTATTCGGATACATGCGTGTCACTTCCCGCCCCTCCAGGTTCTCTAAATTTTTATTTTTAAATAGGCTCTGTCATGATTAATTGACCACATATATGAAGTTAAACAACTAAATTCTATCCAAACGATATCTTATAAGTAAATTCCGTGCCTCAAAAAAGAAGTTTGAAAGCGTTATACAACTGAAAGTAAGAAGTGAAGGCACTCGCACAAACAACAATGGCTGCCGTCCGTCTTTTGTCGGCTGCACTCGGCTTCCTTCGGGCTCACTCGAACTCGCCACCTGATTGGCCAACGTAAGCTGTCAATCACAGAACGATGAGCGACGACGCATTGGTAATGCACTAGAAACGCCCATACAAGCCTTCATGCCAGACTCACTCTTTAAATCAAATGGAAATGAGATTTCCGGAGGGAGGGTTTACCAGGCTAGTGTTTTTGTAAAGTCAAAGATCTCTTTTTAAACCTGGGGGGAAATGTTTATGATTTATTTGTTTGATTTAATAAAGGTTTCACCACAAGAGGTGTTCTATTTGTGCTGCATCATTACAGAAATGTACTCACAATGTGTGATTTTACTTATTACTCCATAACTGCTGGGAACAGTACAGCAACAATCACTGCTTCATTTTTAGAGCCCGACTGATGTCCAATTTTTTTAGTCCGATGCCAATACAATTTCAAAGTGTGAGACCACCGATTACCAATGTTTTGACCGATATTGTCAGAAAATGTTTATTGAAGTTGATGATGAATTTAAACAAAGCAAGCCAATAAATGCATATAAATGTAAATAATGTTCTGATGGATGAATGCCAAAAGCATAAACATATTATCGTTGCTGTCGGACAGAAACCTTGTTCTCCATATTTCAACTTTTTCTATGAATTAATTTAACATAAATGAATGCCCCACTTCTTCATACAAGAGCGTTGCTCTAAAGTAGTGGGAAGAGCATATCCACAAGCTCGCGGGAACCTAATAGACGATATATAGCTTATATGGTTCCGTATCAGTATATCAGTCAATTTTAGCAGATTCCATTCCAATTGGCTACTATGACTATTGCCTATGCATTTCACGTGCCTGGGTAACAGGTGAACACAATTAACTTACACAAGGACGATATTGAGGGTTTGTGGTAATAGTGGGCGTGGCCATTCTTCCAACGTTTTTTTTGGTGCAAAACTAATGCTTGCAATTAGGGATGTTCGAAATTGTGTCTCATATCGGAACCGCTGCTGGTCGTGAAATTATTGGCTTAGGAATGCGACAAAAGAAGAAATATCCATGAATTCAAGTCTCCATGGGGTGAGTAATCGATAGAAAATACATTATTTTTTGGGTGAACTATCCCTTTAAATACTCAACAGCGCCACCCCAGGGTCACATAAACCCAAGGAACACATTTGAAGTTTTTCACCCATTTGGCTCCTACAGCCTATAAAGTGAACTGCAAAGCATGTTGGTGAATGGTGCCAACGCACAGTGCATGGTATGTAGGATGAAGAAAACTGGCAGAAAAAGACTTGTACTCTACAAAAACATTTGAGGAAGACTCCTTAGACAGACTGAGAACATATATGTTTATTTAATTTTAACATGCTCATGAAGTGATTTGTGCTCATGGTGAAAGGTGCAAAAAAACAGTTAACAATTTGGTCATAGGACCTTCGTCAGTGCAAGTCTGTCAGATCAGACAGCATGCCCAGAAGAGCAACAGTAACGTCAGAAACATAGAACATCCCTCACAGGTCTTTGTAGCCACCCCAAGCATCTCTTGAGACTGATATGGTATTTTACATCTTGTTCTTGAGTCTGATTAATAATCACATTTCCGTTAAATATTTACTGGCAAAGGCTACCATCCACCACCAGAACTATGTTCATATGAGGTAGGTTAAAACTTCAAAATGATGTCTATAAGAACTTTGTTTATATGAGGTAGGTTAAAACTACACAATGATTTCAATAAGAACTGTCTCTGGGTGGTCTCAGAATGTCCGCTGGTCACCTCAGCACACCTGGATGTCTTTACTGTCCGACGTTTGTTCAATGGGAACACATGTTGGCTGAGGAGTTTTTTTTACAAAGACCTTTGTCCCCTTCTAGTGACCATGCATAAGCACAAACTGTCAATATGTTCAAATGTCCGATATCAACTGACATATCCACGCTAGATGTACACAAACTTGCTGCAGAGGTCGGAGACAGAGCAAGCCACACAGTTGTGATTCTTTCAGATTACTGAGCGGGGGAGGGGGAGGGTAATCACCTCAGTTGGGTTGGCAGTAAGTAGTCAGCCTTGCAGAGCCATACTGTTTCTGTAGTGTGAGGCGAGTTGATATTACAAGTACAATCCCTGGACATCACACGTCACACTTACCCTCAACCATTATGATGGTCTTTGGTATGACCCGGTCGTGGATTCGAACCTCAACCTCCCAATCTCAAGGTGGACACTGTAACCACAAGGCCACTGAGCTGGTGTATTTTTGGATTGGTCATAAGAAGAACATTTGGATGAGGAATGGTAAATAATTGTAGTATGTACAGTATCTGCCTTAAGGCTCCGTGTCCACTGGGGCTTTTTTTCTCCACTGCAAACGGCGGGGCGCTCGCCTGGTAGCGCCTCCAGGCGCCCGAGTTGAAAATATTTTATCTTTTGTCAGGCAGAGGAAAGCGCCTTGTGTGCATGAGGGAGCGCAAGGTAAATGCCCAGCGCAGCACCAAGCTGTCGGAGTTTCAAAAAACGTGACGCTCCTGTTATAAACAATTAAACACATGCACTGCCATCAGGAAAAAATCGGTGGAGTTGGGCAAAGCATGATGTGATTGGTTTACTAATGTTCTTTAAATAAACCTATATTTAATGAATCAATATAAATATAGCGCCCATGTGAAGAACAACTCTGAGCGTACAATATAATGAAATTATTATATGATATTTTTTTTTTTTAAATAGGCTACTTGTTGTTCTATTTAGGCTTTTGGTAAAAGTAACTAAAAAGTAATATGTTATATATATTACTTTTGCTCAGACAGTAATATTGTAAAATAACACATTACTTTAAAATGAAGGTAAGAAATATGTAATGTAATTACAAATATAAAAGTAACTTGCCCAAGACTGCTGGCAACAACTGTGAAGGACGAAACATTACACAACTATTTATGTCAACATGGCTGCCATTGATACGTCTTTATTGTCCTACTGCAATGACAAAGTCTAAACCACTTGAACCCCAGCATCCATATTCTGAGGCGTACAGTAGCCAAAAATAGCCGATCTACAAGCTCACAATGCGCTGTATTTTGACACATTGTGAGCTTGTAGATCGGCTAATTTTGGCAAAGAGATTTAGTGTAGACAGACTGTACTTGGAACACCTTTTCTATCTATCTATCTATATATCTATCTATCTATCTATCTATCTATCTATCTATCTATCTATCTATCATTTATTCAGTGACAGTTACACACACCCTCCACCAGGTGGCGAAATGCTTTAAGGCAACAGTGGATCCTTTATTACGCATGCGTGAAACACGTTACCCCGGAACCAGAAGTAGGAGCGTGTATTGTATTTTTCCACGGTGTTGTTGAACAAAGGAGGCGGTGAGAGAAATGTCTCGTCCAACGTGTCAAATAGAGTGTTTACGGCGGTCGATCAATGAACACATGACGTCGGTGGGAGAGGAGATATTGTGTGTTTTGGAGAAACAGCAGCTGAAGCTTCATGTCAGAGTGTTTGTGTTGGAGCGCCTCAGTGCGGCCGCAGAGTGGACGTGCAACCTCTTCCAGAGAGAGATAGAGACACTAGAAACTCTGCTGGACACACAAAACAAACTGCTGGACGTTGATGTTGATATGGACATCCATCCTAAAACTGCAGGTTGGTAAAAACACACGACGTTCAACACCATCCTAGCTACACGGAGCTACAGCTACAGACTGTAGCTTAGCTAAGATACTTTAGCTACATGTAGCTAAGCTACTTAGCTACTATGTAGTTCAGTAGCTTAGCTGCTGAACTACATTTCCCAGTAGCTTGTGTGTAGTTTCACTGAGTGTTTGCTTTTCCACTGGTTTGGCATCGTTTTCACCATCTAGATCAGTGGTTCTCAACCTTTTCAGGCCGTGACCCCCCAAAATAATCATATTTGAACTGGGGACCCCACCCTGACAAGCAAAATATTATGAAAAATAATAACGCATTGCGAGGCGTTGTGAGCTGGTGGATCAGCTATTTTCAAGATATTTCTCCCTTATATTATTTAACAATTTGACCAATGTTTGGCCAGTTTTAATAGTATCGTTTTTTGATTAATTTTGATGCACTACTGCCTGGTAGTTTTTCATTTCATTTCAATACATACAGTATATATTTTATTTTTAGGTATTAATCATTTTATTCGTCACTTTACCATGAACTGGGGACCCCCCTAAAATCATGTGGGGTTTAGAACCACTGGTCCTAGATCAGTTGTCCATAATAGTATATAGTTTAGACTGATGCTAGGTTTTGGGTTTCCCTGTGATCCTAGTTTACTGAGGCACTACACTGTCTCTCTGCATTCTAAGTATGTGTTTATCTAGCCCCATTTAGAACCTCTCCCTCCACTATGTAGCTCCGAGATGAGGTCCTATATTCCCCGGTGCCGTTTGAGCAGGACATTGTCACACATTTTGCACTTTACATGTTTCTTACCCCTTTCTGCACATCGTATCTAAAAAGTAAAGGTTTTCTGAAACGCTCACAGATGTTTTAAGTTCTAGCTGGCAATAAAATCTATCCAACGAGTTGAAAAAAGTATTTAATTCGCCTCTGTCCTCAGCCGGTTCCATAATATTTTGCATCAGAAGATGCAATTCAACATTTGAACATTTGAACATTTGAATCAGTAATGTTATCTCTACGGGCGCAAGTCTTGCGCAATGTCTTAAAAACATGTAACCGGATGAGGACAGGAGTGAGTTATACAGCTATTCAGCGGAGGGAGAGGTTCCGTCGGAGCATTTTTTTACCCTGCTTATACACAGTTCACAGGTGAATCAGGGGGCGGCTTTATGTGGTTAAAGTGGCAGTTTGTGTTTTGATTCTGGCATGGAGATCCAAGAAGGGTGGTCAGGGAGTTATTGTAGAAGTCCACAGCTTCACTGACGTTTGGAAAGTCTACAGAGGAGAGATGGTGGAGGTCCAATGTTATAGTATCTTGGTTTATGTTTTTGATGTTCCTGAAGCTGATTTGGCGCTTAGGCTTGGTGTGGGGGTGGAAACGATAGCTCCTTTGCAATGACCTTGTGATCAGACCAAGGGCCCAGCTTCCTGCTTTGAAATTGAGTCTATATAGGAAGTAAAAGTTCATATGAATGGCCTGTAGGTTCGCTGTCTTACCCCTGCTGGTGTCAGAAAGATTTTTTTCTCCATTCAAGTTGGTGGGTTTTTGACGAACTTGAGACTTGATTTTCTTACCGTAATAAACATAGTAATAAATACTATATTCTTCTAGTTGCCTGTCAATCATCGTCTCCGAGATGTGTGCGTGTGCGCGCGCGTGTGTGTGTGCGTGTGTGTGTGTGTGTGTGTGTGTGTGTGTGTGTGTGTGTGTGTGCCGCTGTTCACAATCGTGATGTGAACACACAGCTGTACATGTAATTGAAACTTGGGCAATGACATATATGAATTTTATATATAAAACTGGCCATTAAAATAATCGGAAACGTAACTTCAGTCGATTATATCTCCCCTTTATTAATACCAATTGGTATTGTGTTTTATGTCATTTTTATCATTTATTAGTCACCTTTACAACAAGGTACAGCTTGTAAGGATCGGCCATTCGTGGAATGAGCAACACAGCTAAGCGTGTGGGTAGCGCCTCCAAACAATTTGCTGGGTTATTTAGCTGGTTCTTTATAAACTTTCTATGAATTTGTATCCATAAATAAGTCGTGTTGTACCCAAATATAGATTTATTTTTTATTTTTTTAGCTTTAGTTGGTGTGAATGAAGCTTAAATTGGAATTGGAATTAATGTGTGAGATTAGATCCAGACACACGCACATGTTAAACCCTGAAACAGGGACCGACCCTCTTCTAGACGGCTTGCCCCTTCTAGGAGCCTCGTCGTACAAAATAAATTACACAATATACAAACACTGGTGTGATAAAACAAAACAATAAGTAGGAGAATAAATCTCATCGAATGACAAAAACATTTTGAGTTATTGTGCTGATGCTGACTCTTCTCTTCTCCTTCTGTCTGTGTTTAAAGAGGAGAGGAGCCCCAGTCTGGACCAGGAGGAACCACAACCTCCACAACTATCAGGTAAATAATGATCACTTTATTAGTACTAATATAACAAGACTCAGGGCTCTTATTTTGCGTGTCCTATTTCCAGGTCTTAGACGGTAAATAAGTAAGAACGCAAGTAATTATGGGTACTATGCAGTATCTGGTATTTTACACCTTGACTTGCCAAGACTCAGAGCTTAGCGCTAAGATGTCCACAAGATCACATCTTAAGAGCACAGGCATTCCCCCTAACAAACGCAAAAATGCACAAAAATACCTGATCTACAAGCATATAACATGTCAAGCAGCAAATATATTTATAAACACAATATTGCCCTTATGCAAATATGCCGGCATGTAGAGATGCACCGATTAAAAAATCCTTGGCCGATACCGATTACCGTTTTTTTTAAGTCTGACCTGCCGATACCGTTTTTACCGATACCGATTTTCTATCTAAGAACTAAACAACTAACTAGAATTTGTTCAGGCCGAGTACAAGTACTTAATTTTGTGTATTTGCCAATATAGAGTACCAATAAGATTAAACCAGGAAAATATCACTTATGCCATATCATAATAGTACAATATCCACAATCACAGACGATATCCAGTCTAATATCATGATATGGCTATAATATTGATGCCCTAACTGAGGCTTAAAGTTTTACAAAAAGAAGGAGAATTTGTAAAAGAATACTACTGTAGTCTATTTAATTTGTTTTATTTGTACCATTGCTGTCATGGCTGTCACTGTTATAGAGCTTCATGATTATGACAAATTATGGGTCCATATTGAGATTAGTTATTGAAATGATTATTTTTTTAAATGGTAATCATTTTAAACAAAAAATCTTAAGTTAATGCAAAATGATTTTCTTATTTTGACTAAAAGCAAAAATAAATAAATAAGGTTTTCCCATTCAGACCCATTTTCAAGGTGAGAAATTTACCTTATGTCACTAGTCATGGGGTCTTCAACAGGGGGTCCGGGACCCCTAGGGGATCCTCAGAGTTACCAAAGGGGGGCCGCCAAATCTTTGTGTGATATGATATTCTTTTTACATTAACCACTAGCATCCCATTTTTGAGGAGGACGTAAGCCAAAAATAGCAGATCTACAAGCTCATGAGCTTGTATATCTGCTATTTTTGGCAAAGAGGTATATAGGTGTAGAGGGGGGGAAAGAGCAGATCAAGTAAAACAAAAAAGTTTAATCTGCAGCCCAATTTTATACAATATAGAGGGGGTCCCTGCTTCATCTCTCTCTCAGCTAGGGGGTCCTTGGCCTGAAAATGTTGAAGACCCCTGCTCTAGTCTAGTCTAGTATCTTGCCTTTCAATGATATCAAAGGCAAAATATTACTATATGTCACTGTTTTGGCTTATTTTAACCTCTGGGACTTATGTTGCACTACTCTCTGGTCTGTGTCTCAGTGGACTTTGTTAAATTTTCGGACAAGTCTTAACAAGCTTTAATAGGCTACAGCTGGATCGATGACAAGACGTCTGTAGGCACATGAATTAAACCAGCGGTGCACTGTGGACGGATGATGATCACAACGTTTTTTTGAGTTGTTGTTGGAAGCTGCTTACAGCACTAAGGACTTTTCAGATGGCCCCTAGTAATTTATTTGGAACAAAAAGCAACCCTGCGGGTAGGAGCAGCATACTGTCTACTCTACTGGGAGAAGTGGCACACACACACACACACACACACACACACACACACACACACACACACACACACACACACACACACACACACACACACACACACACACACACACACACACACCATCTTTTCAACAACGTATGCAAAGAGAGACAGGGGGTGATTCTTCTTTGGAACTGGCTAAAATAAAAGGGATGTTTATAGTTTTTTTTTTCTGCCTGCATTAGCTTTTACAATGCTGTTGACTGTCACTGAAAGTAATTTCAACTGCATGGACCGTCTGAGCAGCCTGGTGATGCACTTACTGCCATTAAACTCTCAGTGATGGACCGACCGACAGCCACGGCATTGAGGCTATAACTGCGCGCTGCATTATGGAATATATAATATATCCCATAATATATATATATTTGATATATGTATCCTTATATTTCAAAGGTAAAATCAGCACCATCTGTAGGCTGTCACTTCTTGCTTGTTTACCGAGTCCACTCGCACGATTTGATCATCATGCTGTTGCTGCGCAGTGCCCATGCCGTATTCATTTGACCGGCATAAAATCGGAATTTATGACAGTGACCGGCCAAGCACCGATCCAGCCGGTTTGACCTAAAACCGGCTTTTTTAATCGGCGGCCGATTAATCGGTGCATCTCTACCGGCATGGATGTCAGGCTTTATAGTGATTAACATACACATATTCACAGTGAAGAAAGACAGTACAGGGTAATAACATTTTCTATTAAAGGCCTTTAATAGACCATTCACACCATGAATTAAAAAAATATATATTTTATATAGATATTGGCCCTTGATACATTTTATACAGGTTTAAGCCTAAAAAAAATACCCAGATCCTTTTTTTTCATAATCTGTCTGTCTGTCATGCCAAGCCTTTTCAGCTGCAATACCAAAACGTCCTCCTTTGGGCAGAGGGGCGCTACTGAAGAAGTTTGTCTGTCATATGCCTTAAGCTGTAAGGCATATG
Source organism: Gymnoscopelus microlampas (assembly GCF_963454915.1). Lineage (NCBI taxonomy): Eukaryota > Metazoa > Chordata > Actinopteri > Myctophiformes > Myctophidae > Gymnoscopelus > Gymnoscopelus microlampas. The sequence continues at coordinate 54,714,399 of NC_139944.1, read as the reverse complement.
ACAAAGCTTACAGATTGTTTCCATTGTGGTCCTTGTAGGTGTGCTTCCTCTAGACGCTTTCATGAGCAGTGGGTGCTCACACACAGGAACGACTAGTTAGAAAACCCTACCACACCAAGGTGGAAGTGGCGGCACTCCAAAATAAGAGAATACAAATGTTCAGTTGTTCATTCTTTATTTGGGGCTAATGTGTTTCAGCACCAGCTTTTCCTCAGAGCAAAAAGAAGCTATTCAATGTATGTAAAATTAAAAAATCTAATTATTTCACATGTTAGAGTTGCTGGTTAGTCTCCCTAATTTCCCAACCAAAGAGACACCATTGGTAGCTTGCGATTGTTATTTATGTTTTCCTACAAAGCAACCAAAGGTATGGCACCTCCATATCTTCAAAGCCTGATCCAACCCTACAACTCCTCCTGCTCTCTCAGATAAGCTAACACAGGGAAGCTTCTGGCTCCCAAACTGTGGAACAAACTCCCCATTGCAATTAGAACGGCAGACTCACTCCCAATCTTCCGCCGTAATCTGAAGACTCACGTCTTCAGACTCTACCTTAACTCGTATCACTTGCCGTAGAACTTGCCCTAGCCGCAACAACCTTGCAGGCTTATGCAAAGGCTAAAATGTCATTTAGATAGCATTTTATGTAGACAGATGACAGGTCATTTGTAGATCTGGCAATGGCATCCTATTGTGTGTAAAGTATCATTGTACAGATTATTGATTTGTTGGATATTCTACTGTTTAGACTGATGATAGGTTCTTGGATTACCTATGATCCTAGATTGGTATTTCTATGCATTTGATGTATTATCTTGTGTTTTCATTGCTTACTGTAAATCGCTCTGGATTAAGAGCGTCTGCTAAATGCCTAAATTGTAAATTGTATGTAACTACAGCTACTGAATGATAAGTAAAAGTTCTTTCTACTGGTGATTTCCACAGAGCACCACAGGGAGCGGTCTAAAGTATCTAGAGATACTATGGCCTACAAAATATATTCAACGTTGCCAGAGGAACAGCGGGAGATGGACGAGGGACGTGGACTGTTTGATGCAAGGATGCAACCTGTAGTAAAGTTGTACAGGATAGGTATGTACTGTGTTTTTTTTATTTATTTACTGCTGTTTTTAACCTGGAGTAAATTTGTACAGGATAGATATTTTTAAGCCTGATTGCCAGTGATATCGATCACAATATTTCTGTTACTCAAAATAACAAGCAGATTTATGTTAAACTAGAAAAAGTGCTCCTCGGGGCACAGGTCGCCGCCAGGTTAGGTATGTTATTGTGGCCTCCTGGTGGCGCTATAATAGGCCGATGTGAAAAGGGTGCCATTTATTCTTAGGCCTTTCACGGCAATCGGACACTGCATTCAGGATTTGAGGCATTTTGTTCCAAAAATATGTTTTGCTAAATTAGACCTGCTGGTTTGGCTATAACAGGCCAATGTGAAAAGGGTGGCATTTGTTCCTCGGCCAAGTGGGAATGTGCGTGTGAAATTTCACAGAAATTGCAAGCTGCGTGCATAATTTGGGGCATTTTGTTCAAAACGGACCAATCCTGCAAACTTTGGAAGCCAACCTTAGCCAATCAGGATGGAATATGGGAAATCGGACAGATCCGTGTTGATCACATGACTATAGAGATACTTTGTACCAATTTGCGTGACGTTTGGATAAAATCTGTAGGAGTAATGTCAAAAATGGGTTTTGCACAAATCGGCCCCCTGGTGGCGCTATAACAGGCCCATGTGAAAGATTAGGGGCAGAGGATCTGAATTGGCATCCAGGGAGTGTGTTTGCACAGTTTCGCAGCCACCTGGCCAACGGTACCAGAGATTAGCTGCTAACGGACGGACAGGACACACACACGGACGGACGGACAGAGGGTAAAACATACTCACTCTCGCCATGCCTTTCGGCCTGGCGGAGACAATAACTTGATATGGAGCTGAGTGGAGAAATTACTGCGTTTAAAACTAAATGGTGCTGAAGTGCGTCAGTGTTTGTACTAAAAAACACTTCCCAAGGTTGGCAGATATGGGACTTTTATATGGGGTATGGGGTTTTATATTTGCAATAAAAAAACACTGCTTGCTAGATTTTTTTACATTTTGAGATTAGATTATTCTGTTTGAAATTGTGCAGGAAACAGGTATTTATTTCCTTGTTTGATATCCTTATTAATGTGATATCAAAGTCCTTATTATTTAAGTTCTTATACATGTCACCTTAAGTCCTTATTGTATTACTTCTAGACCAGTGTGTGGAGTCCAGTCTGCAGGTGAAGATGAGTTCTCCATCCAGGACTGTTTCTATTAAACAGGAGCCTGAAGACCACCTTAAACAAGAACCTGAAGATCACCTTAAACAAGAACCTGAAGACCACCTGGAACTCGGTAAATTTCAAGCTCTCTCTTTTTCTTTTTTATTCTGTGCTGTTGTGGAGCTATCACCAAGGGTGAAAGTGTGCCGGTAATAAGGGTGTAAAGATTACACCTACATCGATGTGTGGAACCCTGGATCGATCTAAATGTACCATGAATCGGACAATGGTTTGGTTATAAAAGGTATTAATCACAAAAAGAGCAGAGCTTTCACCAGTGTGCCGACTTTATTTTCCTTTTGTTGAATTGTTTTTTGTCCTGCATCTGGGACACTGAAGTGGATGTGTGTTAATGGTGCATCATTGTATCTTTTTTCCTAGACTTCCTGCTCCTCCCTGTGTGTAAAGAGGAGGTTTCCCCTGAACAGCAGGAGAGGAGCTCCAGTCTGGTCCAGGAGGAACCGATACCTCCACAGATTAAAGAGGAACAGGAGGAGCTACTTCAAAGACAAGAGGAGGCTGATGGGTCAATATTGACACTACTAGCAGTGGAAAGTGATGATGATGGTGAAAACAGAGAGACAGAGCCTGTAGCCAGCACCTCAACTCAACGTATGAAAACACTAAATTATGTAGAGGACTGTGGAACATCACAACCAACTAGTGATGACCAGCTCCTCTCATCACGCTGTTCTGAATCTGACACTGAAGACAGTGATGATTGGGAGAAGACCAGGGACGGTCAGTCAGCTTTAAACACTCTGAAATCACACAAGACACAAAATGTGGAGAAACAAATATTGTCTTTGAGCCACAAGTTGTCCCAGGACCTGAAATCATCAAAACAAACTCACTCCATGAGAAGTCACACAGGGTTTGCTTGTACAGTTTGTGAAAAAAGGTTCAGTCAGAGTAGTAATCTGCAAAGGCACATGAGGACTCATACAGGGGAAAAGCCCTTTGCTTGTATAGTTTGTGAAGTAAGTTTCAGTCGAAGAGAGGCTCTAAAAGGACACATGGAGATTCATACAGGCGAAAAGTCCTTTGTTTGTACAGAATGTGGTAAAGTTTGTAGTCAAAGAGGTAATCTAAAAACACACATGAGGACTCATACAGGGGAAAAGCCCTTTGCTTGTAAAGTTTGTGAACACAGTTTCAGTGATTGTGGTTCTCTATCAAAACACATGAGGACTCATACAGGTGAAAAGCCCTTTGCTTGTAAAGTTTGTGAAAGAAGTTTCAGTCAGAGATATAGTCTAAAAACACACATGAGGATTCATACAGGTGAAAAGCCCTTTGCTTGTAAAGTTTGTGATCAAACTTTCCGTCATAGTGAGAGTCTAAAAATACACATGAGGACTCATACAAGCGAAAAGCCCTTTGCTTGTACAATTTGTGGTAATGACTGTGTCAAAACAGGTCTTTTAAAACAACACATGAGGACTCATACAGGCAAAAAGTCCTTTGTTTGTACAGAATGTGAAAAAAGTTTCAGTAAGAGTTTTGATCTAACAAAACACATGAGGACTCATACAGGTGAAAAGCCCTTTGCTTGTAAAGTTTGTGAAAAAAGTTTCCGTCAGAGAGGTCATCTAAGAAGACACATGGGGATTCATACAGGTGAAAAGCCCTTTGCTTGTAAAGTTTGTGAACAAACTTTCAGTCATAATACGACTCTGAAGACACACATGAGGACTCATACAGGTGAAAAGCCCTTTGCTTGTAAAATGTGTGAACAAACTTTCAGTCATTATACGAATCTGAAGACACACATGAGGACTCATACAGGTGAAAAGCCCTTTGCTTGTAAAGTTTGTGAACAAACTTTCAGTCATTATACGAATCTGAAGACACACATGAGGACTCATACAGGTGAAAAGCCCTTTGCTTGTAAAATTTGTGAACGAACTTTCAGTCAAAGTGTGAATCTAAGAAAACACATGAGGACTCATACAGGTAAAAACAAAAGTAATTAGTTGAAGTTGGTGTCAAAATGCACATGGGAAGATAATGAGGATTCATTCAGGGGAGAGATGAACCATAACAACAAGACACTCTCTGAGTTGACATGTGATGTAATACCATTCATTCAGTTTAATCCAGGATAACAATGACAAGTCATAGATACCAAAGCACAGCAATCACATCGACTGACAATATCAACATGACCGAATAAAATAAACTACTGTAGCCTGGTAAACCCTCCCTCCGGAAATCTCATTTTCATTTGATTTCAGGAAGGAGTCTGGCCTGATCGCCCATTCTGCAATATTGGCTGTGGGCTGGAGTTGGGCGGGAGTAATACCGTTGACTGACAACCCCTTCAGCCAATGATCGTTATTCCCCTTCAGCCAATTGCAGTGCATTTTTACCACCTCCAGACTAATGTGAAGAAACGGGACTTTTGAGATGGCCATGCCCAAAATAGGTTGCTTTATTCGGATACATGCGTGTCACTTCCCGCCCCTCCAGGTTCTCTAAATTTTTATTTTTAAATAGGCTCTGTCATGATTAATTGACCACATATATGAAGTTAAACAACTACATTCTATCCAAACGATATCTTATAAGTAAATTCCGTGCCTCAAAAAAGAAGTTTGAAAGCGCTATAAAACTGAAAGTAAGAAGTGAAGGCACTCGCACAAACAACAATGGCTGCCGTTCGTCTTTTGTCGGCTGCACTCAGGCTGCACTCGGCTTCCTTCGGGCTCACTCGAACTCGCCACCTGATTGGCCAACGTAAGCTGTCAATCACAGAACGATGAGCGACGACGCATTGGTAATGCACTAGAAACGCCCATACAAGCCTTCATGCCAGACTCACTCTTTAAATCAAATGGAAATGAGATTTCCGGAGGGAGGGTTTACCAGGCTAGTGTTTTTGTAAAGTCAAAGATCTCTTTTTAAACCTGGGGGGAAATGTTTATGATTTATTTGTTTGATTTAATAAAGGTTTCACCACAAGAGGTGTTCTATTTGTGCTGCATCATTACAGAAATGTACTCACAATGTGTGATTTTACTTATTACTCCAAAACTGCTGTGAACAGTACAGCAACAATCACTGCTTCATTTTTAGAGCCCGACTGATGTCCAATTTTTTTAGTCCGATGCCAATACAATTTCAAAGTGTGAGACCACCGATTACCAATGTTTTGACCGATATTGTCAGAAAATGTTTATTGAAGTTGATGATGAATTTAAACAAAGCAAGCCAATAAATGCATATAAATGTAAATAATGTTCTGATGGATGAATGCCAAAAGCATAAACATATTATCGTTGCTGTCGGACAGAAGCCTTGTTCTCCATATTTCAACTTTTTCTATGAATTAATTTAACATAAATGAATGCCCCACTTCTTCATACAAGAGCGTTGCTCTAAAGTAGTGGGAAGAGCATATCCACAAGCTCGCGGGAACCTAATAGACGATATATAGCTTATATGGTTCCGTATCAGTATATCAGTCAATTTTAGCAGATTCCATTCCAATTGGCTACTATGACTATTGCCTATGCATTTCACGTGCCTGGGTAACAGGTGAACACAATTAACTTAAACAAGGACGATATTGAGGGTTTGTGGTAATAGTGGGCGTGGCCATTCTTCCAACGTTTTTTTTGGTGCAAAACTAATGCTTGCAATTAGGGATGTTCGAAATTGTGTCTCATATCGGAACCGCTGCTGGTCGTGAAATTATTGGCTTAGGAATGCGACAAAAGAAGAAATATCCATGAATTCAAGTCTCCATGGGGTGAGTAATCGATAGAAAATACATTATTTTTTGGGTGAACTATCCCTTTAAATACTCAACAGCGCCACCCCAGGGTCACATAAACCCAAGGAACACATTTGAAGTTTTTCACCCATTTGGCTCCTACAGCCTATAAAGTGAACTGCAAAGCATGTTGGTGAATGGTGCCAACGCACAGTGCATGGTATGTAGGATCAAGAAAACTGGCAGAAAAAGACTTGTACTCTACAAAAACATTTGAGGAAGACTCCTTAGACAGACTGAGAACATATATGTTTATTTAATTTTAACATGCTCATAAAGTGATTTGTGCTCATGGTGAAAGGTGCAAAAAAACAGTTAACAATTTGGTCATAGGACCTTCGTCAGTGCAGGTCTGTCAGATCAGACAGCATGCCCAGAAGAGCAACAGTAACGTCAGAAACATAGAACATCCCTCACAGGTCTTTGTAGCCACCCCAAGCATCTCTTGAGACTGATATGGTATTTTACATCTTGTTCTTGAGTCTGATTAATAATCACATTTCCGTTAAATATTTACTGGCAAAGGCTACCATCCACCACCAGAACTATGTTCATATGAGGTAGGTTAAAACTTCAAAATGATGTCTATAAGAACTTTGTTTATATGAGGTAGGTTAAAACTACACAATGATTTCAATAAGAACTGTCTCTGGGTGGTCTCAGAATGTCCGCTGGTCACCTCAGCACACCTGGATGTCTTTACTGTCCGACGTTTGTTCAATGGGAACACATGTTGGCTGAGGAGTTTTTTTACAAAGACCTTTGTCCCCTTCTAGTGACCATGCATAAGCACAAACTGTCAATATGTTCAAATGTCCGATATCAACTGACATATCCACGCTAGATGTACACAAACTTGCTGCAGAGGTCGGAGACAGAGCAAGCCACACAGTTGTGATTCTTTCAGATTACTGAGCGGGGGAGGGGGAGGGTAATCACCTCAGTTGGGTTGGCAGTAAGTAGTCAGCCTTGCAGAGCCATACTGTTTCTGTAGTGTGAGGCGAGTTGATATTACAAGTACAATCCCTGGACATCACACGTCACACTTACCCTCAACCATTATGATGGTCTTTGGTATGACCCGGTCGTGGATTCGAACCTCAACCTCCCAATCTCAAGGTGGACACTGTAACCACAAGGCCACTGAGCTGGTGTATTTTTGGATTGGTCATAAGAAGAACATTTGGATGAGGAATGGTAAATAATTGTAGTATGTACAGTATCTGCCTTAAGGCTCCGTGTCCACTGGGGCTTTTTTTCTCCACTGCAAACGGCGGGGCGCTCGCCTGGTAGCGCCTCCAGGCGCCCGAGTTGAAAATATTTTATCTTTTGTCAGGCAGAGGAAAGCGCCTTGTGTGCATGAGGGAGCGCAAGGTAAATGCCCAGCGCAGCACCAAGCTGTCGGAGTTTCAAAAAACGTGACGCTCCTGTTATAAACAATTAAACACATGCACTGCCATCAGGAAAAAATCGGTGGAGTTGGGCAAAGCATGATGTGATTGGTTTACTAATGTTCTTTAAATAAACCTATATTTAATGAATCAATATAAATATAGCGCCCATGTGAAGAACAACTCTGAGCGTACAATATAATGAAATTATTATATGATATTTATTTTTTTTAAATAGGCTACTTGTTGTTCTATTTAGGCTTTTGGTAAAAGTAACTAAAAAGTAATATGTTATATATATTACTTTTGCTCAGACAGTAATATTGTAAAATAACACATTACTTTAAAATGAAGGTAAGAAATATGTAATGTAATTACAAATATAAAAGTAACTTGCCCAAGACTGCTGGCAACAACTGTGAAGGACGAAACATTACACAACTATTTATGTCAACATGGCTGCCATTGATACGTCTTTATTGTCCTACTGTAATGACAAAGTCTAAACCACTTGAACCCCAGCATCCATATTCTGAGGCGTACAGTAGCCAAAAATAGCCGATCTACAAGCTCACAATGCGCTGTATTTTGACACATTGTGAGCTTGTAGATCGGCTAATTTTGGCAAAGAGATTTAGTGTAGACAGACTGTACTTGGAACACCTTTTCTATCTATCTATCTATCTATCTATCTATCTATCTATCTATCTATCTATCTATCTATCTATCTATCTATCTATCTATCATTTATTCAGTGACAGTTACACACACCCTCCACCAGGTGGCGAAATGCTTTAAGGCAACAGTGGATACTTTATTACGCATGCGTGAAACACGTTACCCCGGAACCAGAAGTAGGAGCGTGTGTTTTTCCCTTTTTCCACGGTGTTGTTGAACAAAGGAGGCGGTGAGAGAAATGTCTCGTCCAACGTGTCAAATAGAGTGTTTACGGCGGTCGATCAATGAACACATGACGTCGGTGGGAGAGGAGATATTGTGTGTTTTGGAGAAACAGCAGCTGAAGCTTCATGTCAGAGTGTTTGTGTTGGAGCGCCTCAGTGCGGCCGCAGAGTGGACGTGCAACCTCTTCCAGAGAGAGATGGAGACACTAGAAACTCTGCTGGACACACAAAACAAACTGCTGGACGTTGATGTTGATATGGACATCCATCCTAAAACTGCAGGTTGGTAAACACATGACGTTCAACACCAGCCTAGCTACACGGAGTAGCTGTAGAATACAACTCTCGTAGACGTATTTATGATTCTGATTTCAATCTACGAGAGTTGTAGGGTTCACCCAGCACTATACCCCGTAGACACGCCAAACATGTACACATTGAAAATAAAGGTGCTTACCCCCACACCCTCAATGTTAACTCTCGGTACGGGGTAGTAGTTTAATGTAATAATCCATATCTTTCAATAAAGAAGTGTTTTAATGCCGTCTATGGCCGATTCTGTCGGAAGTTCCCAATGGGCGGTATTGATGCACCCATCTGGTGAAACCCGGAATTACACTCAATGTAAACAGGAAGTAAACGAGGGTGAAAAAATGGCGTTCGGCCACAGACGGCATTAAAACATGAAATATATGGATTATTACATTAAACTACTACCCCGTAGCGAGAGTTAACATTTGGGGCGTGGGGGTATAGCACCTTTATTTTCAATTTGTACATGTTTGGAGTGTCTACGGGGTATAGTGCTGAAAGTCCCTGTGTTTATGGGGGGTGAACCCTACAGGGTCCCCACGGTCATGAAATTCCTGGAAATATTTTGGAAAAAAAATAAAAAAAATCCAGTACTGGAAAAGGTTTGAAATTGATCAAACATCATCAAAGGTCCTGGAATTTATCAAGGGTCCTGGAAAAATATTTGGCTATGCATTGTTTTTGGCTATTGATTTTGTTAAAACAAAACATTTTCATAAACATGAATAATATTACACGAAATATGTAACATAAGTAGTTTTTCTCCGAACGGGCTGTGTGACGGCAGCCTAATGTATGTCTCAAACTTTATTTTTGCTACACTGCCTATCTTTGGGCATTCTACATAGGAGTAAGAGACACATTATTGCGCCGAATGATTGTTATATAGGCCTGGAAATTGGGCTAAATATTCTGGAAAAGTTTTGGAAAAGTTTTGGAAATTCAATGCTAAAAATGTGTGGGGACCCTGACCCTACAACTCTCGTGGATTGAAAACGTCAGAATCATAAATACGTCTATACGAGAGTTGTATTCTACAGCTATACACGGAGCTACATGTAGCTACAGACTGTAGCTTAGCTAAGCTACTTTAGCTACATGTAACTAAGATACTTTAGCTACATGTAGCTAAGCTACTTAGCTACATGTAGCTAAGATACTTTAGCTCCTACATGTGGCGTCAGCTTAGCTACTGAACTACATGTCCCAGTAGCTTGTGTGTAGTTTCCCTGCGTGTTTGCTTTTCCACTGGTTTGGCATCGTTTTCACCATCTAGATCAGTGGTTCTCAACCTTTTCAGGCCGTGACCCCCCAAAATAATCATATTTGAACTGGGGACCCCCGACCTGACAAGCAAAATATTATGAAAATAATAACGCATTGCGAGGCGTTGTGAGCTTGTGGATCAGCTATTTTCAAGATATTTCCCTCTTATATTATTTAACAATTTGGCCAATGTTTGGCCAGTTTTAATAGTATATAGTTTTGATTACTTTTGATGCAGTACTTGTATTTTTATGTAATTTCATTGTATATATTTTATTTTTAGGTATTAATCATTTTATTCATCACTTTACCATGATCTGGGGACCCCCCTAAAATCATGTGGGGACCCTGATCCAGTGGTTTAGAACCACTGGTCCTAGATCAGTTGTCCATTTAATAGTATATAGTTTAGACTGATGCTAGCGTTTGGGTTTCCCTGTGATCCTAGTTTACAGAGGCACTACACTGCTGTGATATTGCTAGACCCAAGGGTGGTCTTTTCCCACAAAAATTCACACCCTACGTGATGCCCGGTGCTTGGACCCGGTTCGGTGCCCCCCGGGACGGTTTTGTGAACGGGGATCAATCAGCGCGGATTATCGGATTCAACGATAATACATATTTTATTTTGTATTATTTATGAATGTAGAATATATTTTTACTATTTATTGTGTAGCAATAAAAGACTGAAAACACTGGCTTACAGTGGAATTATTGGCAACTAAAGAAATAGGAATTCAAGAAATAATGAAGACAAATACTGACAATGCCTATGAACATTGGCTTGCAGTTATTGCACATAGCCAAAATGCAATAATAATATTAGGCTTGTCATTGAGAAAGGAAAATAAAGTTGTCTTTTTGAGGAGAAGTGGAACCTTATAGTCACTTTAAGTTTAGCATGAGGGAGAGGCTCTACCCTCTTCAGGGAATTACTTGTTATGATATCTCTAGGCTACAGAAAACATTCATTTGGCTATTAACTGAGTGCTGCTACAACGTGTGCGAGAGAGTCTCCACACAACGGTGTCTAACCGAGAGTCCATGCAGATCACAGCTTTTTCTCTGTTGTTGGTGACAACTCTAGTGTGTCCCATGGACGCCACGACGGTGTCATGAATGCGTCCTTTCACAATATTGTGCGTCAGCGACGCAGGACGCAGGCCTATGAGCATCTCTGACACTGTCTCTCTGCATTCTAAGTATGTGTTTACCTTGCTCATACACAGTTCACAGGTGGACCAGGGGGCTCTATGTGGTTAAAGTAAAGTGGCAGTTTGTGTTTTGATGGGGGCATGGAGATCCAAGAGGGTGGTCAGGGAGTTATTGTAAAAGTCCACAGCTTCACTGACGTTTGGGAAGTCTACAGAGGAGAGATGGTGGAGGTCCAATGTTATAGTATCTTGGTTTATGTTTTTGATGTTCCTGAAGCTGATTTGGCACTTAGGCTTGGTGTGGGGGTGGAAACGACAGCTCCATTGCAATGACCTTGTGATCAGACCAAGGGCCCAGCTTCCTGCTTTGAAATTGAGTCTATATAGGAAATAAAAGTTCATATGAATGGCCTAGGTTCGCTGTCTTACCCCTGCTGGTGTCTGGATTTTTTCTCAATTTCAAGTGGGTGGGTTTTTGACGAACTTGAGACTTGATTTTCTTACCTTAATAAACATAGTAATAAATATTATTAGTAATAAATACTATATTCTTCTAGTCGCCTGTCAATCATCGTCTCTGGGTAGCGCCTCCAAAAAAATTGACGGGTTATTTAGCTGGTTGTTTATAAACATTCTATAAATTTGTATCTATAAATAAGTCATGTTCTACCTAAATATAGACTTTTCTTTTTTTTAAGTGTTAGTTGGTGTGAATGAAGCTTAAATTGGAATTGGAATTAATTTGTGAGATTAGATCAAGACACACGCACACAGAGAGACCGACCCTCTTCTAGACGGCTTGCCCCTTCTAGGAACCTCGTCGTACAAAAAAAATGACACAATATACAAACACTGGTGTGATAAAACAAAACGATAAATAGGAGAATAAATCTCAACGAATGAGAAATACATTTTGAGTTATTGTGCTGATGCTGACTCTTCTCTTCTCCTTCTGTCTGTGTTTAAAGAGGAGAGGAGCCCCAGTCTGGACCAGGAGGAACCACAACCTCCACAACATGAGGAGAGGAGCCCCAGTCTGGTCCAGGAGGAACCACAACCTCCACAACATGAGGAGAGGAGCCCCAGTCTGGTCCAGGAGGAACCACAACCTCCACAGATGAAAGAGGAACATGAGGAGGAGGCTGATGTGTCAACATTGACATTACTACATAGGAAGACCAGACGTGACACTTTATCAGGTAAATAATGATCACTTTATTAGTACTGATCTAACAAGACTCAGGGCTCTTATTTTGCGTGTCCTATTTCCAGGTCTTAGAAGGTAAATAAGTAAGAACGCAAGTGATTAAGGGCACTATGCAGTATCTGGTATTTTACACCTCGACTTGCCAAGACTCAGAGCTTAGCGCTAAGATGTCCTCAAGATCACATCTTAAGAGCAAAGGCATTCCCTCTAACAAACGCAGAAATGCACAAACATACCTGATCTACAAGCATACAACGTGTCACGCAGCAAATATATTTATAAACACAATATTGTCCTTATACAAATATGCCGGCATGGATGTCAGGCTTTATAGTGATTAACATACACATATTCAGAGTGAAGAAAGACAGTACAGGGAAATAACATTTTCTATTAAAGGCCTTTTATAGACCATTCACGCCATGAATTTAAAAAAATATATTTTGTATAAATATTGGCCCTTAATACATTTTATACAGGTTTAAGCCTAAAAAAATACCCAGATCAGTTTTTATTCATTGTCTGTCTGTCATTCCATAATCTCTCAAGAACAGATTCTGCTCTCCGCTTGAATCTGTCGGGGGGGGGGGGGGGGGGGGGTTTGTCATATCGCGTACGCACTGGCCTACAAGTGGGCATGCCTTCAGATCAGGAAGCAGGCCGCGCTTTACCCAATCAAATGTAGTGGGCGGGATTTACGTGTGTACCATTCCTTCCCCACTAGAAACAAACCGAAATTCATTTAACAATAGCGTCCTCGGAGCAGACAAAACCACAGAAAGATATTCACATTTTAACTTGCTCTTTCATCATAGAAACAAGTGGGCTTATAACCAAAACCATCCATGTTCTCTGGGAGAAGTGGTGTTAGTGTTCCGTGTAGAAATATTGTTAGTGGGAATGAAAACATCGCACCACCGGAAGTGAAAGGCTGAAGGCAGACCAAAAACACAGACCTAAGTGAAAGAGTAAAAAACAGCAGAGGGTTCTGTTTTTCCTTTTTTATTTGGCAATGGGTTCCCAGATTGGTCATTCCAAGCCTTTTCAGCTGCAATACCAAAACTTCCTCCTTTGGGCAGAGGGGCGCTACTGAGGAAGTTTGTCTGTCATATGCTTTAAGCTTTAAGGTATATGACAAAACTTACAGCTTGTTTCCATTGTGGTCCTTGTAGGTGTGCTTCCTTTAGACCAGGGGTCTTCAACAGGGGGTCCAGGACCCCTAGGGGGTCCTCAGAGCTACTATAGGGGGTCCACCAAATCTTTGTGTGATAGCATTTAGTTTTTCTACATTAACTACTTGAACCCTAGAATTCCTTTTCAGAGGGGAACATTAGCCAAAAATAGCAGTTCTACATTGAGAGCTTGTAGATCTGCTATTTTTTGGCAAAGAGGCTATAGGTGTAGAGGGGAAAAAGAGCAGACTAAGTAAAACAAAACTTTAATCTGAAATACAATTTTTTACAATATAGAGTAGGGGGTCCCTGCTTCATCTCTCTCTCAGCTAGGGGGTCCTTGGCCTGAAGACGTTGAAGACCCCTGCTCTAGACGCTTTCATGAGCAGTGGGTGCTCAGACACAGGAACGACTAGTTAGAAAACGCTGCCACACCAAGCTGGAAGTGGCGGCACTCCAAAATAAGAGAATACAAATGCTCAGTTGTTCATTCTTTATTTGAGGCTAATGTGTTTCAGCACCAGCTTTTCCTCAGAGCAAAAAGAAGCTATTCAATGTATGTAAATTAAAAAAGGCAGTGTTTTCATTGCTTACTGTAAATCGCTCTGGATTAAGAGCGTCTGCTAAAATGCCTTAATTGTAAATTGTATGTAACTACAGCTACTGAATGATAAGTAAAAGTTCTTTCTACTGGTGATTTCCACAGAGCACCACAGGGAGTGGTCTAAAGTATCTAGAGATACTATGGCCTACAAAATATATTCAACGTTGCCAGAGGGAGGGGAACAGCGGGATATGGACGAGGGACGTGGACTGTTTGATGCAAGGATGCAACCTGTAGTAAAGTTGTACAGGATAGGTATGTACTGTTTTTTTTATTTACTGCTTTTTTTAACCTGGAGTACATTTTTACAGGATAGATATTTTAAGCCTGATTGCCAGTGATATCGATCACAATATTTCTGTTACTCAAAATAACAAGCGGATTTATGTTAAACTAGAAAAAGTGCTCCTCGGGGCACAGGTCTCTGCCATGTTAGGTACTTTATTGTGGCCTCCTGGTGGCGCTATAATAGGCCAATGTGAAAAGGGTGCCATTTATTCTTAGGCCTTTCACGGCAATCGGACACTGCATTCATGATTTGAGGCATTTTGTTCCAAAAATGTGTTTTGCTAAATTAGACCTGCTGGTTGGCCTATAACAGGCCAATGTGAAAAGGGTGGCATTTGTTCCTCGGCCTAGTGGGAATATGCGTGTTAAAATTTCACGGAAATTGCAAGCTGCGTGCATAATTTGGGGCATTTTGTTCAAAACCGACCAATTCTGCAAACTTTGGAAGCCAATCTTAGCCAATCAGGATGGAATATGGCAAATCGGACAGATCCGTGTTGATCACATGACTATAGAGATACTGTGTACCAATTTGCGTGACGTTTGGATAAAATCTGTAGGAGTAATGTCGAAAATGGGGTTTGCACAAATCGGCCTCCTGGTGGCGCTATGTTAAAAATTTGGGGCAGAGGTTCTGAATTGGCATCCAGGGAGTGTGTGTACACAGTTTCGCAGCAACCGGCCCAACGGTGCCGGAGATTAGCTGCTAACGGACGGACAGGACACACGGACGGACGGACGGACAGACAGACAGGGGGTAAAACATACTCACTCGCCATGCCTTTCGGCCTGGTGGAGACAATAACTTGATATGGAGCTGAGTGGAGAAATGACTGCGTTCAAAACTAAATGGTGCTGAAGTGCGTCAGTGTTTGTACTCAAAAACACTTCCAAAGTTTGGCAGATATGGGACTTTTATATGGGGTATGGGGTTTTAAATTTGCAATAAAAAAATACTGCTTGCTAGATTTTTTTAAATTTTGAGATTAGATTATTCTGTTCAAAATTGTGCAGGAAACAGGTCTTTATTTCCTTGTTAATGTTTATAATTGTAAAATAAATATTCTGGTTCATAATATTAATGCATTTGACTGGTTCAGTTATAATACGATAAATATCTATTCATTGGATATTAACATAATAAGTATTGTGATATCAGTCCTTATTGTCCAGCATTAATTAACATACTGGTTAAAAGTAACGTGGCGTCACTGTTTAGTCTTTAAAACCAAACCCTCTGTTTCACAGGCATGCCAACTTGTAGCTTTTCGGCGAAAATCGACGTTTTGAATCCAAATAGGTGATTTGTGTGGAGCGTGCAGATCCGTTAAGAAAATGTTTTGGGGGGTGGGGGGGTGTTGTATCGATTGTAAGGCTGCGTTGGTCACATTCATAGGCTGTAAAAGATTGGACATAACAAGGATGTTGTTTTGGACGGACTTCAAAATAAAACTTCCGTTGACTAATCATGATACTAATCAGTGGGAGTCTTATCTTGAAATCCCGCTTTAGGAAGTTGTAGCTGCAGCCTGCATTAGCTGACGGAACACAGTCAGCTGCATTAGCTGAGGGCCATTATTATTATGCAGTGTTGGGGAAGATGTTTGAATGGATAATAAGTTCATGACTCGCTCCGCTAGACGTTTTAACAACGTGAAAACCATGCACTGTGGACTAGGACCGTTCTTTTAGACCATCCATTGCAGTGGTGAGTGTGTTGTTATTTTACGTCGTGTCTCTGTGTGTGGCTAAAAACTTGTGTGTGTGTTTGTCGTACACGCACGCTCCCTCCACCTGGAGGTTCGATATCAGCGAGGCTTTGCCCAAATGTTACTGTATTCTTTGATTTTGAAACGGTGTATATTTAATGTTGTTATTTAACAGCCCCCTCAGGTAGGAGAGAATCGGGTAAGATGAGCCACTTTTCACTGAAGTTGTCCTGGAAGCAAGGCAAAATGAGATCTAAACATCTACCCTTATTTCAGGATGTCTTCTATCAATTGAAATTACTAGAGGGTCGGGGCGCTGCGCGCCCCTCCCCCCTAGCCGCTGCGCGGTGCTTTGTGTTTGTTGGTCTCTATAATATATAAAGCCATAATAGGAGATGTTCCCAATGGAGCTATGCCCAAATATGGAGTGTGTTGTCTGACCTCACTTGGGTCTCGTTGGGCGGTTATATAAAGCCATAATAGGAGATGTTCCCAATGGAGCTATGCCCAAATATGGAGTGTGTTGTCTGACCTCACTTGGGTCTCGTTGGGCGGTGGTCGGCGATGACGCTAAGGAACAACATGGCCGACTGTAATGTTGTGAGTTTGTGTTGGCCGCAATTAATTATGCTGCGAGGGGGCAGATGTGTGCTGAGCAGTATGAAGTGGCCTACAGACTGCGCGTAGTAATTCTGCACGTTGTGGCGTGTCTTGTTAGTGACATTGATATGTTGTTTTTGTGTTTAGTCCCACACAGTGGCAGGTTTTTTTGGGGGGTTTTGGGTTTAGAAATGTATATATAGATAGATAGATAGACTAGAGGGTCGGGGCGCTGCGCGCCCCTCCCCCCTAGCCGCTGCGTGGTGCTTTGTGTTTGTTGGTCTCTATAATATATAAAGCCATAATAGGAGATGTTCCCAATGGAGCTATGCCCAAATATGGAGTGTGTTGTCTGACCTCACTTGGGTCTCGTTGGGCGGTGGTCGGCGATGACGCTAAGGAACAACATGGCCGACTGTAATGTTGTGAGTTTGTGTTGGCCGCAATTAATTATGCTGCGAGGGGGCAGATGTGTGCTGAGCAGTATGAAGTGGCCTACAGACTGCGCGTAGTAATTCTGCACGTTGTGGCGTGTCTTGTTAGTGACATTGATATGTTGTTTTTGTGTTTAGTCCCACACAGTGGCAGGTTTTTTTGGGGGGTTTTGGGTTTAGAAATGTATATATATAGATAGATAGATAGACTAGAGGGTCGGGGCGCTGCGCGCCCCTCCCCCCTAGCCGCTGCGTGGTGCTTTGTGTTTGTTGGTCTCTATAATATATAAAGCCATAATAGGAGATGTTCCCAATGGAGCTATGCCCAAATATGGAGTGTGTTGTCTGACCTCACTTGGGTCTCGTTGGGCGGTGGTCGGCGATGACGCTAAGGAACAACATGGCCGACTGTAATGTTGTGAGTTTGTGTTGGCCGCAATTAATTATGCTGCGAGGGGGCAGATGTGTGCTGAGCAGTATGAAGTGGCCTACAGACTGCGCGTAGTAATTCTGCACGTTGTGGCGTGTCTTGTTAGTGACATTGATATGTTGTTTTTGTGTTTAGTCCCACACAGTGGCAGGTTTTTTTTTTGGGTTTTGGGTTTAGAAATGTATATATAGATAGATAGATAGATAGATATATTTTACATAAGTCGGCCTCCTGGTGGCGCTATAAAAGGTAGATGTGAAAGATGCAGGGGAAAGGTTTTTCCTTGACCTCTACAGAGTGCACATACAAAGTTTTACACAGATTGGTGCAGTTATAGGTGAAAACACAAATCGGACTGTTATAGCGCCACCATGAGGCTGATTAGAAAAATCTCAAGTGGAATTTCTTCCTCGGCATAGTGGGAATGTGGGTGCAAAGTTGCACGGAAAGTGCATGCTGTGTTCATAATTTGAGGCATTTTGGTCAAAACGGAGCAGTCCTGCAAACTTTGGAAGCCATTTTTAGTCAATCAGGATGGAATATGAAAAATCTGTTTTTTTAATGACTATAGAGATACTGTGTGTCGATTTGCGTGATGTTAGGACAAAATATGTAGGAGTACTGTGAGAAAATGTGTTTTGCAAAATGCGGCCTCCTGGTGGCACTATAACAGGGCCATGTGAAAGAAATGGGGCAGAGGTTCTGAATTGGCATCCAGGGAGTGTGTGTGCATCGTTTCGCTGCGGTCAAGCCAACGATGCGGGAGATTAGCTATCCACAGACGGACGGACAGGGCTAAAACATACTCTCGCGCCATGCCTTTCGGCCTGGCGGAGACAATAAAAAAGCTAAAGTAAAGGAAAAGACCTGTACTGCAACAAAAGTAGTCAACAAACTATACTATAAAACATTGGCCACATTGTCAAATAATATAAGAAAGAGGCAAAAATGTTGAAAATAGCCGATCTACAAGCTTACAACGCCTCTCAACGTGAGGCGTGGTGAGCTTGTAGATCTGCTATTTTCACAATATTGACTTGTGGAACGGAGTCAAACAAAATGGGGGGGTCCCCAGTTCAAATATGATTATTTGGGGCGGGGGGGGGCATTTCGGTCCCTAATCGGACCGAAATTATCTGAAATGACTACAGTACCATAATGCAGCCTAAACGTGCTTTGCACGGGGCGGTCCTGCCATTACGTTAGTTACTGGAGTTGCTGTGGACAGTGTGGAGCTACAGCAGAAGACACACAAGCCCACAGCAGAAGACACACAAGCCCACAACATACTACACCATCTACAATGGACTAACGGGGCAGCAATAATAACATTTACCACACGAACGTGCATTGTTGACAAAGTGATTGCACAGCCGCTGCAGGCATGACAACCACGTTAGCGTTAGCTACATGCCAACTATCACAGCGCCCTGTCCGTCGTCGCTGCGACTGACTTTGGTGGCTACAGCCATAGATATATATAAACACTACAGCAAGCTCTCTGCGATGCCATTGTCTGGAAACTGCTCTTAGCGTGACACGACCAATGAGAGTGAGGGCTTTCGTAGTTGCTAAGATACGGTGCATGGCACACGGCTTCTCTGGCCCATAGCTTGTAGATCTCTCACACATGATTGGCGTAGGCTGCGTTGCCAGGTCTGACTTTTTGTATAAGCAATGGTCGGCTTATTTTTGCGCGCCTTTGGGCTCGTTCGCATAGTGCGCACGGCAGCGCTTGTTTTGCGCACGTCAGCGCGACGTGGCAACGTGAAAGGGTGGTCACTGTTTGGCAGATGATGATTGGCTGGTGAGATTGACCACCCGGAATTAAATTGCGAGCAGACACTTTATGACACTTTATGATTATTAGAAAAGGAGGCACATGTGAAGGTTGAAAATTAAGTAGAATTTCTTATATACTTTTGCATGAGTGATTTTTGTAGCAAGTTGGGAGTGAAATGGAGCAGTGCTTTGGCCGTGAGTTGTTCCTTAGTGGTTGAGGTTCCAAAGGCGCACGGCTCTCTGATTGTATTGTTGGGATGAGTAAGCATGACAAAGGACCATAAAGATGACTTCTACAAATAATTGATCCACTTATCAAAAAGAATTTAATAACACATTTCCCTTTTGCAAATAGCCTTATTTCTTAACGGTTGTTTAAACAATATAAAGCTACTTAAATAAAGTTTGTTTTTCAGAACCTTTTAATATTTGCAATTGTTAATACAACATTTGAAACTTTTCTTAAATGAGATATTCATCCAAATTAAAGGTCATCCAGCATAATTTTGACTAGCAAAGAAATGATATATTGTCCTTATACAAATATGCCAGCATGGATGTCAGGTTTTATAGTGACATTGATTAACACACATATTCACAGTGAACTTCACTTTGAATTAATGTTAATATCTTGCTCAATACTGAGTATAGATTTGCACTGATTGACTCAAGTGTAATATAACCTTGTAGTGTCCCACTAGACCCATTGTTGACCTGTCTGTCGAGTATAAAATGCTGGATGAGTGAGAACTTTCTTAAGCTAAATGACGATAAAACAGAAGTTCTCATAATTGGCTCCAGTTAGCAGAGAGAATCAATAATAAGTAGACTTGGTAACCTGGCTGTAGAAAGTAACACCACAGTAAAGAACCTGGGGGTTATTCCCGATTCTGAATTGAATTTTAATACACACATTAATCATGTTACCAAGATTGCTTTCTTTCATCTTAGAAATATTGCACGAATTAGAGACTATCTGTCGTTAGACGATGCAAAAACGTTGATCCACGCTTTTGTTTTCTCTCGGCTTGATTACTGCAACGCACTCTACTCTGGCCTGCCAAAGAAAACAACTGACAGATTACAACTTGTTCAAAATGTGGCAGCCAGAATTTTAACTAAAACTAGGATGAGAGAACATATCACTCCAGTTCTAGCTTCACTACACTGGCTCCCGGCTGTTTTTAGGATTGACTTTAAAATTATTTTAATAGTTTATAAAGCTCTAAATGGTCTGGCACCTTCCTACCTCTATGACTGCCTAGAGAGATATGTAGAGATGCACGATATAATCGGTAATGTATCGGAATCGGCCAATATCGGCCCTAAAATGCCATATTGGTATCGAACCGATCTCAAAATAAACCCGATTTAAATTCACCGACATAATAATAAAATGCCTGAGAGCAGTCTGTCTGCCTGTCTCTGTCTCTTTAAGAGAGCCAGCTGTTGCCCCTCCCCCCTCCACACGCTCTGCATGCCTCTCAGACAGAGAGAGCAGTGTGCAGCAGGCTACTGAGGCTAGGCTAAGCTGCTCCGTGAACAGACAGACAAGTACTCAAACTAACAGCAAACAAACTCTTCACGTCCATTGTTCATACCAAGAACAGTCAGAGGGTTTATTGTACATCTTTAATTAGATTAGAGTAGTGATACTGCAGAGGATATATTTTCAACACGAATGTGTACATTGCCTCGTTATTTAACATCGACGTAACAAACACTCGTTACTCGACTCGAGTATAACCAGCGGCCGCTGTTGAACAAGCAAGCTGCTTGTTTATTTAACCACAGAGAATGACCACAAATTAGCTCTCAGCTGGTAATGTTTCTGTCTTTGACATCCTGTTGTCCTACAATCTGTAGTGTAGTGTATTTATGGTAAGATTAATTTGTATATCACACACACACACACACACACACACACACACACACACACACACACACACACACACACACACACACACACACACACACAGTGGCGGCTCCAGGCATTTGTGATTGGGAGAGCTAAGGGGGGCTTTATTGTTTAGAGCAAAGGCTAATTAACACACACAGTGGCGGCTCCAGGGATTTGTGATTGGGAGAGCTAAGGGGGGCTTTATTGTTTAGAGCAGAGGCTAATTAATTTAGGCAACAGACAATATGATTAACACTAATAACAAACTAGATTCAATGATCTTAGTTCCATAGGCCACATAACATATGGTTTTGTGTTATACAAAGATTCAAATGATTCTGTAATGGCTTATAGCATACAAAAATGATGTCATAATTAAGTTTGTTACTTAGAAGAATATATATAATTAATGTATTTATTCCATAAATATTTTCATCACAGTAGGGCTAGTAGTCCAGGTCTATATGTCCAAAAAAGAAGGTTCGTTAAAATTTTCGGGGATTAGGAAAACTATACATTTTTGGAAACTTCAGAGTATAACAAATCAGAAAATCCATGATTCCATTTGCGCAGAAGCCAATATGGTGGCCATCTTGGATTTTGCAAAATGGCGACCTTTGAATATTCGTTTTTCAATATCTCGACTTCTAGATTACATAGGATCTGGATTCTAGTGGCTAAATCTACATTTGTAGGGTCAGGAAATCCAATGGTGCTAATTAAAAATAAATACAAATGATCAATGGCACAGATTTGGTCATAATCCTTGATTTTGGGGAGAAAAAATGTAATATTAGTTTTTCCACTATTTTGACTTCTAGATTACATAGGATCATGATTCAAGTGGTTAAATCTACATTTTTCAGGAAATCCAATGGTGCTAATTAAAATCAGTGATCAATAGCACATATTTACATAACAATTTAGAATTGTAATATATGATTATCTGAAGAGACAGAGACAGATGATTTCTCTCATTGACACAAGGTTGCGTCATTTATTTACACAAGCACAAACTAGACCAGTCTATACATCATCCTCACTATCATCATTGCTGTCACTAGCCAATGTATCTTGACAGTCTTCATCATTTTGGCAGTCAGCAGTACACTGACATACTGTAGCTCCGTACAGGGTAGCCCCACTGATCTGCATGAACATCTAAGTGAAGAACAGTCTGCTTTACAGTGACATCTGACCATCTCAATGATTGCCTCTGGTGCTGGGAGGGACTCAGTTGTAACTGGTTTCAGCTGGCCGTCCTTGTCCTTGTAGTAGCCATTGTTGAGTGGGTCAAGGAACTCCTGCTGAGCAATGTGTGCCTGACTCCACACTCTGGCCTGGATATGGACTCTTAGGACATGCTGTTTGAGAGCACCAAGGGTGGGTGGAAGCTTGTCCCCTTCTGCCATGTGTTTACAGAATAGATGCCATCTCAGCTCAGGGATGTTTTCGATTTTGATCCCCTTTGGTAAGTATGCAGTGCATACAAACTTAGCTACTATAGTTAGTAGATCCTCTGTCACATCACTGGTTTGAGAAAGCATCTTCAGAGCCTCGAGGACATCATCACCAGCTTTGAGGTACTGTAGCTGTTCCACCAGGTAGGTTTGCCTATCCTAGAAAATCTCCCAGTGTTGTCTGCTCCTGTAAAGGCATGAAATGCAGGCAAAGCTTTGGCTCGGTCTACACCCACAATTTTCCATATTGGTGCCACTTCCAAAATCCCAGATGTCAGTGTACTGCTGACTGCCAAAATGATGAAGACTGTCAAGATACATTGGCTATAGTGACAGCAATGATGATAGTGAGTGATATTCTGCAAACACAAGGTAGAAGGGGACAAGCTTCCACCCACCAATGGTGCTCTCAAGCAGCATGACCTAAGAGTCCACATTGCTCAGCAGGAGTTCCTTGACCCACTCAACAATGGCTACTACAAGGACAAGGACGGCCAGCTGAAACCAGTTACAACTGAGTCCCTCCCAGCACCAGAGGCAATCATTGAGATGGTCAGATGTCACTGTAAAGCAGACTGTTCTTCACTTAGATGTTCGTGCAGATCAGTGGAGCTACCCTGTACGGAGCTATGTCAGTGTACTGCTGACTGCCAAAATTATGAAGACTGTCAAGATACATTGGCTAGTGACAGCAATGATGATAGTGATGATAGATAACTAGATTGTAAATATGTGCTATTGATCACTGATTTTAATTAGCACCATTGGATTTCCTGAAAAATTTAGATTTAACCACTTGAATCATGATCCTATGTAATCTAGAAGTCAAAATAGTGGAAAAACAAACATTATTTTTTCCCCCAAAAAATCAAGGATTATGACCAAATCTGTGCCATTGATCATTTGTACATTATTTTTAATTAGCACCATTGGATTTCCTGACCCTAAAAATGTAGGTTCAGCCACTAGAATCCAGATCCTACGTAATCTAGAAGTCGAGATATTGAAAAACAAATATTCAAAGGTCGCCATTTTGCAAAATCCAAGATGGCCACCATATTGGCTTCTGCGCAAATGGAATCATGGATTTTCTGATTTGTTATACTCTGAAGTTTCCAAAAATGTAGTTTTCCTAATCCCCCGAAAATGTGAACAAAATTACATATAGAACTGGACTATAGTGGAGAGGGGGGTTTACCATCAACTTTCATCAGTAAAACAAATTAAAATAACAAAAATCAGCAATGAGCTCAATATAAATATGATATATAATATATTGGTATCGGATCGGTATCGGCCGATATGACCCAGCAAATAATCGGTATCGGTTTCAAAAAAACAATATTGTGCATCTCTAGAGATATGTTCCAAACCGGCCCCTCAGGTCTTCAAGTGCTGACCTGCTCGAGGTGCCTACAATGACTTCACACCCAGTGTGAAGTGGGCGGTGTGGTCATCACAGTGATGGAAGCTCACTTAAAGAAAACTAATATTTCTGAAGTGCGAGGTGCTATTTATATGTTATTAATTTAATTATGCGTCTCGCTAGCCAATCACAGTACTGGGCAAAGGGTGTGAATAGAGTCAACCAATCGTAGTACAACAAAGAAATAATTAAAAATTAATCTTCTTCCAGTTCTAGGAAGACTTTCTATTGTCTTCTCAATATCGGTTTCTTCTTTTCTCATTTCAGCCATAGCGATCTTTGGGTTCTTCTTTACCGCTCTCACCAAGGCTCGTCTCCCCCGATTACGCAGTTTGGCCAAAGGGCCACTTCTAGGAAGACTCCTGCTTGTCTCAAACGTCTTCCATTTATGGATTATGTTGGCCACTGTGTTCTTAGAAATCTTAAGTGCAGCGGAAATTCTTTTGTAACCGTGGCCAGATCTGTGCTTTGCCACAATTCTGTCTTTAAACTTTTCTGACATATCCTTTGATCTCATGATTCTCATTTTCTATGACATGCACTGTTTTTCTCTCCTACAATATCTCAGTTTGGCCAAAGGGCCAGTTCTAGGAAGACTTTCTATTTTCTTCTCAATATCGTTTTTTTCTTTTCTCATTTCAGCCATAGTGATCTTTGGGTTCTTTTTTACCGCTCTCACCAAGGCTTGTCTCTCATGATTCTCATTTGCTCTGACATGCACTATGAGATATACTGTCTTATATAGACAGGTGTGTGCCTTTTCCAATCAAGTCCAATCAATATAATTAAACACAGCTGGATTCCAATGAAGGTGTAGAACCATCTCAAGGATTATCTGACGAAATGGACAGCATCTAAGTTAAATATACTAATGTCACATCAAAGTGGTTTTAGATTAATTTCATCATATGTCTCACTAGCCAGTCACAGCACGTGGAATTGGAGCACTATGTCACTGTTGTTATTTAACAGTGGTCATCACAGTGATGGAAGCTCACTTAAAAAAAAATTGTCTCGCTAGCCAATCACAGTGCTGAATAGAGTCAGCCATGATTCTCATTTGCTCTGACATGCACTATGAGATATACTGTCTTATATAGACAGGTGTGTGCCTTTTCCAATCAAGTCCAATCAATATAATTAAACACAGCTGGATTCCAATGAAGGTGTAGAACCATCTCAAGGATTATCTGACGAAATGGACAGCATCTAAGTTAAATATACTAATGTCACATCAAAGTGGTTTTAGATTAATTTCATCATATGTCTCACTAGCCAGTCACAGCACGTGGAATTGGAGCACTATGTCACTGTTGTTATTTAACAGTGGTCATCACAGTGATGGAAGCTCACTTAAAAAAAAATTGTCTCGCTAGCCAATCACAGTGCTGAATAGAGTCAGCCAATAGAGTCAGGCCAGGGGCCACCCATTGTGGGTGGAAGGGGTGTACAATCGATGGCCAATCACGGTGCAGGGTTTGGGGGGGTACAATGGGTGGCCAATCACAGTGCAGCAAATGTCAATGTCCCAACCTCACACAAAATATGGTGAAGCAGCATTCTGCTTCTACGGACCGACAGCGTGGAATAAACTCCCATTACACCTAAGACAGGCAGCCTTTGTCGACAGCTCAAGACCTATTTCTTCACTCTTGCTTTTAGCTGATTCTTTGGTTGATTTTTTAAGTCCTCACTGTATTGCCCTATTTTAATGTTGTTTTTGCTTTTGCATTTGCTTTTCTTTTTTTTTCTTCTTGCTTTTTTGTTAAATTGGTTGTAACTGTAATTGTATTCTTGCTCTGTAAAGCACTTTGAGCTGCATTTCATGTCATGAAAGGTGCTATACAAATGTTGTTTATTATTATTATTATTATTATTACCCTTATTATTATTATTATTATTCATAACACATCAAAGTCCTTTTTCATGTCACATCATAGTCCTTATTAACACCGGCTTCGAATGCTATCAATGCACTGAATGGGAGGTTATCACGTTTTATCTGACCATTGACAAGTAGGCGATACACAGACCTACCCGCTATTTGTCAGAACATTCATTCAGGAGCTACTGACCTACTTGGAGGCGGAGCAGTCCCCACAACAATATTTATGATTCTGTGCCTATCAGTACATAACTCCAACGGCGCTGAGTAGGCTCAGGCGAACGTCGCTCCGTTCAGGACGGCAACTCGGTCGCTTTAGCTCCCTCGGTGGTCCTTCACGGGGCTCCAGTTCGCCTGAGAATGCGCGCCTCCGTCATGGTCCGAAACCAAAACAACCAAAGCCAAAACCGAAACTGAATTATTTAAGTCATCTCCGTTGGTAGGTCAGTATGTCTTGATAACACCCAATGAATGGTCTGATAAATCGTGGGTAGGTAAGTAGGTCGCCTACTTCGCCCATTCAATGGTCTAATAAAAGGTGATAATGTCCCATTCAATGCATTGATAGCATCCGAATCAGGTGCTTATTAAAGCCTTATTCATGTCACATCATAGTCCTTAATGTTAAAGTCCTTATTAATGTAATATCATAGTCCTTATTATTTAAGTTCTTATACATGTCACCTTAAGTCCTTATTGTATTGCGTATTACATTCTAGACCAGAGTGTGGAGTCCAGTCTGCAGGTGAAGATGAGTTCTACATCCAGGACTGTTTCTATTGAACTGGAACCTGAAGACCACCTTAAACAAGAACCTGAAGATCACCTTAAACAAGAACCTGAAGATCACCTTAAACAAGAACCTGAAGACCTGGAACTCGGTAAATTTCAAGCTCTCTCTTTTTCTTTTTTCTTTTGTGCTGTTGTGGAGCTATCACCAAGGGTGAAAGTGTGCTGCCAATAAGGGTGTAAAGATTACACCTACATCGATGTGTGGAACCCTGGATCGATCTAAATGTACCATGAATCGGACAATGGTTTGGTTATAAAAGGTATTAATCAGTTCCCTCAACGTTTCGATCGGTCAGATCATCAGGAAATTCCTGATGGAGATTAAACTGATCAACAAAAAGAGCAGAGCTTTCACCAGTGTGCCGACTTTATTTTCCTTTTGTTGAATTGTTTTTTGTCCTGCATCTGGACACTGAAGTGAATGTGTGTGCACTAGCTTTTCATAAAACAGAGGAAACACTGCATGAAAGTGTTTTTAGTTCAAAATGTTAATGGTGAATCATTGTATCTTTTTTCCTAGACTTCCTGCTCCTCCCTGTGTGTAAAGAGGAGGTTTCCCCTGAACAGCAGGAGAGGAGCTCCAGTCTGGTCCAGGAGGAACCGATACCTCCACAGATTAAAGAGGAACAGGAGGAGCTACTTCAAAGACAAGAGGAGGCTGATGGGTCAATATTGACACTAATAGCAGTGGAAAGTGATGATGATGGTAAAAACAGAGAGACAGAGCCTGTAGCCAGCACCTCAACTCAACGTATGAAAACACTAAATTATGTAGAGGACTGTGGAACATCACAACCAACTAGTGATGACCAGCTCCTCTCTTCACACTGTTCTGAATCTGACACTGAAGACAGTAATGAGTGGGAGAAGACCAGGGACGGTCAGTCAGCTTTAAACACTCTGAAATCACACAAGACACAAAATGTGGAGAAACAAATATTGTCTTTGAGCCACAAGTTGTCCCAGGACCTGAAATCATCAAAACAAACTCACTCCATGAGGAGTCACACAGGGTTTGCTTGTACAGTTTGTGAAAAAAGGTTCAGTAAGAGTAGTAATCTGAAAAGGCACATGAGGACTCATACAGGGGAAAAGTCCTTTGTCTGTACAGAATGTGGTAAAGCCTGTAATCAAAGAGGTACTGTAGAAAAACACATGAGGACTCATACAGGTGAAAAGCCCTTTGTCTGTACAGAATGTGGTAAAGTCTGTAGTGAAAAAGGTAATCTAAAACAACACATGAGGACTCATACAGGTGAAAAGCCCTTTGTCTGTACAGAATGTGGTAAAGTCTGTAGTCAAAGAGGTCATCTAAAAAAACACATGAGGACTCATGCAGGCGAAAAGTCCTTTGTCTGTACAGAATGTGGTAAAGTCTGTAGTCAAAGAAGTAATCTAAAAGCACACATGAGGACTCATACAGGGGAAAAGCCCTTTGCTTGTACAGTTTGTGAAGTAAGTTTCAGTCGGAGAAATAATCTAAAAATACACATGGGGAGTCACACAGGTGAAAAGCCCTTTGCTTGTAAAGTGTGTGGTAAAGGCTGTTACCACACAAGTCATCTAAAAACACACATGATGAGTCATTCAGGACAAAAACCCTTTGCTTGTAAAGTTTGTGAAAAAAGTTTCAGTGTGAGTTTTGATCTAACAAAACACATGAGGACTCATACAGGTGAAAAGCCCTTTGCTTGTAAAGTTTGTGAAAAACGTTTCAGTCGGAGAGATACTCTAAAAACACACATGAGGCTTCATACAGGTGAAAAGCCCTTTGCTTGTAAAGTTTGTGAACACAGTTTCAATGATTGTGGCTCTCTATCAAAACACATGAGGACTCATACAGGTGAAAAGCCCTTTGCTTGTAAAGTTTGTGAAAGAAGTTTCAGTCAGAGAAGTAGTCTAAAAACACACATGAGGATTCATACAGGTGAAAAGCCCTTTGCTTGTAAAGTTTGTGAAAAAAGTTTCAATCAGAGAGATAATCTAAGAAGACACATGGGGATTCATACAGGTGAAAAGCCCTTTGCTTGTAAAATTTGTGAACAAACTTTCAGTCAAAGTGCGAATCTGAAAACACACATGAGGACTCATACAGGCGAAAAGCCCTTTGTTTGTAAAATTTGTGAACAAACTTTCAGTCAAAGTGCGAGTCTAAGAAAACACATGAGGACTCATACAGGTAAAAAAAAAGTATTTAGTTGAAGTTGGTGTCAAAATGCACATGGGAAGATAATGAGGATTCATTCAGGGGAGAGATGAACCATAACAACAAGACGCTCTCTGAGTTGACATGTGATGTAATACCATTCATTCAGTTTAATCCAGGATAACAATGACAACTCATAGATACCAAAGCACAGCAATCACATCAACTGACAATATCAACATGACTGAATAAAATAAACTACATAAGTTTCTCTTTTCATTCTCATCATCTTGTGTATGGATCTTATTTGTTATTAAACAGTCAACGGCTTTGAATTCCTATATTCACCATGATTCTTTTTTTACTTGCAGCTCATAGGTTACTGGTAGAAGAATATGAGCATCAGAGTCCATTAATATGTATGTTCACTGTGTGTTGACATGTGAGTTGTTTGGATTGTTAAATTATAGTACATCATGTCTAGGTGTCAGAGAGACCGGTGATATCATCTCTTAGTTTGATTACTTTTTTACATTCTACAGAGTTTTATGTCTTCATGGAGGTGTTTTTTATAAAGTCAAAGATCTCCTTTTATACCTGGGGGGAAATGTTTATGATTTATTTGTTTGATTTAATAAAGGTTTCACCACTACAGGTGTTCTATTTGTGCTGCATCATTACAGAAATGTACTGTAAATGTGTGATTGTACCTATTACTCCATAACTACTGTGAACAGTACAGCAACAATCACTGCTTCATTTTTAGAGCCCGACTGATGCCAATACAATTATAAAGTGTGAGACCACCGATTACCCATGTTTTAACCGATATATTGTCAGATTTTTTTAAGTTTCCAAATAAATTTGAAAAACTTTGATTTGTATTGAAGTTGATGATAAAATGTAAACAAAGCAAGCAAATAAATACAAATAAATGTAAATAATGTTCTGATGGATGAATGCCAAAAGCATAAGCATATTATCGTCGCTGTCGGGCAGAAACCTTGTTCTCCATACTTCAACTTTTTCTATGAATATACTTGAAATGAATTGAAATTGAAATTAATGCCCTACTTTCTCATACAAGAGTGTTGCTCTAAAGTAGTGGGAAGAGCAGATCTACAAGCTTGCGGGAACCTAATAGACGATACATAGCTTATATATGGTCCTGTATCAGTATATCAGTCAGTTTTAGAAGATTCCATTCCAATTGGCTACTATGACTATTGCCTATGCATTTCACGTGCCTGGGTAACACAATTAACTTAAACGAGGATGATATTGAGGGTTTGTGGTAATAGTTGGCGTGGCCATTCTTCCAAAGTGGTTTTGGTGCAAAACAAATGCTTGCAATTAGGGATGTTCGATATTGACTTTTTTGCCGATATCCGATATTGTCCAACTCCTAATTTTCGATACTGATATCAACCGATACCGATAAATGCAGGCTTTTTCCAAAAGTCAACTAATAGACCAATTATTTGTTTACTAACATTGAGCCTGGACGCACAGGTGATTGTTTCACGCAATCAATTCCCAACCTGTTTCGGGGTGCACTGGTTTCAGCACACCCCAACCCCCTCTTGTGTGTGTTGGCTAGTGAGACGCGTCCTAACGAGACCTGATATAATGGGTTTCGTTGCGCGCATACTGGCTGCGTGCAGCCAGTGTGACGTCGTCTGTTAAGGGGTCTATTGTTAGAAAACAACATCACATATCTAATCAAATAAAATATCTATAATATCAATATAATTTCTAATAAATCTATTATAATACAGTGATGTTGTTAGGTTTTCAATAAAGTGAGTCCCGGGACTCACTGGTGGTCATTTGAATGAGTCCCACTAATCTTAGATTAGATGTTGGCCTATTTGACAGTGCAGAAGCATAATTGCCTTGATGCCTATAACATTAACGAGCATCAACGAGCGTCAGCTGGACACACACACACACACACACACACACACACACACACACACACACACACACACACACACACACACACACACACACACACACACACACACAAGCACACACCTGCCCTCTGCAGTGCTTTAATTTCTCTCCAAAAGCCCTTGAATATGATGGAATATGATTAAGGATTACTGTTATTATGGTAAGCTCACATTTCATACCACACACACCATACAGTAAAAGCCTGCAGCTGATCCAAAATGCTGCTGCCAGGCTTGTGACAGGCACCAAGCTAAGAGAGCACATCTCATCTCACTAGTCCTTGTATCTCTCCTCTAGCTAAAGCGTAGAGTGACACTCAAGATTCTCTTGTTTGTGTTCAAAGCCCATAACGGTCTTGCACCTCCCTACATTGTGGAACTGTCAGACCAATCTCCCAGCAGCCGGTCACCAGTGTTGGGAAAGTTCACTTAAAATATGAACTAGTTCAAAGTTCAGTTCACAAATTTTAAAATGAACTAGTTCAAAGTTCAGTTCATAATTCAAAATTTTGAACTAAAGTTCATGGTTCAAAAAATGAACTAGTTCAGTTCTTTTTCGTTCTTTTTTTTCAATATATATTAGTGCTGTCAGGCGATTAAAATTTTTAATCGCGATTAATCGCATGATTTGTGTAGTTAATTATTAATCGCATATTTTTATTGTCTCAAACTTGAATGATTAACTGAAAAGCAGTGCATTGTATTGTATTGTATATGGAGCAGGATGCATCCGAATCTATTATTTATTATTATTACTATACTTTTATTTTTTATCCAATACATTATAAAACCAATGTTATTTATTTAATTTTCTTATACATTATATCCTCTCTGGTGTACATACACAAAGCACCCTATATGTATTATTTCCAGTGGTGTAAAGTAACTAAGTACATTTATTCAAGTACTGTACTTAAGTACAATTTTGAGGTACTTTTACTTTACTAGAGTATTAGCAGTTTTCAGTACTTACTTACTTCTACTCTACATCTCAGAGGCAAATATTGTACTTATTTTTAATTATTTGAAAACTGAAGTTACTAGTTACTATGTAGATTTTGCAAATACATGAATCACTTCAGCCCTATTTAAGTTTTGGCTATTGGAAAATAGCCGATCTACAAGCTCACAACCTATACCTCTATGCTCACAACAGGTCACGGTGCGACACAGTGAGCTTGTAGATCTGCTATTTTCTAAAGATTTTCATTCATCTTGGTGGGAGGCCTACTTTTCTTGGACGCTTTTTTTCTCTCTGCCAAAAATAGCAGATCTACAAGCTCACAACGCGTCGCGCTGCAACACGTTGTGAGCTTGTAGATCGGCTATTTTTGGCTTATGTTCCCCCCATCTGGGGTTCATGTGGTTAATACTAATGTAATGCATAATAATGTAATGGTGTTTTAATTTTTCATTCATCTTGGCGGGGGGGCTGGGGGCTTGTCAAAGTGAGTGTATGACACTGTTAACATCAAAAGCCAGGTAAAGAAGTCCACTTTTAATGCCAAAATAAAGTCGGGTCGGACGTCCAGACTACAATACGTTCATTCAGAGGTTCGGGGGCCGGGGCTACCGTCCTAAAGTCGGCTGTAGGCTACGGTGCACGACGCATCAGCCACGGTCCGGACATGTTGTTGTAACATCCCAAACTCATTTCGCCGTTCCGCGGTGTTTACTTTATTAATTCAGCCCAGCTTCAAGTTAATTTTGTCGGCAGTGAAACCAAGGAAACAACACCGATACTTTGGAAGAGACACAAGTCAACTTCCAAATGCTTGTGGCCGGGAAATGAGCTTCGCAGAGCGGATAAAGTGTCAACTCTTCGCCCTGGCCGAGTGGCCGTAACTGTCTGTGCTGTTCACTAGCTGTCGCTGCAATGAGACTGTTCACTCGGAGTCGGTCTCCGCGCTGCGCACATGAATGTGAGACGCCGCCTTGCTTTTCTCTTTTTTTGGCTGATGGTGCGTTCAAGACGCCTCGGAAACACAGAATAGGATGAAATACAACATGACAAACCGATGTAACCATGGAATTTTGGGACACTCTTGAACGAAGTTTGAACGAAGAGAGAACGCCGTTCACAAACGCCAGAATGAACGCGTTCACAATAACGTTCATCTAGCGGATATACAGTACGTTCAGTTCACGTTCGCCCAAAATACGAACGAGTTCATGAACGATCGTTCATTGAACGCGTTCATGCACAACACTGCCGGTCACTCAGATCTGACAGTCAGATGTGCATGAACACTCCACGGTCTAGCACGGCAAGGACGGGTGACTTTGCTGTCTTGGCACAGAGGCTGTGGAACAAACTCCCTTTGAAGATCAAAACTGCCCCCACCCTAGGGAGTGTGACGACCAGCAGCGGTTCCGGTAGGAGACACAAAGGAGACTCTTTGTGTCTCCTATCGGAACCACTGCTGGTCGTGAAATTATTGGCTTAGGAATGCGACAAAGGAAGCAATATCCATCAATTCAAGTCTCCATGGGGTGAGTAATCGATAGAAAATACGTTCTTTTTTGGGTGAACTATCCCTTTAAATACTCAACAGCGCTACCCCAGGGTCACATAAACCCAAGGAACACATTTGACGTTTTTCACCCATTTGGCTCCTACAGCCTATAAAGTGAACTGCAAAGCATGTTGGTGAATGGTGCCAACGCACAGTGCATGGTATGTAGTAGCCCTAGAATGTCTGTGATCTTACATACATTTCAAGTATTTCAAATACACAGTCATAGATCACCCTCGCCGGCGCGCTGTGTAGTGGCGATCTGCGCGGCCATAAAAGTGCTCTAAACTCAGTCTGTACTCAACCAATAATTAATTCCTAAGACTTGGAGCCATATATTGTCCTCTAGTTTCATATCCATTTGAAAGTTCTGCCAGAAAACGTTTAGTTTAGTCAAATATCTCCACTTTTCCACGAGCTGCACACGGACAACGTTCTGTACGGGCGAGGGGCACGATTTGAGCGACCGACCGTATTTACCCAAACATCCTCTTGTCATCACAAATGTCATAACAAATTGACACAGGGAAAACCAAACGAATGGGGCACACAATTGACACGTGCTTGTGATTGGTGCGGGGTAATGAATCACTCCATCGGCCAATTGTGTGTCCCAAACATTTGTGCGTCCTAAAGGAAGTTTACATATATTCAGTCCTGTACTCATTCCAGGCCCCTCGCCTGTACAGAAAGTCGTCCGTGTGCAGCTCGTGGAAAAGTGGAGATATTTGACTAAACTAAACGTTTTCTGGCAGAACTTTCAAATGGATATGAAACTAGAGGACAATATATGGCTCCAAGTCTCAGGAATTAATTATTGGGTGAGTACAGACGGAGTTTAGAGCGCTTTTATGGCCGCGCAGATCGCCACTACACAGCGCGCCGGCGAGGGTGATCTATGACTGTGTATTTGAAATACTTGAAATGTATGTAAGATCACAGACATTCTAGGGCTAGGTATGTAGGATCAAGAAAACTGGCAGAAAAAGACTTGCACTCAACAAATGTTTTTGAGGAAGACTCCTTAGACAGACTGAGAACATATATGTTTATTTAATTTTAACATGCTCATAAAGTGATTTGTGCTCATAGTGAAAGGTGCAAAAAACAGCAAACAATTTGGTCATAGGACCTTCGTCAGTGCCGGTCTGTCAGATCAGACAGCATGCCTAGAAGGGCAACAGTAACGTCAGAAACATAGAACATCCCTCACAGGTCTTTGTAGCCACCCCAAGCATCTCTCGAGACTGATAAGGTATTGTACATCTTGTTCTTGAGTCTGATTAATAATCACATTTCCGTTAAATATTTACTGGCAAATGCTATCATCCACCGTCAGAACTATGTTCATATGAGGTAGGTTAAAACTTCAAAATGATGTCAATAAGAACTTTGTTTATATGAGGTAGGTTAAAACTGCACATTGATTTCAATAAGAGCTGTCTCTGGGTGGTCTCAGAATGTCCGCTGGTCACCTCAGCACACCTTGATGTCTTTACATTCCCCCCCCCTCCCAGTGACTTGTGGTGTTCCCCAAGGAAGTATACTAGGACCCTTACTGTTCCTGATATATGTGAATGACATGTCCTCAGCCTGCGACTGCAACCTGTTCCTGTTCGCAGATGACTCTGCCCTGCTAGTCTCGGACAGGGACAGGCTGCAGGTTGAGAAAACTCTCAGCTCTGAACTCAACAAGATCTGCATCTGGCTCTCCGACAACAAGCTCTCATTACACCTGGGCAAAACGGAATGCATCCTCTTTGGGTCCACTCCTAACCTCAGAAAGGCAGAGAGCTTCACGATCAAAGCGGGTGATGATATCATCAAAAGAAAAAACGAAATTACCTACCTGGGCTCTATCTTGGAGGCTGACCTCTCTGGTGACAAAAATGCTGAAAAAACGATCAAAACGGTCCAAAAAAAAACACGCTATTTGCGGAGTATTGATCGTAAAGTCAGTAAGAAGACTCTGAAGACTCTTGCAGTGGCCCTCATACAAGGTCATTACGATTATGCATGTACTTCATGGTATCACAACACCTCCAAGGCCTTAAAAACAAGGCTCCAAACATCCCAAAACAAACTTGTAAGGCTACTTCTTGGCCTCAACTACAAAACCCATTTAACCCCTGATCATTTTGATAGGATTGGATGGCTTAGGGTCGCGGACAGAGTACAGCAACTTGCTATGGGCCTGGTCTTCAAGATATATCACAACATTGGGATCCCCCTGTATTTGTCAAAATACTTCCAAAATGTTAATGATGTCCACGATCACAATACCAGAGGCAGCTCCACAAACCTTGTCCAACCCTTTTTTGGCTCAACAAAGGGAAGTAACTCGTTCTCATGCTATTCATCAAAAATGTGGAGCGCCCTACCAAAAGGAGTAAAGGAGTGTAAAACCCTACTCTCTTTCAAAACAGCCCTAAAGATACACCTTCAGGAGGCTGCAATTGGAA
This sequence comes from Gymnoscopelus microlampas, assembly GCF_963454915.1. Classification (NCBI taxonomy): domain Eukaryota; kingdom Metazoa; phylum Chordata; class Actinopteri; order Myctophiformes; family Myctophidae; genus Gymnoscopelus; species Gymnoscopelus microlampas. Next base: position 54,678,500 of record NC_139944.1, on the reverse strand, counting down.
AATGGCCCCTGTCTAAGTCCTAACCTAACCTACCCCCCTACCCCCCCCCCCCTCTCTCCTTCTCCTTTTGTACATATTTCTCACTCTTCATACCAGTAACCTGTAAACTGATTGTATGACATTCCATAGTAGTTGTGTATATCTGTCTGTCTCTTATATGTCATCATGATTTGTGTGCATGGGGAATGTCAGGGACCGAGTTGGTCGGAAGGAGAGACACAGGGAAACGTGGTTGTTGGTTTAAAAGAATGTTCCTTTTTTTTGTATTTATTTCTCTTTTTGTGGTTTGTTTAAAAAATAATCAAACAATAAATGTGCTCAAAATAAACAAATCAAACTAAATAACTAAACAGACAAACACAACTGAACTGAAAACTGGACTAACTAGATTGACACAGGAGGTGGACATATATAGGGATGGGTCAGACCACTATTAACACAAGGGGGAAAAGACAAAGACTACCATTGAAACACACACTGAAAACCCCTGCCCCACCCCATGGTACAGAGGGACTGTGGTGCAGTCCAATTTCTCCCAATTAGCTGTAGATCTGGAGCAGCTGATCCCCATTGCTTTGGCCAGCCCATCATGTCCATGTTTGTCAGTCAACACCTCCCACAGAACTGGTTACTCACAGAAAACTCAGTCAAATCAAATGCTAATAAACTCATAGAAAAACAAATAATAAATTATGTCATTTCAACTTGTTAATAATGTCCAACTGAAAATAAACACACTAAATATATAAACCAAAAGGAAGAGTTACCATACATTATAGTCTATGTGTGGCTGCTGAGTCAGCCATCACAGGGAACTCATTTGAAACAAGCTCAGTGCTTTTATGAGTCTTCCAGTTTAGTAGACCTTGTATTGTGAATTTGTACTTCCATGTACTGTTGTTCTCATGTCTTACTAAATAAAGTACATCAATCAATCAATCAATTACTGTCCGACGTTTGTTCGATGGGAACACATGTTGGCTGAGGAGTTTTTACAAAGACCTTTGTCCCCTTCTAGGGACCATACAACTGTGGAGGACGTAACATTACACAACTATTTATGTCAACATGGCTGCCATTGATAAATCTTTATTGTCCTACTGTAATGACAGAGTCTAAACCACTTGAACCCCAGCGTCCATATTCTGAGGCGTACATTAGCCAAAAATAGCCGATCTACAAGCTCACAATGCGCCGTGTTGTGACACATTGTGAGCTTGTAGATCGGCTAATTTTGGCAAAGAGATTTGGTGTAGACAGATAGACTGTACTTGGACCACTTTTTCTATCTATCTATCAATCATTTATTCAGAGACAGTTACACACACCCTCCACCAGGTGGCGAAAGTCTGCCAAAAGTGGATCCTTTATTACGCATGCGTGAAACACGTTACCCCGGAACCAGAAGTAGGAGCGTGTATTTTTCCACGGTGTTGTTGAACAAAGGAGGCGGTGAGAGAAATGTCTCGTCCAACGTGTCAAATAGAGTGTTTACGGCGGTCGATCAATGAACACATGACGTCGGTGGGAGAGGAGATATTGTGTGTTTTGGAGAAACAGCAGCTGAAGCTTCATGTCAGAGTGTTTGTGTTGGAGCGCCTCAGTGCGGCCGCAGAGTGGACGTGCAACCTCTTCCAGAGAGAGATGGAGACACTAGAAACTCTGCTGGACACACAAAACAAACTGCTGGACGTTGATGTTGATATGGACATCCATCCTAAAACTGCAGGTTGGTAAACACATGACGTTCAACACCAGCCTAGTTACACGGAGCTACATGTAGCTACAGACTGTAGCTTAGCTAAGATACTTTAGCTACATGTAGCTAAGCTACTTAGCTACTATGTAGTTCAGTAGCTTAGCTGCTGAACTACATTTCCCAGTAGCTTGTGTGTAGTTTCACTGCGTGTTTGCGTTTCCACTGGTTTGGCATAGTTTTCACCATCTAGATCAGTGGTTCTCAACCTTTTCAGGCCGTGACCCCCCAAAATAATCATATTTGAACTGGGGACCCCACCCTGACAAGCAAAATATTATGAAAAATAATAACGCATTGCGAGGCGTTGTGAGCTTGTGGATCAGCTATTTTCAAGATATTTCTCCCTTATATTATTTAACAATTTGACCAATGTTTGGCCAGTTTTAATAGTATCGTTTTTTGATTAATTTTGATGCACTACTGCCTGGTAGTTTTTCATTTCATTTCAATACATACAGTATATATTTTATTTTTAGGTATTAATCATTTTATTCGTCACTTTACCATGAACTGGGGACCCCCCTAAAATCATGTGGGGTTTAGAACCACTGGTCCTAGATCAGTTGTCCATAATAGTATATAGTTTAGACTGATGCTAGGTTTTGGGTTTCCCTGTGATCCTAGTTTACTGAGGCACTACACTGTCTCTCTGCATTCTAAGTATGTGTTTATCTAGCCCCATTTAGAACCTCTCCCTCCACTATGTAGCTCCGAGATGAGGTCCTATATTCCCCGGTGCCGTTTGAGCAGGACATTGTCACACATTTTGCACTTTACATGTTTCTTACCCCTTTCTGCACATCGTATCTAAAAAGTAAAGGTTTTCTGAAACGCTCACAGATGTTTTAAGTTCTAGCTGGCAATAAAATCTATCCAACGAGTTGAAAAAAGTATTTAATTCGCCTCTGTCCTCAGCCGGTTCCATAATATTTTGCATTAGAAGATGCAATTCAACATTTGACCAGTAGGGGAATCAGTAATGTTATCTCTACGGGCGCAAGTCTTGCGCAATGTCTTAAAAACATGTAACCGGATGAGGACAGGAGTGAGTTATACAGCTATTCAGCGGAGGGAGAGGTTCCGTCGGAGCAATTTTTTACCCTGCTTATACACAGTTCACAGGTGAATCAGGGGGCGGCTTTATGTGGTTAAAGTGGCAGTTTGTGTTTTGATTCTGGCATGGAGATCCAAGAAGGGTGGTCAGGGAGTTATTGTAGAAGTCCACAGCTTCACTGACGTTTGGAAAGTCTACAGAGGAGAGATGGTGGAGGTCCAATGTTATAGTATCTTGGTTTATGTTTTTGATGTTCCTGAAGCTGATTTGGCGCTTAGGCTTGGTGTGGGGGTGGAAACGATAGCTCCTTTGCAATGACCTTGTGATCAGACCAAGGGCCCAGCTTCCTGCTTTGAAATTGAGTCTATATAGGAAGTAAAAGTTCATATGAATGGCCTGTAGGTTCGCTGTCTTACCCCTGCTGGTGTCAGAAAGATTTTTTTCTCCATTCAAGTTGGTGGGTTTTTGACGAACTTGAGACTTGATTTTCTTACCGTAATAAACATAGTAATAAATACTATATTCTTCTAGTTGCCTGTCAATCATCGTCTCCGAGATGTGTGCGTGTGCGCGCGCGTGTGTGTGTGCGTGTGTGTGTGTGTGTGTGTGTGTGTGCCGCTGTTCACAATCGTGATGTGAACACACCAGCTGTACATGTAATTGAAACTTGGGCAATGACATATATGAATTTTATATATAAAACTGGCCATTAAAATAATCGGAAACGTAACTTCAGTCGATTATATCTCCCCTTTATTAATACCAATTGGTATTGTGTTTTATGTCATTTTTATCATTTATTAGTCACCTTTACAACAAGGTACAGCTTGTAAGGATCGGCCATTCGTGGAATGAGCAACACAGCTAAGCGTGTGGGTAGCGCCTCCAAACAATTTGCTGGGTTATTTAGCTGGTTCTTTATAAACTTTCTATGAATTTGTATCCATAAATAAGTCGTGTTGTACCCAAATATAGATTTATTTTTTATGTTTTTAGCTTTAGTTGGTGTGAATGAAGCTTAAATTGGAATTGGAATTAATTTGTGAGATTAGATCCAGACACACGCACATGTTAAACCCTGAAACAGGGACCGACCCTCTTCTAGACGGCTTGCCCCTTCTAGGAGCCTCGTCGTACAAAATAAATTACACAATATACAAACACTGGTGTGATAAAACAAAACAATAAGTAGGAGAATAAATCTCATCGAATGACAAAAACATTTTGCGTTATTGTGCTGATGCTGACTCTTCTCTTCTCCTTCTGTCTGTGTTTAAAGAGGAGAGGAGCCCCAGTCTGGACCAGGAGGAACCACAACCTCCACAACTATCAGGTAAATAATGATCACTTTATTAGTACTAATCTAACAAGACTCAGGGCTCTTATTTTGCGTGTCCTATTTCCAGGTCTTAGACGGTAAATAAGTAAGAACGCAAGTAATTATGGGTACTATGCAGTATCTGGTATTTTACACCTTGACTTGCCAAGACTCAGAGCTTAGCGCTAAGATGTCCACAAGATCACATCTTAAGAGCAAAGGCATTCCCCCTAACAAACGCAAAAATGCACAAAAATACCTGATCTACAAGCATATAACATGTCAAGCAGCAAATATATTTATAAACACAATATTGCCCTTATACAAATATGCCGGCATGTAGAGATGCACCGATTAAAAAATCCTTGGCCGATACCGATTACCGTTTTTTTTAAGTCTGACCTGCCGATACCGTTTTTACCGATACCGATTTTCTATCTAAGAACTAAACAACTAACTAGAATTTGTTCAGGCCGAGTACAAGTACTTAATTTTGTGTATTTGCCAATATAGAGTACCAATAAGATTAAACCAGGAAAATATCACTTATGCCATATCATAATAGTACAATATCCACAATCACAGACGATATCCAGTCTAATATCATGATATGGCTATAATATTGATGCCCTAACTGAGGCTTAAAGTTTTACAAAAAGAAGGAGAATTTGTAAAAGAATACTACTGTAGTCTATTTAATTTGTTTTATTTGTACCATTGCTGTCATGGCTGTCACTGTTATAGAGCTTCATGATTATGACAAATTATGGGTCCATATTGAGATTAGTTATTGAAATGATTATTTTTTTAAATGGTAATCATTTTAAACAAAAAATCTTAAGTTAATGCAAAATGATTTTCTTATTTTGACTAAAAGCAAAAATAAATAAATAAGGTTTTCCCATTCAGACCCATTTTCAAGGTGAGAAATTTACCTTATGTCACTAGTCATGGGGTCTTCAACAGGGGGTCCGGGACCCCTAGGGGATCCTCAGAGTTACCAAAGGGGGGCCGCCAAATCTTTGTGTGATATGATTTTTTTTTTACATTAACCACTAGCATCCCATTTTTGAGGAGGACGTAAGCCAAAAATAGCAGATCTACAAGCTCATGAGCTTGTATATCTGCTATTTTTGGCAAAGAGGTATATAGGTGTAGAGGGGGGGAAAGAGCAGATCAAGTAAAACAAAAAAGTTTAATCTGCAGCCCAATTTTATACAATATAGAGGGGGTCCCTGCTTCATCTCTCTCTCAGCTAGGGGGTCCTTGGCCTGAAAATGTTGAAGACCCCTGCTCTAGTCTAGTCTAGTATCTTGCCTTTCAATGATATCAAAGGCAAAATATTACTATATGTCACTGTTTTGGCTTATTTTAACCTCTGGGACTTATGTTGCACTACTCTCTGGTCTGTGTCTCAGTGGACTTTGTTAAATTTTCGGACAAGTCTTAACAAGCTTTAATAGGCTACAGCTGGATCGATGACAAGACGTCTGTAGGCACATGAATTAAACCAGCGGTGCACTGTGGACGGATGATGATCACAACGTTTTTTTGAGTTGTTGTTGGAAGCTGCTTACAGCACTAAGGACTTTTCAGATGGCCCCTAGTAATTTATTTGGAACAAAAAGCAACCCTGCGGGTAGGAGCAGCATACTGTCTACTCTACTGGGAGAAGTGGCACACACACACACACACACACACACACACACACACACACACACACACACACACACACACACACACACACACACACACACACACACACACACACACACACACACACACACACACACACACCATCTTTTCAACAACGTATGCAAAGAGAGACAGGGGGTGATTCTTCTTTGGAACTGGCTAAAATAAAAGGGATGTTTATAGTTTCTTTTTCTTCTGTAGCCTGCATTAGCTTTTACAATGCTGTTGACTGTCACTGAAAGTAATTTCAACTGCATGGACCGTCTGAGCAGCCTGGTGACGCACTTACTGCCATTAAACTCTCAGTGATGGACCGACCGACAGCCACGGCATTGAGGCTATAACTGCGCGCTGCATTATGGAATATATAATATATCCCATAATATATATATATTTGATATATGTATCCTTATATTTCAAAGGTAAAATCAGCACCATCTGCAGGCTGTCACTTCTTGCTTGTTTACCGAGTCCACTCGCACGATTTGATCATCATGCTGTTGCTGCGCAGTGCCCATGCCGTATTAATTTGACCGGCATAAAATCGGAATTTATGACAGCGACCGGCCAAGCACCGATCCAGCCGGTTTGACCTAAAACCGGCTTTTTTAACACATTCCCTGCCAGAGTTTTCTACAACAGGCTATTCCCACTGCCAGCCATTTTGACCAGTCTGACTCTTTTTCATGGGCCCATAGAATATCTTGTGCTATGACTATGAACACATGGAATATCTCAAAAGAAAGCTTAGAACCTCTTCTTTCATCTGAAAAAAAAAGTGAGTTGATAGCATGTTCCGTCTTTTAGCTAGAGGTAGTTGAATACAGCTTGGTTTCACCAAATTCTGA